>NC_056731.1:6447357-6747357 GCF_019279795.1 Protopterus annectens
TTGCTTAGTAAGCCAAGGGGCAGTTTTGGCTTTTATCCTAATAGAGTGGAATGGAGCATGATAGTCCAGGATTTGCAGAAATTTTGTGTTAAAGAAGGAAACTGCTTCATTGAGTTCGAGGTGTGATAAAGGTGACCAGTCACATGCCTGTAATTCCGTAAGGAAGTTATCAGGGTTGAAAAATTTTTGAGCGCATCTTTTAAGTTTATGCATATTACTTAATATTCAGTTTTTGTCTGATCACATATGTAAGTGTGTGATCACTAATACTGTCAGGAAGTGTACCTGCAGTATAGTAAGTGTGGGCATTATTAATTAGAATCCAGTCCAGAATTGTTTCTTTCTTATTTGGTTTATGTGTTCTAGTTGTAGTTGTTATTAATTGAGAGTAACCATGGAGATTAATATGGTTAGTAGGTTGATGGTCTGCACAGGTTTTCCAATCAATGTTGAAGTCACCAAGTATTATGGTTTCTTGGGGTAGTTGACTGGACAGGGAACTAAGTAGGCTTTCTAGCGTTTGTGTATTGTTGCCAGGGGGAAGGTACATACATATTAGATAGATTGCTTTATTATTGTTTATCTGTAGTTTGATTGATAAGATTTCTGATTTAGGGCTTGTTAATGGAACGTCATTAAATTGGGTAACTTGTAGGTTTGATTTATAAATAATGGCTATACCGCCACCTTTCTTCTTTATACGGTCATTTCTAAGTATGTTGTAGCCAGGAGGGGTGATTTCCTGGTCTAGAGTGGAGGGTTTTAGCCATGTTTCTGTTACACATAATATATCAAATGAATGCAAGTGAAGGAGTGCATGTAAATGGTGGATTTTGTTATTCAAACTTCTGATGTTAATATGAGCTATTAGAAGGGAATTTTTAGTTCTAGTACCTGATGCAAGAAGAGGAGAAGAGTTAAAGTTTTAGTTATGATTGTTAATGGTAGAAGGACCAGGATTAGGATGAATGTCACCATGTAAGAGGAGTAGCTGATGTGTTGAAAGGTGAAATCCCTCTTCATCTTCAGCTTTCTAGCAGACGCCTGAAGGTTTTAGGCCAAAAGTGATTGGTATTTGGAACTGTTCATAATTCCCTCCACCTTGACTAACGCCACAGTTCCAGTTGAAGAAAAGCAACCCCAAAGCATGATACTGCCACCACCATGCTTCACTGTGGGGATGGTGTTCTTTTGGTTTTGTGAAGTGTTGTTTTTGCGCCCAACATACCTTTGGAATTGTGGCCAAAAAGGTCAACCTTTGTCTCATCAGACCATAACACATTTTCCTACATGCTTTTGGGAGACTTGATGTACTGTTTTGTAAATTTTAGCCGGGCCTGGATGTTTTTCTGTGTAGGAAAAGGCTTCCATCTTGCAATCCTACCCCGTAGTCTAGACATATGGAAAATACGGGAGATTGTTGTCACATGTAGTACACAACCAGTACTTGCCAGAAATTCCTGCAGCTCCTTCAGTGTAGCTGTAGGTCTCTTGGCAGACTCCCTGAACAGTTTTTGTCTGGTCTTTTCATCGGTTTTGGAGGGGCGTACAGTTCTTTGCAACATCACTGTTGTCCTACATTTTTTCCAGTTTTTGATGACTGTCTTTCACTGTGTTCCATGGTATATCCAATGCTGTGGAAATGTTTTTGTACCCTTCTCCTGACTGATACCTTTCAACAATGAGATCCGTTTGATGCTTTGTAAGCTCTCTGTAAACCATGGCTTTTGCTGTAGCAGGCAACTGAGTGTCAGGAAAATCCTACTAGGATAGTTGAACTTTATTTGGGGTTAATCAGGGTCTCTTTAATTGATGATAGGTGTGTACCCAACAAAACTATATGTTGTAATCAAATCAAAAGGTGCTTCAACAAAGAATTAGTTTAAGGGTGTGCACACTTATGCAACCAGCTTATTGTACATTTTTTATATTTTCCCCTAATAGATTTGTTTGTTTTTCAATTGAATTGTACAGGTTATAGGTCACATTAAATGTGGGAAAAGTTTTGAAATGATTTATTGTGGTCTCATTTTTTATATATCATAAAAAACTGGCATTTTAACAGGGGTGTGTACACTTTTTATATCCACTGTATACACAAACACACACACGTACAAAGTATACACAACATACACACACACAAACAGAACAAGGAGGAAAATATAATAAACACTATAAAGTGTTAGAGGTACAAGAAGTCAGAAAGGGTCCAAAGGAGATATGGCCAACTCCTAGAAGGAAACAATGACAATATGGAAGGAAGGAAGATGAACCAGATTAAAAAAAGACAACATGGATGTATCATTACGCTAAGTACATAACTTTTGTATCCAATGTTTTTTTTTATCTGATTCAACATGTGGGAAAGATTCTCAAGCTACTAAACAGGGACCCAGGTGGTCTCAAGGAAGGACATTCCAGAGTATGGCAGAGCCAAAAGACGTGCAAATCCTGCATTACACATCTATAACTTGTAGAGAGAGACAAAGGTATTAGTTGAGGACCAAGTTACCATGGTACATGTCAAAAACAGGCACACTTTGTAAATACCACCGAGGTTGCCATTGCTCTAGTAGAGTGCACCTTAGGTTTAGACTGTAAAGACATACCTCGTGAATTATAAACAAATGAAATGCAATTTACTAACCATCTTGAGAGGGTTACCTTAGACAATGACTGTCACAACTTCTTCTTAGAGAAATATACAAACAGTTGATCCAATTTTTTGATAGTCTTAGTACGATGGAGACAGAACCTCAGTTGTCTATGCACATTTAAGGCATGTAATGTATGTTCTCCTTTATTGATAAAACTGGGGAAGAAAACTGGCAAATCAATCTGTTGGTTTGAGTTGGTTTTAGAAGTTACTTCAGGAAGGAAGGAAGGATTAGTTCTCAAGGACACCCTGGTCTTTATGGAAGATGAGAAAGGAAGCCTTGCACGTTGAGTGCCTATAGTTCTGAAACCTGTTTAACAAATGTAATGGCAACTAGAAAAAATAGTCTCCGATGAAAGAAACTTCATATCTATGGATGCTGCTGGTTCAAAGTGTTTTTGGGTTAGAAACTGAAGTAAAATGCTGAAATCCCAAGGAGGGATTGGATCGGGAACTGTGGGTCTCAATAAAAAGGTTCTTTAAAGAAAAGGCTTTTGATACTTCGAGGGAAGCAATGGAAGCAGTGTTGAGCCCTACATGAAAGTCTGAAATGGCTGCTAACTGTGAAACAACTTAACCCAGCCATGAAGAGCTTTGAAAACAATTCCAAAGGTTTTGGTAGAGGTGCTGAAAAAAGATCTAGTCCATTACAAGAGGCCCAGATGGGAAAACACTTTTATATGCTCTTTTAAGTCTTTTTGGTTGCATTTGTTTAAGAGTACAATACGGTATGGACTACCAGAGAAGAAAGCCTGGCATTTTCTGGCGATTGTTAGAATTGGAGAAACTATGCGGTTAGCTTTTGGGTCTTGAGGTCCTGTAAGAGGTAACCCAGCTAAGGCTGTGAGGAGATCTGGGAATGAAGCCGGAACCCAAGATAGGGGATGAAGACTAGGCCAAAGAAAGGGGAACTATAATTGTTAAGGCCAGAAAGAAGTAATGATGATTACCTTGGTCTTGCACTCCACAGCTTTCTGAATGAACTTGGTGATAAGGAGGAGATGTGGGGTCCAAGGATGAACTAGAGCATCTCTCAGTGACTGTCCCTGGGGAAGGATGAGAGCAAAGTAACTTCTGCATTTGTTGTTTAGATATGACGCAAAAAAGTCACAGCAAGGTTGACCCCAGCAGCCGAAAATCTCCATTGCCATTGCTTTGTTCAAAGACCACTTGTGAGATAGTAGTATAGTGTTGCTCAGTTTGTTCACAAGGATGCTGGAAGTCCCAGGTATTCATGTTGCTACTAGAAAGCGATTAGAAGACATTGCCAATTGACAAATTTTCATGGCTTCTTGTCAAAAAGGGTATGATTGTTTTTCATCTTGCTTGCTGATGTAAGAAACCATTGACATATTGCCTTTGTATATGGCATCACATCCATGGGAAGATGGTCCTGAAATGCCTGCAACATAAGGAGGCCACTCTAAACTCCAAGACACTGATGTGATGGGTGGCCTCTATTACAGACCATGTTCCTTGGACTGTCCTCCCTTTGAAATGCCCCCCCCTCCACCCACAAACACACACACACACACCAAGGGAGGTGTCCATGGTCACTCTGACTCGGGGTACTGGAGGATGGAAGAGTCTGCTCTGAGTTACTGAATCAGATGAAACTGACCACAGAAGATGATCCCTGCAGACTTGCATCATACTCTGTAGTGAAGGGGATGCAGTTTTTGTGAGCACTGTACAGCTAGTATCCACTGTAGAATTCTCTGTGATATGTGGCTAGAGGAAATATTTATTTACTTATTTATATTTGTTGCCCAGGAGTGTCCGACTGGATGTAGGTCCATTTTCAGTGGAGGCCCGGGGAGAAAAGCGCCACAGTTAAAATAAACAGACAGTAATTGCATTGCATTACATAGCGATTAACAGTTTACATAGCAATTACTTACAGCATATTTACAGATGAAGAACATAGTACATCAGTAGACAACTAGAATCTTTATCTGTGAAGTACATAACAGACATTAACAAATGTTACAAGAAGTTCCTGCTGTATAAGTACTGGCTTATGAGCATCTGAGCTTGCTATAATCAAGGTAGTTAGTGGAGTAGAAAGAAATGTAGTGTTTGGATGGGGTGGGTGATATTAGAGTGAGAGTTGCAAGGGCATAGCCAGCATGTTTTTAGGTGTGCTTTTAGTAAAGTTTTGAAGTGGGTGCATGATGGTATGGAGGTAATTGGGGGCGGGAGGGAGTTCCATAATTTGGCTATGGTGCAAGAGAACAGTGCTTCACCAGCAGAGTTATTGGCTTTAGTGATCTGCAAGTGATTTTTGTTGCTGGATCTTCTATATATCACTATATATACTATAGATAAATATCACTATAGAGGAAGCCATTAGACCTATGAGGTATAATATCAGTTGAACCTGGGGTCTGGGATGATTGACCACCTGGAAAGCTAGAGATCTAATTTATTTGACTCGTTCTGTGGGAAGTTTTTTGTCTGATGTACAGTATCTATGCGGCAACCTATAAATTCTATAGAATGAGTAGGAGGTAGCTTGCTCTTGTTCGTGTTTATAGAAATGTCTAGGTGAGTGGAAATGTCTAGGTGAGTTGTCAGCTGTAACAGGAATGATTGATGTGTTGGAAGTAGATCCCTGGAGGCAGCAGTTAGAAAGCGATCACCTAGATATGGGAATACTCGGATCCTTTGTAACCTGAGATAGACCGTCACAGCTGCCATTATCTTAGGAAACACCTGGGGAGCTGTGGTGAAACTGAAAGGCAGCACACTGAACTGATAATGACTGCCTCTCAGCCAGAAACAGAGGTATCTCCTGAATTGCTATCAGATCTTAACATGATAGTATGCATCCTACAGATCGATACAGCACATTAAACTGATCTTCCTCAATCAAAGGTAGAATGGACTGTACTGAGACCATATGGAATTCTGTCTGTTTCACAAACTGATTCAGACTGCTGAGATCCAAAATTGGTCTCAAGTCCCCTGTCTCTTATAGTACTAAAGAGAACCCTGAATAGACTGTGGATTCTGACTGCTCTTTGGGTGACCAGCTGGATGACTCTTTTTCCAGTAACTTTGAACTTCTGTTGCTTTGGATTCCAACTGACTGGGCATTTGGTTTGTCTTTCAGGTTTCTCAAAAAGGGTACTGTATAACCTCTGGGTAATGATCCTTAGCCCCCAAGAAGTGGAAGCTACATTTGGCCAGCCTAGAAGGTGAAAGGAGAAGTGTCCCCAGAATGTCTCCAGGCTGAGCACAGCATTCAGGGACACACATAAGGTTTCACAGTGAATGGTCCACAGAAACCTTGGTTCTACACACCACCTATGCCTTGTGAGCAATATCCCATTGAACTGCCTCTGCCAAGCATAACCCCAGGGCTCCCCTGGTGGAAATCTTGACATGTTTTGAAACACATGCATCTTCCTCCTCTCTTATTCCTGGAGAAGGATCTTTGCAGGGTTGAAAAACAGATTCCAATGGTAGACAAGGTCTTACTTTCTTGCTCACTCCTGGCAAGTGTATTCTTGACTTTTGATTGAAATAAAGTGGAGCCATCATAGCAAACATTTATAAAAGACGCCTTAAAGCTTTCCTCAAAGTTGCAGACCCTCGTCCAGGCGGGCCATATAGTAACACCTGTGCTGGCTGGTTAGGCTGCACCCTTTGTTGCATTAGACAGCAAACTCATAGCAATATTCAATGATGACTGTAAGGTAGACAACTGGGTTATCAACAGTTTTTGGATATCTGACAATAAATTATCCACCAGAGAATTTAAGTTCTCCTTAATCAAATCCCTCTGGAAACGTCAGATAAGTCCTGCAGTACGGAACACGAAGAGAAAAAATGGCTGAAGTATAAGTGCATTATCCCAGTCAGTCCAACGCCCTTGATTCTCTGTTAAATGGATGAATGGAGAATTCTCTTCAGACAGTTATTTATTTTTTTTGGCTACTGCTACCATCATGGCATCTGCAGGGGGACCCTTAATCCAATGTTTTCATTTGTTGGGGCAACTAATATTCTGTCTGGTTTCTTTGGGATGGTTTCTACCACATCAGGTTCCTTCCAGGCTTTCTGAAGAATGAGGTAGACTACAGCATCAAGAGGAGGTGACCGCCCAGGACACCGAAGGGTCAGACTCAAAGGCTTTAAGAAACATTGACTCATCAGAAGGAGGAGTTTCAGACACGGGACTTGAACGCTGAGCAGTCTTGAAAAATAAGGGATTCATCTGTTCCTGTCTGCCTGAATGTGAGAAAGTAGGAGACATCTTCAGAGGGAGTCTGGATGGATCTGAACTCTGACGATGTACCAGTAGCCTTGGTCTGGCAACAGTTTCGAAAGTCGGCTTGGCTAATCAAAGAAGAGTCAACTAGGTTAGCAAAATTAGTAGTCCTTTCAACTCCAAGGGCTGTAGTATCTGAGGAGGACCTCAGAATTTTATTTTCTCCCTGGAGGGCGCTGATGCCAAATGCAGCATAAATGGAGCAAAAATCTGGCAAGTGGGAAGGCCCCAAACACTACACACACCAAGTGTGGGTCTTAAGTGGTATCTTATGCCCACAGGAGGCACAGTTTTTAAAACTTGTCAACATTTAATATAAGAAATAACAATTCAGAAATATATAATTCTTAACTACAAGTTATCTATAAACAACAATCTTACTACACTAAAAACTATCCCAATACTAGATTGAAGAACACACACACACACACACACACACACACACACACACACACACACACACACACACACACACGAAATATTTTGAAAATCACACTAATCTAATCTTAACTACTAGGAACCTAAGGCTGCTATAACCTAATAATTAGTATCAAAAATTCCTAAAAGGGAGAAAAATGCTTTCACTTATTATGAAAAATGATGGAGCTCTCTGTCCAAACAACTGGTTTAGTCAGGCGGCAAATAAGATCCAAGGTAATTCAAGCAGGAGAGGCGAATTGTGGTAGGGAAGGAGTCCTAGCTCTTGGATCCAAAGCTTTACTGTAAGGTGCCGAGGTTGGATCAGGTCGGATCCAACAACCCACATGTTGAATCAGACAAAAACTAGACAACATCGGATTGTTTCTTAGTTGCCAAAGGATGAACAATGAGTACAACAGGAGCAATGTGCCTCCTCATTGGCTGAATCATCTCATATTTAAATTACACAGGATATGCAAAATGCTATTAAAACACCGGTTGTTGATGCCAAATCTCTCCTGGCATTGAACATTTTAGACTATCCACTTATCCTATATGATTCCTTATCCCCCAGAAGGATAGAATGATACAAGGGAAGATGATAAAGAGAAGAAACAGGAAGAGGCAGAAGCCTGCAAGGAACCACATGCAGTGGTTCAAAACAGCAGACTGAGAAGTCATTAATTTATTGAACTATATGTTTAACCCACAATGAAATCTTTACCTTAAATAAAGGTATGACATTCATTCCAGCAAAGGACAGCAATACAGTTGATGGTATGCCTGAATTGAGACTGTTTACAAGACAATTAAATTTAAAAACTTTTTTTTGGAGTCTAGATTATAACAATCTGAATGAAGAAGTCAAAGCTAGAATCAGAGAAACTGCAGCCAACTGGCATAGAGTATCAGGTGTAGTCTGACAGAAGAATGCCAAAGAAGCTGAAAAGTAAGGTGTACAAGACAGTGGTGCGACCAGTAATACTGTATGGTAACGAAACCTGGGCAGTAAAGGCTGAACAGTTGAAGAAGCTAGAGGTGATGGAAATTAAGTGCCTGAGAAGGGTGGTAAGATGCACACTGTAGGACAGACAAAGAAATGAGGATATAAGAGCAGAAGCCAAAGTAGCTCTAATTGCAGAAAAGATCAAAGAGAACAGATTACGGTGGTTTGGACACGTGTAGAAAAGCAGAAGACAATCTGGCGAGGAAGATTTGGGACAGACAGGAAGAAGGTAAGAGGACGTCCAGCAAAGAGGTGGATGGATTGTGTGAAAGAAGATCTGCGACAGTCAGGCATTAGTGTTGAATAAGGCAGGAGTGTGGCACTGAATTGAGAGAGTTGGCGACAGTTAACAAGATACCCCGAACCCATGTAGAAAAAAAATGGGAAAAAGGGGCTGATGATGATGGATTATAACAATAACAATGTCTTGAAGAAGCAGAACCCTTTTATTCCTGTAAACAGTGCAGCTATACAGGCATTTCAAAATGTCTAAGAGAATGACTAATATGTTATACTTTCTAACATGAAACTTTTCCCTGTTTTGCACAACATGGCAGTGAATGAAACACAAGCACTGGAAAATATGAGATAAAATGTGTTGCTAAGGGGGCAGTAGTAATGTACAGAACAGCATACACTGAATCTATAAACAGACTTTGGGAGGATGATAGTACAGCTAGAATGATTAATATCTGTGTATTGAACAACTGAAGAATGACTTGAACAAGAATGTTTACTCTATGCATATGAATAGTAGTTTAAGTCTAAACTTATTTACTGAATTACTTTCGTGTCTGCCATCCACTAGTAAAGTACTATAGCCTCCAAAAATACATAAAAAGCTTGTAAGATTCACCAGTGAGGCCAGCTGTTTCAGTTAGAGGATGGCTCACTGAACTAATAGCTGTTTATTTGGACAATGCATCAAAAAAGATTCTCATTCACTCGAGAGTTCCACTGCTGACAGCAATGACTTCATAAACACACTATACCAGTAGGCCAAAAATATTAAGATGTCTGATGAGTTCCTGTTTGAAACACCTGGCGTGGACTCATTATTCACAGTGGTTCCAAATGAATTAGGGATAGAGTCAGCCAAGAAGTATTTAACCACCCATACTAAATTTACTGAGGTAATATGATTTGCAAGTTATTCTCCATGGTATTAGAAAACAGCGTCTTCACATTTCAAAAGAAATATTATTTGCCAATAAAAAGGGGTAGCAAGGTTGACCCTGTAGTGAACACCTATGCCAAAATGGTACAGGTTCCAGCATTATGGGAGCAGGGTTACATTTTAATAGAAGCCATGATTTTTTTTTTTTTTAATATTCTTACAAAATATAAGAGGTTTGTGAATTACATTTTTTTTTTGCTGTGGAGGGGTGCTAAGGATACTTTGGAAGAATGTATTTATTATTTGACTGGAAGAGTAGGGTATTTGAAGTTTAAATGCACAACTTCCAGAGATGTGACACATGATACATTTCCAGACATTAGTGTGATTAAGACACAATTGGGCATGACAGAAACCAAGGTACACAAAAAAGCAATAAAGAGAAGTATTTACTTGAAAATAAGGTATAACTGTGTAAAATCTTACCTTAAAAGTAAATGTCCCTTTCTTCACTATTGTAGTATTCTTCACCTAAGGGATCTCCTGCCAAGGATAGCCCATTGTCCGGCCAGTATACCAAAGCTTTTGAGTCTTAAAGGCACCATACATCACATGTATGCTCCTCGCTCATGGTGTAGGGCATAAAGATGAAGTACGTATGCTAACACTCAGAACTGAAATGTCCCAGGAGGAACAGAATACTCTGAAGGACACGAGAACACATACACCCAGAAGGGAAAAAAGGGATCAGAAGGAAAAAGAATAAAACCCCCTTGGCCAGAAGTGCCAAAGAAATACAGGGCAAAAGCTGGAACAGAGGAGGAAGTAGGAATGATTAAATACTGCAATAGTAAAGAGAAGGACATCTACTGTTATGAGATTTTACACAGCTGTACTATGTCCCTCCATATCACTGTTGCAGAATTCTTTACATAATGGAGAGTACGACAGCTAAGAAGAAGCCTGGGAGGACAAAGGCACAGAACAGCTCTCTAGAAGCCCATTCAGGATATCCCTGGCAAACCTGCCCTGGCCCTAGAAATAACATGCAACTTATAATGTTTAGTGAAACTATGAACAGAAGACCAAGTAGCAGCCCCAAGCATAGAATCAACATTCAATCCCTTGAAAAAGGCACCAGGGGAGGCAACTGCCCTAGAAGAATGTGCCTTAACAGATGAAGAAAGACATTTACCATGAAAAGAACAACAAAAGGAAAAGGCCTTAGAAATCCAGGAGGAAATGGTTTGCTTATAAACAGCAAACCCAAAGTCCTGGAATGAAAAGAAACAAAAAGCTGCTCAGACTTGAGAATTACTTTAGTTTTAACAAAATTAATACATGAGCTAGCTATGCAAATCCAAGATGTGAAGAACCTTCTCACTAACACTCTGCTAAAAAGGAAAAAAAAGGAAGGAAGATGAACAGACTGAGTAAGGGACAACTCACTGACCATCCTAGCCATAAAAGGACAATTAGTATGAAGAGAAACCCCGTTTTTGTGAAAAACTAAAATAGGAGGAACAGCTATGAGAGCATTAAGTTCATACATTCTCTTGGCTGAAGTAAGAGCCTAAAAAAGAACAGTCTTCCAAGTACAATGTTGTAAAGCAGCAGACTCAAAAGGAACTTGGGTCAATTTTTCAAATACAAAACTGAAATCACAAGAAGGCGGAATAGGCTTCCGCTTCCTGGGAAGCCTGATATAAAAGACACCTTTAAGAAATTCTTTAACCTCAGACCTAGAAGCCACAGAAGGATTCAATGGAACGACCATGGAAATTGCTAACAGGCAAGCTTTAAATGAAGAATATGCCAATCCAGCATGGAGCAGATCACACAAACAAGAGAACCACAGGAACCTCCACTGATAAGGGACCTTGATGGGGAGAGGCGCACCAGAAAGAAAATCTTTTCGATTTGGGCATGTATGATTTTCTGGAAGTGGGCTTCCTGGCCTCTTGGAGAACCCAAAGCACATCCTCAGAAAAGAGGTGCCTAAAAGGAATCAAGACCCTATCACCCACAATGTTATTTGAAGAGTGGACAGGTGAGGATGGTTAACAGACTCCTTTGTCTTGTGAGAAGGTCCACCTAGTGAGGTTAGTTGTGGTGACTACCCCTGGCCAAGTGAGAGCTAAGGGGGAATCAATGCTGTCTGGGCCAGGGAGTCAACAGTAAGATTTTGAGAGAGTCCTGCCTGATCTTGTACAGAATTCGAGGTTAACAGGGGAAGGGGGCAAAAAGAAGCATTCCCTTTGAAGGAAAGGAGAGGACATCCACTTTTCAAGCCAAAAGACTTGGGACTCGAAGAGAATAAAGGAATTTGTCTACTCTCACAGGAGAGGTGAAAAGAACTATCAGAGGAATACCCCACTGATGGACAATGTCCAGGAACACATCTCTGTGAAGCATCCATTCGCGAGCCTGTGTTCTGGACCATCTTAAAAGTCTGCCAAGTGATTGCTCTCTGAGGGAATGCAAATCGCCCGGTCACTTGATACTGGACAGCTAGATCCCAGGCCAGAAGAGCTAGTCTGCAAAGAAGGTAGAACCTTGTGCCCCCTTGCTTGCTGACATACCACATCGTATTGTTTGTGGAAACTTTGAGGGGTTTCGGGATGAAAGAGGGAATGAAAAGCTTGTAGAGTCAGAAGAAGAGCCTTCATTTCTTATGTTGATATGGCCTGACCTCTGATGGAGGAGGCCAGAAACCCTGGACCTTTATGGGACCAGAAGAACCTCCTTACCACACGTCTGAGGTGTCTACAAATAGCTCCTGAGAGGGAAGTAAAGCCTGAAAGGGAAGCCCTGGATTGAGACAGAGATGATGAATCAATCACTGAAGCTTGAGCTTGAGACAAGGAAGAAAAGGAACAGGAATCTCCAGGGGGTAGCAATGTCGCAGCCATAATGATATGCAGTACCAATGAAATTTCTTCATATGGAGTCCGAGGAGAGGGTGCATAGGAATGGTAAAAGCTATAAATTCCACAACTCTGAGAAATTTCCTGGCCATGACAGAGGAAGAAGTGACGGGAAAAAAAGGTTCTCAGGGACAAAACCTTGGGGGCAGGGAGAGATGCCAGGATGGGAATGGTCTGAAGCCTGCAACTGAAGAAAATATTATCCTGGGAAGGCATCATAAAGGACATCTGGAGGTTTATGGTGAACCTCACAACTTATTAAAAAGACAAATGATAAACTGAAAATCTTGCAACAGACCATTGGGAGAAGAAGCCTGAATGAGAAGGTCATCTAGATAGGGAAAAATCTGTATTCCCTGATGCCTGCAAAAAGCAATGACAAAAGTGAGACATTTGGTGAATTACCCTTGGGACAGTAGGAAGGCCAAAGGGCAAAGTAGAGAACTGAAAATGCAAGGAAGAAATCGATAACTGTAAACATTTCCAGAACAGACGGTGAATGGGGATATGAAGGTATGTATCCTTGAGATCTACAAAACCCATAAAAGCCTTGGGGGGAGAGGAGACTAGGTCTAAATGGACTACATCTGAAAAGAAGGAACCTTGGGAAATGTGCTGAGCAGAGAAAGATACAGAATTGGTCTCCACGTACCCTCCTTCAGAGTGACCAAAAACATTCTAGAGTAAAACCCCTTCCCCACCTGGGTGGGTGGGAACGAGCTGAATGGTGGACTGATCAAAAAGGGATTGCAGAACCTCTGGAAAATGAGGAAGCAGTTCTCCAGGAGGATGAGGAATACCTGAAAAGGAAGAAAGGGATTTCTATACCATGAAATGTCCTTGATGGATAATCAAGAGTACTTAAGAGTCTCCAATGCCAATTTGGAAGAGACAAGAAAAGGTGCACAGACAAAGGGACCTGGCCAAGGGGAAGGGATGGCCAAACATCAAATAGAAACAGGCTTTTCCTGAAAAGGAGGTTTCTGCTTAGCGGGAGATTGAGTAGACTTAGCAGAAGAAACATGCCTAGAACCCTTTTTACATATAGGAGGTGGGCAAATCTATCTACAAACGCAGACTTGGAAAGATAATTCCTCTGGAATTTGGGGCTAGGGTTCCTGCAAAGCTTTACCCCTATCCTGCAGGAACTTAAAAGTCAGTAGAAGCTGTCCCAAAAATACTTTTGTTATCCAGAGGGGCATCCAAAAGCTTGACCTTAATATCATCAGGTAAAGCCTGAAGATGTAGTCAAGAATAATGCCTCATCAATAAACCAAATGCAGCACCCCTGGAAGAGGCATCAGCTGGATAACAGCTGCCTTTTTTTGAGGGACTGGCAACCTGAGAAGTGGACCCCAGCAGGGAAAGAGCAGAAGCCTTCTCAGCAGAATCAGGAAGGTCAGTCACCACCTTAGATACTGAAAAAGGATGGCCAAAACACACCTGATCATATGAATCCGGTAATTAATGGCCCTAAAAAACAGGGTGGCAGCAGTACAAACTTTCTTGCCCAACCTTTCCACAGCTCGACTTTCCTCATCAGATGGAAGTTGTTTAGTAGATGGCAACAACTTGCAAGGTTTGTCAGAAGAAACGGAGACCACTGAAGGATTAGCAGAAGGGCACTTCTACAAAAACATGCGTTCCTCAGGCACCATACAGAACCCATCGGGTTTCTTTGGTGCAAGGAGCGGAGAGTCAGAAGCCATACAGGCAGCAGAAAAGGTGTCCAAAAGGGCAGCCAAAGCAGGAGGGAAAACTGATGGTTTGGGATACTCCAATTGTAGGAGCTCATAGCACCTATTTTGAAACGCAGAGACCTGGGAACAGTCCCACTTAAAAATACTCCATCATGTGGTCAATGGTATCCCCAAAGGGCAACTCTTCATAAGGGGAATCTGGCCTCAAGGAATCCTCTTCCTCTGAGCCATAGTCCAGAGGGGAAGGAATCTGGGAAGAATAAAGCCAGGGATTCCTCTCCAGAATCTAAATCCTAATCCAAGGAATCAAGTTCCTTAAGCCTCTTAACAGTAGTGGAAGACCAGCACGGAACAAGGACAGACACTCCTTGAAGCTTAAAGGCGATTACACATTAAATGGACAAAGAATACAATCCTGACATTCATGCTGGGGATCTTTAACAGGGGAAATATGTTTAGTTTTTGTTTTATTTTTCTGTGGGATGTACACCCTAAAATTTTTGAGGTTCAGACCCTTGCCAGGATTCAATGATGGTGGTT
Organism: Protopterus annectens; assembly: GCF_019279795.1. NCBI lineage: Eukaryota > Metazoa > Chordata > Ceratodontiformes > Protopteridae > Protopterus > Protopterus annectens. Next base: position 6,462,000 of record NC_056731.1, read on the forward strand.
AGGTATTTCCTAAAATCTGAGAAATCCACCTTGGTCCTTCACATATCAATTGAGGATCCCCCTCAACATCAGGTGCAGACATTGGAAGAGCCTTAGAGGATGTGTAAGAATTCGGATTCATGCCGTCCTCCAACAGAATCATGGCAGAGGAATGCAAAGCAAGCACCAGACAGTCTTCAGGGTTTTCACTAGTCTCTACAGAGATACCCAGGAAGGCTGGACAGCAGCCGGATTAGGCCTAGCGTTTTTGGCCTTCTTTCTGTCAGACAGCTGGCCCTCGGGACAGGAGGATTCTGCCATAGCACCCTCAATCAACAACTTAAGTCATTTGTTCTCAAGATACATGGACAAAGAGGACAAATGACTATGTAGGGTCTCAGGCATAAATGTTTGGCAGAGCAATGCATACTATTGTGAGAAGCAGCTGAGCAAAAGAAGATACTTCTCATCACGGTCTTTATAGGGAAATCTGCCTCCCACACTGACATTTTTCCTTCCTGGATGACATGAATACAAATGTCATACAAAACAGAAAAAAGAGAGAAGAAGCCCCAGTGGGGCACTCATCTGAAAGCAGCTTGGTGACCAGCACAGGAAAAGGACGTTCAGACTGGTGGCAAAGAAATTCTGAGTGCTTGCATCAGTACATCACCTTTATGACCTATTCCATGTGTGAGGAGCATGTGTGTGACATATGGTGCCTACAAGACATGGGTTCTAGGATACTGGCTGGACGATAGGCTATTCTTGTCAGGAGATTATGTAAAGAATATTACAACACTGACATGGATGGACATCTAATATGCACCCTTTACTCATAAAGTTATTAAAAGGGCAAATGATGCGGCTGGCAAGGTTGAATACTAATAAGGTCCTTTGTAAATAATTTTTATGAAGGGTTATAGTGCTGCAGAAGTTGAAATAAAAAAAAATATGTTCTCAATAATAGAGAGGGCACTGGAAGACCTTCTGGTGAGCAACTGAAGGAGGAGAAGCAGGCCAAAAGATATGACTTACAAAATGGCAATATCTTATAATAGACAAACCAACTTAATCAGAGTTATTACAGTAAAACACTGGCATAATTCTAGGCAATGTGGATAAATTATGCACAATTTTACCACAGAGAACTTTATTTGTTTTTTAAAATTGTCTTAATTTAAAAAAAGTAGCTATTTTTATAAAGAATGAGTTAGTCTTACTAACACTGTCCTGGGACACAAAGAAAAGGCACAATGATATGTAGGAAATGTGTCAACTGTAAACACTGAGAAAAAATATTTGTTTTATTCACCAAGAGACGGAAAAACACTATGACATGTACCATTATGCACACTTTGATACATCAAATGTTATTTGGTGACTTGTGAGAAATGCCCTTCAGTTTACGTGAGCAAGAACAATTTCAAATTAAAGGAGAGAACAGACAAAAGGAAGGGACACACCATAAAATTAAGTTCTCCATTTTATAAATTGTTTTGTTAAATGAATTCAGAGGGGGTGATATTTTACATAAAACTGAGAAAACAGAATACAAATAGATACGTAGTCAGAACTGACTGCATCCTTGGATTAAATTGCTTTACTGAATAAAAAAAGAAGTTAAGAACTCACCATAACGTTCCATGTTTGTAGTCCGACTCGGCCGATTACAAAGCTTGAAGTCTCTAAGTTGGCTCATGGCAAGGTAGGTATCCCATAATGCACTAGTACGAATCCCCAGATCATTTGCTGCTGTCTATAAAAATGATGGAAGGTATTTCCAGAAGGAAAAACAAAGATGAAAGGTCTCCAATCTTAAGGAAGATAGACATTATCTTGCCTCCAGATCCTCCAAGGATACATGGACAGGAGTAGGTGGGTGGGTTCATAAGAATGAAGGGCGAGATGGACTGCAAACATGGAGCATTATGGTGAGTACATAACTTCTTTATGTTCAGCAGTCCTATCTTGCCTTCATTCTTACATATGGGACAGCGTCCCGAGCACCTTTTTCTTGGGTGGCTCACGGGAATATACTCCTAGGAACTGTGGAACCAAAGGAGGATCTACCCCTGGAGGCCAAGTCCAATTTGTAATGAGTAATAAAGGTATGAGGGGTAGCCCAAGTTGCTGCTGCACCCATACTGTCCATTGGAATTCTGGCTTGAAAAGCAGTAGGCTGTGGATATGGATCTGGTAGAATGAGCTTTAATTTTAAATGGAAGTTCTTTGCCATTAAAAGAGTAAATGAAAGATATGCAATTTGAAATCCAGTTTGATAATGTTATTTTGGAGACTGGCATTCCTTTCCTTTCTTTGTTTCTGAAAAGGATACAAATAATTGGTCTGATCTCCTAAATTCTGGTTCTATGTATATAGAACATTAACTGTCTGTGTACATCCAGTTGATGAAACTTATATTCTGCTTTATTTGAATGATTTGGAAAAAAGACTGTCAGTTCAATAGTTTGATTTATATTTGCTCGAGAACAAATCTTGGGGACGAAGGAAGGATAAAATGATCTACACAATCTAGGAGTCATAAGATTAGGTTCATGTTGTCCCAAATGAAAATTGGAGATAGCTGCTAATTGAACTTTGATCGTAGCAGCAGCTGATCCCTGATGAAAAAGTTTGGTTGGAAGTTCTAACACTAAAGGAATAGAGGCTGTGTACGGATCTATGTTTTAGCTCGTGCCCAGAGAGAAAATCTTTTCCATTTGCTAGCGTATAATCTTCTCGTAGAAGGTTTATGAGAAGATGTGAGGATATGTGTAACTGCAGGGAAGAAATCATGAAGCCTGACTAGGGATGGAAGTGGAGCAGCCACGCTTGTCAAGTTGAGGGTGTGGAGACAGGGATGGAATGTGCCTAAATATGTGTCAGAAGGTCTGGTACTGGGTCCAGAGTCCATGGATCATCCAGAAGGTGAGACCCAAGAAAGGGGAACCAAATCTGTCGAGGCCAGTAAGGATTGATGAGAATCATTCTGCTTCCCAAGGTCTTTGCTTTCTGGATCACTTTCGATATTAGCAGAAAGGGGAAAAGCATAAAGAAGTCCTGAGGGCTAATTGTGGACAAGTGCGTCTCTCGGTGTCTCCCTCGGGGGGGGGGGGGGTAAGGGAGAAGTAGCTGCTGCATTTGGTGTTCATTGGGGTGGCAAACAGATCTCAGCAAGGCTATCCCCAATTTGCAGAAAATCTGTTCCGTGACTTTCTGAATCAGAGACCACTCATGAAGTATCAATATTGCTCTGCTGAGCTTGTCGGCTATCACATTGGTTCTCCCCGGGAAATGCGTTGCAACTAGAAAGCGTTGGGAAGATATCGCCCACTGCCAAACATGAAGAACCTCTCGACATGGGGGGTAGGATCTGGTTCCCTCCTTGTTTGTTTATACACCATACCACTGACATATTGTCTGATTGGATTGCTGATGTCCCTAGAGGAAGAAAGTCGTGAAGTGCTTGCAATGCTAGTAGCACTGCTCTCATCATTAGGACACTATGCAAGTGAGCCTCGTGTTCTTACCATATATGCCTTGGACAGTACTTCCTAGATAATGTCCCCCCCCCCCCCCAAATCTGGGAGGCATCCGTGGTCACAGTAGCAACGGGTTGGCAAGGAATGAATGGTCTCCCTATCCTTAGTTGATTGGAATGGATCCACCAACGAAGGTCCTTTCTGCAAGATTCTGTTATTAAAATGGGATTAGACAGAGGCAGTTGCTGAAGAGACCACTGGGAAAAAGAGTAACCATTGTAGAATTCTCATATGTAGTCTGGCTAGTGGAACTATAGTTCTAGTAGAAGCTATGGTTCCTAGAAGTCTGAACACTGTCTTCGCTTTGACTTTGTGTGGGCAAGCAAGCTGTATATTTGTTGTCTTAGATTTTGTATTCTGTCTGAAGGAAGGTGAGCTATCATTGCGACTGTGTCTATTTCTGCACCTATAAAAGTCACATATTGAGAGGGCAATAAGGCAGACTTTTCCCAATTTATAGCGATGCCTAGCTGAGTGCAGACTTGGATAGTTGAATCTCTGGCTTGTAGAAGTAGGTGCCTGGTGGTGACAGTCAGGAGCCAGTCGTCCAGGTACGGAAATACTTGGAATCCAAGACATCTCAAGTGAGCCGTTACTACCACCATGCATTTGGTGAACACCATGGGGGCTGTGGTGAGACCAAAGGGCACAGCACGAAATTGGTAATGACTGGCTCCCAGCTGGAAGCGTAAATGACTCCTTGATGCTCTGTCCATTTTTATGTGGTAGCATGCATCTTGGAGGTCTATGGAGCACATTCAATTGTCTTTCCCTAACAGAGGGAGTATAGACTGCAGTATTACCATTTGGAACTTGGACTTCTTTACTTATTTAACTTGCTGAGATCCAAAATGGGTCTCCAATCCAGTGTTCATTTTGGCACTAAAAAGAATCTGGAGTAAGTCCCGAATCCTATCTGGTCTGCAGGGACGGTTTGGATGACTCTCTTTTGAAGCAACTTTTGGACTTCTATAGTTGCTTGATCCCTGTGATTGAGTGGAACATGTGGGATTTTCTTGGTTAGATGAGGTGGAAAAGAGAAGGGTATGGAGTATCCTCTGGAAATTATTCTTTGTAACCACTTGTCTTGTGTGATGTCATGCCAGGCTTCTGGGTACAAAGATAAGTGATCCCCGACTGGCTCCAGAGAAACTCAGTCGGGGCCCACTTCAGGAGCGCTGATAGGGACGTCCACGGAAAAAATCGCGGCCACCCTGGTTTTGCAGGCCCCCACCTCTAGGATGACATCTACCATTATTTCCTCCTCCTCTGGAGAAGGAATCACCTTGTGTGTCCAGGAAAAATCTCTGACGTTTCTTGAACCACATTTTTCCACCTCTCTGACCCTTAGGGTATGGTCTAGAAGAGACGGAAAACCATCCTCCCACGGCAGATAGAGTTTTCCCTTCCTGCTTGCATCTGGTGATTGTGTCTTTTACCTTTGGTCCAAACAGAGAGGAACCATCAAAGGGGGTGTTGGTAAATGTAGATTTGAAGGGCTCTGCAAAGTTAGATAAGCGCATCCAGGAGTGTCTCCTAAGGGAAACTCCTGAACCCGCAGCCCTGCTCGCTCCATCTGCTGCACAAGATATCAGCCTCATGGAGGAGTTAACAATGGAGTTTAAGGTAGACAACCGAGCAGTAACCTTTTCAGGGATTCCTTCAGTTAAAGTACCTTGGAGAGTATCTCCTTGCTCTTTTAGATCTCTTTGAAGCCTAGTGAAATGAGTAAGGTAATTCAGCGAACCGAGTGCAGAGGCCACTGAAGACAAAATATGCTTCCCGTATCTGTCTATCGTTCAAGACTCCTTGTTTGGTGGGTGGATAGATGAGCAAGTTTCCGCTAGTTCCTTCTTTGTGGCTGTTGCCACTACCATGGCATCTATAGGCACAGCTTTGATTAAGAACTCTTTTTCTTTGGGAGCTGAAAGAAATCTGTTGGGCCTTCTGGGGACTGGTTCCACGGAATCAGGAGTTTCCCACACCTTTCGATTCACTAAATCTAACAGCTCATCGAAAGGTGGAGACACCCAAGAGGCTCAAGGCTGAGACCCGAAAGCCTTCAGGTACACAGATGCCTCATCAGAAGGGGTGACAGTGGGTCAGCTGCCTCTCTGTTTCAGGATCTCTAGGATATCTACAAAGGATATATCATCAGAAGACAACCTAGGGGACCCTTCTGACTCCTCGAGGTCAGTGTGAGAGGTGATGGACTCATCAGAGGAGTCTACATGCTTCCTCTTGCAAGTTCTCTTCCAAGGAGGCTACTCAGATGGATATTCTGGGGAGGTCTCGGAAGACTGGGGGCCATCCAATGGGGGCTCCGGAGGCTGCACGTCTCTCCTGTCAAGAGAGAGAGAGAGAGATGGTGCGGGGACAGAAGTCGGAGTTTGAGGGGGAAGAGCATCGGTACCCTTGTGTGGAGCTGAAGACTTAGACAGCACGCTCCTCATCATCCCGAAGGCAGATCTCTCTGGTTCCGAGGACACCACCGGTTCCGAGGAAGTGGAAGCAGCCCTTGGTAGCAGAGTGATCAGCTCAGAGACAGATGTAAGATCCGAGCTCAGCCGAGCCGATGCACCGAGAGGTAAGCTTGGAACCGAAGAAGTTCGGGTCCGAGCGTCCCCGTCTGGGCCGACTGGTGAGCTTCGGCTCCTAGACACCAGGGATGGTACCGAAGGTGTCAGAGTGGAACTCGACCCCGAGACAGAGAGTAGGGGTGCTGGAACTGATGGTTCCTCAACAAACGGCACCAATATCTCTGGCTCTGAAGGACCAACATGGCTCGGAGGAGGAACAGAAGCAGGTAAAATAGCCTTAGACGACTCCGAAACCAATTGGGTCAGAGCCGGCAACAAATTTGCTAGCGCCAACGACTTCAAAATTCTAAGCACCACTCTCACGACATCCTACTCAGAAAGACTCTTGGAGGATCTAGAAGACAAGGTAGGTGATCGAGATCTTTGCAAGATTGGAGATATGAGTGTCGGGGACACCGGTAATAAATCTCTAGACCGGCTCCGAGGTATGGGTTCAGTGATAAGCTCCGAAAAACTTGGGTCCAAGACTGGAGTGTCAATGTCAATAACCTCGACCTGCTTCCTTTCCTGGAGCACCCGGGAACTAAAACAGTGGCAAAAGATACAGGTCTCCTGAAGATGTATGGCTCCCAAACAGTAAACAATTAATGTGCCCGTCAGTCAAGGGCATTTTTTGAGAACATTTAAGACATTTTCTAAAACCCGAAGGTTTATGATCTTTAGACTCCTTAGGCATACTGTCACAACAATCAGCAGATATAAACTCAGGAAGAGAGGACAAGGTTCCTTTAACTTAAATGGGCCTAGCCCTGCTGAAGAAACAGCATACTAGGAAAAAGGCAAAAGAGGGCTAGGTCCTCTAACTTAAACGGGCCTAGTCCTAAACAGAGGGGATGCGAGACAAAGAACAAGGGAGCAACAAACAAAGGCTGGAATAGGTCCTGATAAAAAAAAACGGACCTATGCCCAAGAAGAGATTGTAGGAATAACTAGCACACAGAAAGAAGGGATACCAGTAAGGAAAGGCCTGTGGAAGCGACAGCCAACAATAAGCAACAACAACTGCAATAAAATTCAAAAAACACAGTAACTGCTACAAGGTAACAACTGTAAGATACTAAACTATTATATTCAGCAACAATCACTACAGAAAAATGAAGCAGCAAAAAATTCCAACTTAACCACGACCAAGAAAGAGAGCACTTCTGAACTTGTAGACGTGGCAAACGAGATCTGAGAATTCTTACTAGTGCATTATGGAATACCTACCTTGCCACGTGTCAACTTAAGAGACTTCGAGCTTTGTAACTGGCTAAGTCGGAGCAGAGGATCGGCTCCGAACCCATATGTAAGAATGAAGGCGAGACAGGGCTACAGAACATTGCATTTTATAAAGTCTAAACCATTAAGGAAGTAGTGTTTGTTACCCAAAAAGTTATTTTAGCCAATGCTAAAATTTTTTGGATGCCATGTGATGTTTTAGGTACATTTAATTGATCGTGTACTTTCATGGTTGTTAAAATACTTGATAAAGCTGCATTCAGAAAGCCTGCTGTTTTTTTTATTTATTTACTTTTTTGAAGCTTGTATGTATATAAAGATCTCAGTGATAACATGAGTAGGTTTTTGTCTTGTGGACATTTTTAAGAATAAGATACGAGATCAGCAAGTCGTGTGTCAAATGTGTCTCTTTGCCTCATTTTCCTCTTTTCAAATCTTTGAACTCACTATTAGGAACATCACCCTCCAGCAAGCTCCTTAGTGCATTATGGTTTTATTCAGCTCTCATTTTTCTTAACATGTTAGAAGCTAAAAAGAAAGTACTCACCTGGCATCAGTTTGTTGGCTTCCCTACTGATAACAAACATAGACAAGCAGCCTTTTGGAGGAATAACAGGCTAAGAATGCCCCTTATGTCTTTATCCACAAGAGCTACTGAACACCATCAGATAGTCAAAAAAAGGGTTTGCTGAACAAGCTTAGTGCCCAGGCTGTGACTCCCCAACCTCTCATATTAAGGCAGAAGATTTGGAGAGGCCCACTTGTTTCTAAACCGTGAACAACACTGACAAGTTTCCATAAACATAGCACTTCATATCAAGTTACCCTATTCTGAAGCAACTTTCCTTGCTGGTTTTCAGCTCTTGCTTTCACCAGTAACTAGATCATATAAAGTAACAAAAATGAAAACTTCTGTGAGAGACAGCCACTCCAAGGTATGCTTCATTGGCTTTCCTAAGGGGAACTCAACTAAAGAGCAGGCAAAGGAAGTTTGTATGAAAAGGTGAAGCTTCAAATAACACCGGCTCACTTCATCTTCAGATATTTATTTATATTTACTGACATTTGTTTACTGGGTCAAAAAAAAAACATTTTCAGTGCAGGTCCAGGGAGAAATGCTCAAACAACAAAGAAAAAATTTTTAGTTAAACTAAACATCTTGTAGTAATACATTTCAATTATATAAAATGTCAGATGTAAAACAAATGAGAAACTATACATAAAAGTAGATTGTATACGAAGAAAAACAATTACAAATTAAGAAATTATTCCTCTGTATTGCAGTGAAATTAATAGAAGTCACATTTTTGTTTTTAGATATTACGCTAGGAATGGGAAACAGTTAAGGAGAGCAACAGTGGAAAAGTGGAAATAGGGAATGGTAGGGTAGGGGTAGGGTACATAGTGGAGATAGTGAAAGATTCAGTTCAGCTAGGTGTGGAGCATGACAGTGCCAAAAGTTAGGTAGGTGGCCTTTTGGGAGGTGCTTAAAAGACAGGATCACTGGTTACAGCTCTAATAAACTATGGGACAGGATTCCATTTTTAGTGACTGCGCAAAGCAGAGATAGTTTCCAATTGCTTTTTGAGGTTTAAAGATGGTGAGGAACTGTTTATCATTTGAACAAAGGGCTCTGTTTGGATGACATACAGGTAGAATACAAGTTAGTGCTGGACAGGCATGGCGTATGCATATGTTTTTATGGGTGGCAGCTAGATGTATGGAGGTCCAGATACTGGGGTAGTTCAGAACTTTAAGAGCCCTACAGTGATCTGTACAGTAATGCTATCTGCAGCAAATGTAGCAATTTTGTTGTATATCTCAAGTTTGGCTTTAACTGAGGCTTGCGGGTTACTGAGGATAGGAGAGTGAAGGAAGGAGGTAGGCTGCAGCAAGGGTGGCTTTAGTGGAGTTAGTAACAGCATTTTTGTACCTACAGAGCATGGCAAGTTATTTAAAACATTACTTTGAATTTGGAGTTCAAATTTGAGGATGTCGTCAAATGTAACTCCAGAGTTTAATGTGTGATACAACTTCAGTCTCTGTGTTGTTAAGTGAGACGATTTTGGAGCTAGATTTGTCTTTCAGGTGTGCTGGGGGGTCCCAATATAAATGGGACAGTCTTCTTAGGAATCTCAAGGATTCCATCCTCTGCAGCATCCTTGAAAAAGTCAGACATTAGATTAGTTGTTAATAACAGACAGCTAGTACTTGTGTTGACAGCTACACCATGAATTTCTTTTCCTATATGCGGGAGCAGAGGTCTACTGTACGTGGCTCTCTTTTTAAATAAAAGAGATTATCACAGTTGTACTTATAGGCATTTGTTCACATTTGTCTTGAAGCTTTCTCGTTTTTTGTTACCACTAAGTTCTGACCTGATCAATTCTTACTGACAATTTTTTTCAATTATATGAAAAAAAAGACCAGATTCAAAAGAAGAGAGATCCACTGTTGCCAGAGTCAAAAGGGGGTCAACTAACATTATCATTAGAGTTCTTCTGAAGCCTTTGAACAACGCTGGTTATAGCAAGAAAGGTGGAAATGTACAAAGAAATGGAATTAAAAGGCATCTATCTTCTAAGCCTGCTTGCAAGGAGTCCTGGAGTAGAGCTTTTTTAACAATCTGTTTTGAATGAAAACAAACAGACCTACTCCAAGTCTTCCTCACAGATCAATTCCTTGAGTATCCCCAGGTGCAACATGAGGATACGTCCTGAACTTATTCAGCTTGATCTGATGGAATCTGCATGGATAAAATTAACTGTGTTGCTAGCATACCTCTCAACTGTCCAGATTTTTAACTCACATTTTTGGTCTGTGCCTCATAAAATTTGTGGTTTTCTGGCAAATCACTGTGATGACCTGAGAACTGAAGTCACTAAATAATCACATACATTTCAGTTTCAGACTTCAGATCTTTCAGAAAATGTATGTTAAAACAAACCCTGTTACTCTAGCAACTTTCTAAGTTTACAAGAGCAATATTTAAAATGCATCCCTATTTTGGGCCTTTCTCCCCCCATTTTGTTGGGCTTTGTCCAGATTTCTTGTACTAAGAGGTTGAAAGGTATGGTTGCTAGATCCCATGCTACCACAGCTAATCTGCACAGAATGATAGGATCTGGTTTCCCCTGGTTTGTTTATGAACCACATCACTTTGATACTTTCTGTACTTACTAAATAAGGGCCTTGTGTTCACAGGTGTTTCACAGATTTGACAGCAGTCATAAGAACCCTAATAATTTTCTTCACATTTACACGTTGAAATTTGTCTTGTTTGTTTCACACCCTTTGATTTCACTCCACTGGCCACAGCTCCCCTAGTAAAGTCTGAAGCCTTTGTTGTTACAGACTAAGTGGGGACTGGCAGGGAGAAAGGAAGATGGGAGCTTGGAGACAACTGATTCATCCACCTATTTAACCCCCCCCATTTCGCAAACCTCAGTTCTAAAATTTGAAAGGAGTGACAATACTGGTGCCGAGTAGAAACTGACTTGACAAAGCACAGAACCCTTCTCACGCAAAACATGGCCAAGAAATCATGACAATAGTTGAGGCCATAAAACCTAGAATTCTGAAATATTCTCAGGCTAATGCCAGAGTCTGGTTTGAAAATATTAGAAACTGTTTCTTGTGACTCTCCACTTTGTCTTAAGAACAAATTTTCACCATAACAACTAAATCTAGAAGATATCCTAGAAACACTACCTTGTGAAACAGAATGAGAGAAGACTTCTCTGTTTCCCTGAAATCGCAGACTGAGAAACAGTTGTACTACCCAAGTCAGACACTTTTGACAAGCTGTGAAGGAATCTGCAAAAATTAAGTAATCTAAAGAAGCGAAAATGCTGAATGACTTGCAACCTGCAATGGGCTGTTAAAGGAGCTAGACCATTTTGTAAACACTCTTGGGGAAGCAGATAGACCTAAAAGCAGAACAGTAAACTGGAAACACAAACCAGAGACAGAAAAACATGTGTGTCTGAAGTTGCTGTTGGCTGGAATGTGATAAGTACATTTTAAATCTAATGTTAGTAGAAAACTAAAAAGAGGAATGACAGGTTAACGGTCAGCTCCTTATTGAAATGTCAGCACGCGAAATGCTGAGTGCCTACAAGCCAGGAAAATAAAGACCAAAAACACAGGAGAAGAGCAAATTTCAAAAATCACTCTTCTCCGTTAAAAAGGGGGCAAGCTCCCCTGCACTCCCATTTGAGACTCACTTTATTAGTGGATCCAGGTATTTCAAATGGTTACCAATGCAGACTGTAGAGAAAACATCCTAAATTTTGGAATTAGGATATGATGTTTCACAAAGGAAAGGTCTAGGGCAGCTCTCCTAGTTTCTTCCTTCCTTCCTTTCACTAGCACCAGAAAAATTCTTGAATAAAATCATAATGACCCTTCCCTCTTTGAACTGGAGGAACAGGTTCTTTTACCACCCAAGACCAAATTCTGATTCAGAAGAGAAGGAAAAGGGCTAGTTTGATTGGGAGGATATGCAGGGATCTCTTGAAAATATGTAAGCAAGTTCCACTGCCAGATGTAACCTTTTAGAGTGATTTTCAATATCCAACTGTTTGATGTTATCTGGTGCCACAAAGGATAGTGAAAACCTAAACTCTGGAAAGGGCATGCTGGACTGCCAGGGTGGGAGGGGATCTTGAGAAGGCACACAGTCAATCTGATTTTTTTTAGGTTGTCCTTGGTTCTGGGAGGATTTACCTTTCTACTTTAAAACTACTAGCCACTTTTTTTTTTTTTTTTTTTTTTTTTTTTTAAAGAAATTTTGTTTGTTAGAACCTTGTTGGGAATGCTTGGCTTGCATCCTGAAAGGGGAACCTGAACCAAAAGAAAATCTTCTGTTATATTTTGAAAAGGAAAAGGTTGAAAAATCTAGGTCACACCCTAAACTAACTTTCCCCTTTCATCAAATCCCTTAAGGACGTCCACACTGGAAGGACCAAACAACATTACTTTATTAACAGAAGCATTTACAACTTCAGTTTCAACATCCTCTGGTAAATTCTGAAACTGTAACCAAACAAATCTTGAATACACAATCAGAGGCAGTAGCTCTGGAATCACCAGCAGCGTCATAAGCACATTTCAAAGAATGTTTGTTTACTTGACACACAGAACACACAGAAGCTTTAGTATGTGATGTAGGGGGGTCGGCAAATTAATTAATTAAATTATCATGAGAAACCAACAAAAACTAAAGATGTGTGCCTGACAATTTACAATTCTGAGAGGGGGGGGGGGGTAAACCAAACTCATCCAAAACTATTCCTAGTTTGTCAGAAGCAACAAGGCTACCCATTGAAAGAAATTTAGTAGAAGACGACTTTGATAAGGAAATTACTGCAAGATCTGCTTTGGGATTAGAAAAAAGAAAATTATGTGACTAGGGCACTTTATACAACTTACCAGACTTTTATAAGCAGATGGCTGGCTGTCAGGGACAGTGCTGACTGCCAAAAAGGCATTCACTAAGGCAGACAAAACAAGATGATGATGGAAATCTACCTACAATAAATCAAGATATCTTTGTTGAGGATCAGACATGACTTTGTTCCAAATGAAAATTTCCCTTATTTTGGCAGAAGTATTAGAAAATACCATTATTCCAGAGGGGAATATGAGGAAAAGCTCCCGTCACAGTCAGAATCTCTAACTTGTAGCTAGTCAGAATATGGAAAAAAAACAGTCCCAGTCTAAATCCTAGCAATCACAGTCTGACAGGGAAGATATTCTTTTCCTCATCGAGGATGCTAAATCATTACACAAAGATAAAAAAGCTTACAGCAACCCTTTTGCCAAATCAAGACAAATATCTGCTTTTAGAGAAGAATGTCTAGATTTATGCTTTATTTTCTAGAAGACCCTCCACCTAAACAAAAAAGCAGCTCAACAGATGACCCCTACCCCTGGGAAGAGGTTCCTCAGTACATCACAGCAAAGGAACATCACCTGGTACCTATCCCGAAGTTTGCAAGGGTGGTTTTCTCTCTCTCTTACAGCCGAAAAGGACACGCCTGACTCCTGTACCACAGTGGCATCTCTAGTAGCAACACCAGATGGACAAGATGAGTGGCCCAAAGGACAATTGATGGCCACAGCATCCACTTCATTCTTTTCTGGATGCGCTTTTTTTTTTTGTTACATCCTTGGCCTGTTCTGCATGAAAAAAAAATCTTTGATCCTCCAGGAAAAAAATTCTGGATACAGCAGCTTGAATCTCTCACCTAACTCTCGGCATTGCCCAATTTCTGACATAAATTTGCTTCTCTCCTTATTGCAGTATGTGAAAAATCACTTTCCACAAACACTGTTGGCTCCAAACTTTAATATTTTTTCCCTTCCACCACAAGTTTGTCAAGGGAAACTTTTTTTGTTGGTATGATTACATTTATTAACAAAGGTCTCATGTGACCCCTCAATTATTAAATCCTACTGTATAACAGGCCATTTGTTTAACTTGTACATTCATAAAATTAATACAGTCTGTTCCTTCCGGTTTCTCTGATGCAGCAGAAAATCTCAAGTTTTCTCTGTATGCTCTGTTTTCTAAGTCTACTATTTTGTGAAACCACTCTTCTTGAGAAGCCAATGTGCTCAGCCAGCATTTTCTTCATTATAACCTCTAATCTGAATAGCTAGTTAAAGCTTCTTTGATTTTTTTTCAACCTTTTGTAATTTGAGTTGACATACTCCTTCAGTGTTTCATTTATTATAAACACCTCTGAGTACATTTGATTTATTTTTCCACTAATATACTGGAAGCCATCTTCTGTACCAAAGCTGAAACTTAACTGATTTTTGCTGAACAACTAACTGCATGATTCTTCCCAATTCTCCTTTTCTGGCTAATGTTTTTCTCAGGTTCTCCAGATGTCTTCTTTGCTGGCATCCAAGTGGTTTAATTACTAGCAAGTGACATAATTTTATCAAAACTGACAGTTTCACTGACTCTCTTTTCACACCGGAAGTAATCAAAAAAACTTGCTGATCAGTGTGCAGCCATCTTGGAAGTCTACTCCAGTGCACCATTATCTTGAATGGTTCACCGAAGAATTTCTATGCTGGCCTAATCCTCAACTCCTTCGGCAGTTCATGGCTGCTGGTTTCCTATAAATGTACTCTGAACTCCCATTTTTAGCACACAACCTAGCATTCACTGCCTTTTCCTTATCACTGTTATACCACCATGCTTCTATAAGTAGCAAATGACACTGCAGCCTTTTTCAGTTGTATGATTTTTTTTTTTTTTGCCCCTTGCCTGCCAACCACCTAACCATATCTTGATCAAACATTACACAGCCCACTTGGGAGGTGGAGGGACATCCAAGCAGCTATAAGGGCGGTTTTAGCTCTTGCCAGCATTCTGGCAATAGCAGCATTTCTATTTTATTTTTTAATCCCTCCCCAGTGGTGATATGACCTCCTGCATCACCATGAAGACCACCACATGCCCCTCAGTCAGTGCACATAAGCTCTTTCACATGCTCCAACAGAAGTACTGTCACTGGAAATAGGTAGTTATGTCCATGTCTTCCTTACAGACTTACCATATCATGCATGATGAGCCTCAACTCGCCAGATGATATGTCATTATAGCACCTGCACAAACTAGTTGTGAACCACCCCCAGGATATGCATATCTATCCTGCCTGCCTGTGCCTCAAACTCACAAGCTATTCCTCACAGATCACCTGGGTCAGTCAGGATTTTATCCTTCTACACCACCAGCACATGCTGCTGACAATACTTCCTTCCTCTGAAGATGACTGAGCTATGTCAACCACACATTCACATCTTTCCTCGGCAACTCCTCCACCATCTGGATCACTAAATGAACCAAAGTCACCTGAAGTCATAGTCAGGCCTCTACCTGTCCTGAGTGCTACATAGCACCTACCAATACGTAAGCCCCATGTTAGTTGTGATGCACAGCCTTACTTCTAACACTTTCAGCACAAAAGAATAAGAGAAACACTCTTAAGTTTCCTAACTTGTGCCATTTTCTTCTCTGGCATATTTCTGCTGGCAAATGCTAAACAGAAGCATGATGACATGAATGTACACAACAGCCTCAAAGGGATTCAACTGTCCCACTCAAAAGAGAAAGGACTGAGAACTGATTAAAGGTTAAAAAATGTAGCTTTCCAGCTCCTACACATTGTGACAGAATTCTAACACACTTAAGTTAAGAATCTGGCTTCCTAAAACAATACTGTAATTATCATATTACCGCTCTTTTACCAGTCCCACTGCTAACATATTTCATGCAGTCAAATCAAACAAATATCACTAACATGTTCTTACTGTAGTTATCTCCTGGTAAAAGGTCTCAAGTGAATTTAACTGTTCGGATTGAATATGCATATGCCTTATCTGCTCTGAGGTAATAGAACAGTAGGATCACATACGTACACTGTAAAATAATGCTAAATGTTTTTTGATGTGCATTGAGTTTTACATGCTGTAAATGCTGTTTTACAGGAGTATCTGACTTAGCATGTTGTAAAATACTACACAATATATGCTATATGATTATCACCCAAGTTATATAATCCTTAGTGTACTATGGTAGCTCCAAAAAACATTTTGCAATGTGCAACTTTTCTCCCTGGGCCTCTGCTGAAAGGGGGCTTTGCCCAGTCACACTCCACACCTTCTCAGTAAACAAAGACAAACAAATAAACAAAAAAATAAACATTCTAAAAATTAATCTTAATTGCACACTACAGTAAATGAACGGATACAGTAGTCTATAACAAATATTAACTTAACTATATACAATGCAAACCATTATTTCTTACCTTTAGGGAGTTTTCCACCTAATGCAGTAAATTTCTGTGGATTTTTCAAAAATTCCACAACTTCTTGTAATTCCTGCTTTGCTTCTTCCACCTGTAAAAAAACTGGAATTATCAGTAAATATAAATCTAAAACTACTGAATTTTGTGCACACTGTATGAATCAATTCTTACCCCTTTCACATGCTCAAAAGTTACATTTTTCATCTGAATTGGATCAACTGCTGCATCAAGTCCTGATGTGGTTCGAAAACGTACTATTGGGAACAAAGTAAAAGTACTGTAATTAACAAGACATGTAAATTTAATAATGAATTGGCATAACTCATATTAAGTACCACTTAAAAACCAACACAGGCACAACCATCAGCAGATCCATCCATCCACAATGCCTTTTCCCATTTTTGCACAGGGGACCGGGGTGTTGCTGCAAGAGTGACAATCTAAAGCCAAGGTTTACACCACCTGGGGGTTAGCCCTGCCACGGTAGTTTTCCACACCACACACTCAAACGCACACCTATAGCCAATTTAGAGTATCCAATCCACCTACGGCATTGTCTTTGCAATACAGGAGGAAACCGAAGCACCCTAAGAAAACCATGCAAACAGGGAGGACATGCAGACTCTGCACAAAAGACACCCCAGCAGAGAATCGAACCAGTGAGGTGACAACACTACCACTGAGCCACCTTAACATAACGTAGAAGTCCAGAGCATCTTTACCATAAATAATAAAGGAGTCTAAGAAACAGTTATGAAGATATCAAGTAAATTTTTCTTTAAACACATCAGACAGCTGTTTGTTAAGCACAACTTTCCTCAAATCAGAAACTGCTTCCTGCAATTTAAGACTAAGCCTACATGGTCACAAAAAATATAGCTTAAAAGTCATTTCTCCAATTTTTTTTTTTTTGTGGGACTTCTATGCTAATCAGCCTTTTACCTGCCCACAACAGGTATGCGTGGCATTTTTCTAATTCCCTTAGGAATTTGCATCACTGCCGCTCACATCTTACTGCCCATTACATTCTGGGCTTGAAAAGCACCCATAAAACAACACAAATTTTTGTAAGCTCCATTAGCAAAGAAACTGCTAAACCAACTCCACTTTTGCAGTCATAGCTGAACAGACAGCTCAGGCACACAAGAAAGGAAACCTGACATTTCTAGCAGACTGAATGAGTGGGAAAAAGGTTTCTTCACGCAATAAATTCTCACTTTTTAAAGAAGAACTTACATACTCATTCACTGTATGGATGACAACAAATATCTCCAAAAGCTCTGTTTATAACATAACAATGAACACATGTAAAAGAGAATATTTAAAATCAAAAAGATTGAGAGTTAACTTGTTCCACAGATTCTCTCCCAACAAACCCTTCTGTCTTTAGAGACTATTCAAGGGTGACAAAACTATTACAGCTAGCTGATGACCTGATAATATTTGCCCACCTCCAACAATCTCTTCGCATACACACTGCCACATTCACAGACAGTTTCTATGCTCACTTAAAGGTCTGCATTGAAGCACTGTTCCACACTGGGCACAAATGCAATGTCAAGGTCAAGAATAACTCCCTACCTCCATGAGATCCAAGGAAAAACAAACTCCACAATAAAATGACGAAACGTATTGTGCACAAGAATTAAATATCACAACCTCTAAAAGTGAACTCAAGATGCACTGGTTATCTGACCAGAAAAGGAAAGACACTGGAACGTTTTGTTTTCTATACCTCTAGGGCCAAGAAGTCTACTCCAAATCAACAAAAGAGGCAGCAAAATAGTGCATCTCTTAGGCAACTTCCTCAGGTGCAGTGCAGGATTCTTCCTCATTATGTGTCCCATAGACTGCCCCTCCTATGGAACAGGCTTCCCATCCATGTGAAGACGTGTTTGTCTATTACCCAGTTTAAGCACAACCTAGAAAAGTGGACATGAATAGGAAATTTACACTGGGCCTGGCACCATCTCCCTTATGGACAGAGGTAGCTTATAAATACCTGGTCCTCAATGTCCTATTTGGGTGCAGGACATAATTATTCTTTCAGGAAAACTTGGCTAAGCTTAGAAAAGGTCCCTTGGGTCATTAGTCTGGTAACAGTCTATGAATGTAGGCATCTATTTGGGGCAGGCTTGACTTAGGAACACACAGTAGTGAAGAGTCATAAAGGCCATCTGGAACAGCCTGCTTCCTTCCCCAGAATATCACTGAACAGGTATGGCGAGGTCTGAATAAACTGCACTTCACCTCTGACCTGTGGATCACCTTAGTCATATAAACCTGTAAAAGTACATACTTCAGCCTGAAGCCCTGGCCACAGATTTCTTCAACCTCTGCTGCTGTGCTATCATGAAAGACAGGAACTTGCTCAAGTGAGATGAACTACACACTTCCTTACCACATGTACTAAAAGCTTTTAATCTTCTTTAAGATGGCAGGGTAGCAAAATACTGTAGTTTTTGGGGTCAACCTTGGACCAAAGACATTATGGAGACAGCTCAAGGATGCCTGGTTATGCTAAAAGTTTACACAGAGTGTCCTTTTTCTTGAGGCCTCTGAAACGGAAGACAGTCTACTGATGTGTCTCTAAAGTTCCAAAAATAGCATCCTTAAATGACTGGTTCCATGGGTGGAACGACCCAGACCTCTTCTGACTTCTTCTCCAATAAGCATCAAGGTGCTTCTAGAAAGACGACACTTGGGCTTGATATAAGGAGGCGAAGTCCCTGACGGAACTCATAAGCCTAAAGGTATCATCAAAAAAGGGACATACACAGTAGGGGCTGACATGCCTTCTACCCTCTCCCCTCCTCAGCAACAGTGTTCTCCAGGTTTTCTGATTTCTCACAATACTCTAATTCACATGCCTCTCTTATGACCTCCAGGTTTATGTTCATTTGAGGATGGGCAGGGAAATGATACATGTCAAGTGTCTGGCAACAAGGATACTGCATTAAAAAGTACAAACTTATCGAAAGCATCACACTGACAAGAGGTGCAAGTGCCAGTCTGCTAAAGGCTACACACAAGGGGAAAGAGACCAAAGCTGAGTCAGACACGGACATCAGGCCTTATTCTCTTAAGGATGCAGTCCTACACTATCTAAAACTTTTACAAAGCACATACCCGATGTCTAGGTTTTGTACTATGAGCCCTGGCACAGGACTGTTCAACAGCACCTTCTAAACCAGTAACAGGGATGGGGGAGTCCTTGGCCACCACTCCTCAGATCCATGAGGGAGTGACTGCTTGAAAGGTCATTCTCTCCAGATCAGGCTTTAGCCAGCCAACCATGGGCTATCAATGCAAAAACTCCAACATGGGTCTAAAACAAGAAGTTATGTACTCACCATAACGTTCGATGTATGTAGTCCATCTCGCCTCACATTCTTACCCGTGGGTTCGGAGCCGAACCTCGGCTCCGACTTGGCCATACTCTAGCTCGAACTCTTCAATTGGCTCGTGGCTAAGAGGAATCCCATGCTGCAATGCGCCTATCCCCCAGATCTTGTTCGCTGCGAGCTCACATACACACACACACACAAACACATTGAGAGGAAGAACCAACTCAACATATCAAGAAGGAGTGCTGAAACCAGAGACTCAACCTCTAGGTCCTCCAGGAGGGGGTAGGTGGGTGGGTTAGTAAGAATGTGAGGCGAGATGGACTACATACATCGAACATTATGGTGAGTACATAACTTCTTGATGTTATGTAGTCCAATCTCGCCTACATTCTTACCCGTGGGACAGCGTCCCTACCACCTAGACCTTGGACGGCTCACTGGAAAATACTCCTGAGCACTGTGGAACCAAATGAGGATCTGGCCCTTGATACCAGATCCAATTTGTAATGACTAATAAAGGTGTGAGGAGATGCCCAAGTAGCTGCAGCACAAACATCATCCATAGACATCCTAGCCTGAAAGGCATTAGAAGCAGACACCAAACATGTAGAGTGAGCCTTTACCTTAAAAGGTAATTCCTTGCCATTTGAAGAATAGATGAAAGAAATGCGGCTAGAAATCCATCTGGACAGAGTTACTTTGGAAACTAAAGTCCCTAGTCTATTGTCTGAAAATGAGACAGAGTTGATCACAGTTCCTAAAATCTTTTGTTCTATGTAAATAAAAACGCAATTGTCTGTGGACATCTAGCTGATAAAACTTAAATTCTGCCTTGTTAGAGAATTCAGGGAAAAACACAGGCAGCTCAATAGACTCGTTGAGATTGACCACTGAAGCAACCTTAGGCATAAAGGAAGGATTAGGTCTTAGCGAAACCCTATCCTTGTGAAATACCAAGTAAGGGGGCCAGACCAATAAAGCTTGGAGTTCAGAGACCCGCCTAGCCGAAGTAATGGCTATCAAAAAGACTGTCTTCCAAGACAAACATTTAATGTCACAGATTGCCGCGGGCTCAAATGGAGGCGAGGTAAGCTGCTATAGCACAAAATTAAGGTCCTATGGCGTATCAGGATCAAACATCGAAGGTCAAAGTAGCATAGTCCCTTTGAGAAAAGCCCTACAAAGTCTTTGCGCCATTAGACTGGGGTCTAGCAACATGAAAAGTAGAAATGGCTGCCAACTGCACTTTGATAGTTGCCGCAGCACATCCCTGACTAAACAGCTGAGATAGAAACTCTAAAACTGATGAGATGGGAGCTGTATAGGGATCAATCTGTCTTTCATGAGCCCCAATGGAGAATCTCTTCCACTTACTGGAATAAATCTTCCTAGTAGAAGGCTTGTGGGAGGAAGACAGAATATGAACCACCTCCGGTGAAAATTCATGAAGCCTAACTAGGGACGGAATTGGAGCAGCCATGCTGTCAACCTGAAAGTCTGGATGGAGGGGTGGCACTGCCCTGACATACGAGTCAACAGATCTGGCTATGGGTCCAGAATCCACGGCTCGTCCATTACATAAGGGTGAAGAAAAGGAAACCAGATCTGACGAGGCCAGTGTGGAGCAATCAGTATCATTTTGCTTCCCAAACACTGTGCTTTCTGAATAACCTTTGTTATTAGGGGAATTGGAAGGAAGGCATATAAAAGACCGAAGGGCCAATCGTGAACTAGAGCGTCCCTGGGTGCTTCCCCCTCCAAGGGAATAAGGGTGAAGTAGCTGCTGCATTTGGCATTGAGGGGGCTGGCAAATAGATCGCAGTAAGGCTGACCCCATCTGCGGAAAATCCATTCCGCTACTTGTTCGTTCAGGGACCACTCATGAGGCATCAGAATAGCTCTGCTCAGCCTGTCGGCAATCACGTTGGATTTCCCCGGAATGTGCGTTGCCACTAGAAAGCGCTGGGAAGATACTGCCCACTGCCCACTGCCACACTCGAAGAGCCACTCTACAAAAGGGATACGACCTGGTTCCTCCCTGTTTGTTCAGATATCAGACCACTGACATGTTGCCCGAGTGGATTGCAATTGTCCCATGAGGAAGAAAGCTTTGAAGTGCTTGCAATGCTAACATCACCGCTCTCATTTCTAAGACGTTGATATGCAAATGGATCTCGTGTTCCTGCCACGTGCCTTGGACAGTCCTGCAGAGATAACTCCCCCCCACCCGATCTGGGAGGCATCCGTGGTCACAGTGGCAATCGGAGACGGAAGAACGAAAGGCATACTAGCGTTGAGATTGCTGGGCTAAAGCCACCAGCACAGATCCTGCTTGCACCTGTCGGTTATTGCAATAAGGTGGGAGAGTGGAAGGTGCTGAAGAGACCATTGGGCAAAAAGTAGCCACTGAAGAAGCCTCACGTGAAGTCTTGCAAGAGGGACTAGCATAATCGTGGCAGCCATGGTCCCTAACAACTTGAGGACCACGTTTGCCTTGACAGTCTTCAGTGGTAGTAGAGTGTAGACTTGCTGCTGTAAAACCGGAATTCTCTCTTCTGGCAGGAAAACCCTCATGAGCAGTCTAATTCGGCGGCGATAAAGGTAACACGATGTGAGGGCAACAATGCAGACTTTTCCCAATTCAAGGTGATTCCCAGACATTGGCACAGTGCAATAGTGGCGTCCCTGGTCTATAGTAGTAGATGCCTGGTGGTGGCAGACAGGAGCCAGTCGTCCAGGTAGGGAAACACTTGGAATCCCAGACGTCTCAAGTGAGCCGTTACCACTGCCATACATTTGGTGAACACCCTGGGGGCTATAATGAGACCAAAGGGCAGGGTGCGAAACTGAAAATGACCGGCTCCCAGCCGGAAGCGTAGGTGACTTCTGGATGCCCTGTCCATTTTTATATGGTAGTAAGCATCCTTGAGATCGATGGAGCACATCCACACATCTTTCCCTAATAACGGGAGAATTGACTGCAACGTGACCATGTGGAACGTGGACTTCTCTACATGAAGGTTGAAACGGCCGAGATCCAAAATGGGTCTCAGGTCCCCTGTTCTTTTCGGCACCAAAAATAATCTGAATTCCCTAATCCTACTTGGTCTGAGGGGACGGGCTGGATGGTTCTTTTAACAGCAACTTTTGAACTTCTAAGGTTGCGGAATCCCTTTGACTGGGTGGGATGTCTGGGATTCTTTGGTTTGGAGGGGGAGATGAAAGAAAAGGAATATGATGATCTCTGGAGATCATCTCTAATACCCACTCGTCTTGGGTGATGTCTCGCCAGGCTTCTGGGTATAGAGAAATGCGACCCCTGACTGGCTCCAGAGACGCACAGTCGGGCCTCCTCTCAAGAGCGAAGGTAGGGAGAGCCACAAAAGGAATCGCGGTCCACCTGGTTACGCGGGCCTCCTCTGCCTCTAGGGCGGCATCTACCTGAATTTCCACCCCTCCCCTGCGCCTCTGGAGGGGGAATCACTCTGTGCGCTGTGAAAAAAAACTCTGCGATTTTCTGAACCACATTTTTCCACCTTTCTGGCCCTTGGGATAAGGTCTAGAAGGTATAGAAAAATGGACTCCCACAGCAGACAGGGTTTTTCCTTCCTGCTCGCACCTAGTGAGAGTATCCTTCTCCTTGGTTCCAAATAAGGATGAACCGTCAAAGGGCGCATTGGTGAAGGTAGACTTGAAGGCCTCCACGAAGTTGCACAGGCGCATTCAGGAGTGTTCTCCTAAGAGAGACTCCGGAACCTGCAGCCCTGCTCGCGCCATCGGCTGCGTACGAGATCAACCTCATGGAGGAGTTGGTAATAGAATTTAGGGTAGACATCTGAGCACTGACTTTCTGAGCCACGGCATCATAAACGTTACCCTGTACAGAATCTCCCAACTCCTTCAGGAGATCTCTTTGGAGCCGTGTAAAATGCAATAAGTAGTTCAGTGACCGCAGTGTAAAGGCCGCTGAAGAAAACACACACTTCCCATACCTGTCCATAGCCCTGGACTCCTTGTTAGGGGGATGGATGGTAGATGAAGTTTCTGCAAGTTCTTTCTTGGTGGCTGCTGCCACCACCATGGCATCTACTGGAACGCCTTTTGTAAGAAATTCTCTATCAGGGGGAGTGGACAAAAACTTGTTGGGTCTCCTAGGGACCGGTTCCACAGTGTCCGGAGTTTCCCACACCTTTCGACAAACGAGGTCCAGGAACTCGTTGAATGGGGAAGAACCCCAAGAGGCGGAGGGTTGGGACCCAAAGGCCTTCAGGAACACCGACTCCTCCTCAGAAGGGGCTTTAGATGGCCAATCGCCTGTCTCAGTATTTTCAAGATATCTGAAAAAGTGATATCGTCAGAAGATGACTTAAGGGCCCCTCTGACTCTTCGAGGTCGGTGTCAGATGTGAGGGACTCCTCTTGGGAGTCAATGTGCTTCCTCTTGCACACTCTCTTTCTGGGTGGCTCCTCGGGTAAAAATCCCGGGGAGGCCTCAGAAAGCTGGGGACCACTCATGGAGGTATCCTGAGGCCTTAGGTCTCCGCTGTCCCTAGATAGAGGGTGATCTGATACTGATATCGGTGCTGGAGGAGGAAGAGTGTCAGTACCGTAAGATGCAGCTGACGATGTGGCCAGCACACTCCTCATGACCTCAAAAGCTGATCCCTCCCGGCTCCAAAGGTCGACTAACCGCAGAAGACAGCCTTGGAGCCGAGGAAATAAGGTCCGAAGCAGATGTCGGGTCCACGCTTACCCAAGCCAAGCGCCGAGAGGAAGGCTCGGAGCCAGAAAAAGATCAGCCCGATACCTCCCTCTCCGCTCCGACTGGCGAGCTGTGAATCCTGGACCCCGTGGACAGCGCCGACGGGGTCGGTGTGGAGATCGGAGCAGAGATGCCAGAAGAGGCTAGAGGAGCTGATCTCGAGGCATCAGACGGAAGCAACAGCTCTGGCTCCGAAGAAAGGTCTGGAGGAGGAACAGCCAAAGATGAAGGGAGGACGGGCTCCGGAGCCGACTGGGGACGGAGCTGAAAGCAATTTAGCCAGCACCGATGACTGGACCAGTTTCTTCACCACTCTACTGACATCGTCATCGGAAAGTGTCCTGGAGGACTTAGAGGACATGGTCGGGGATCTGGATCTCCCCATAGAGGGAGACCTACGAGTCGGAGAAACCGGTCGAAAAACTAGAGACCGGCGCTTCTGAACTGACAAATCTGTCACCGGCTCCAATAAACCTGGAGTCAATGTAGACATCATCTAAGCACCGTCTTCTGTCGGCCCCGAAGCCAGTGGAGCCGAAGAAGCAATTGTAGTTTTAATAATTTTCTCTGGCGGCTCCGAGGAGACTGACAGAGCCGGAGAGCATTTCTTAGACGATTTTTTGTCCATCTTTTGTCTGATTTGGAAGGAGAAGACTTGTAACTGGAAGATCTTTCCAAATCCTCTTCAAAAGAAGGTTTCAGCAATCCCCTTAATATTAGCTTGTTCTTCCTCTCTTGCAGCACACGGGGGCTGAAAGCGTGACAGAATAAGCAGGATTCCTGTAAATGAATAGCCCCCAAGCAATACACGCACACAGTGCCCATCCATCAAAGACATTTTGTTGTTACACTTAACACACTTTTTGAAGCCCGAAGGCCTGTGCTCTTTAGACTCCTTAGACATGTTAAGACAAGAACACACACACACAGGGGAAAACAGTAGGGGGCACCTTCACCACAGAAATCAAAGGAGCGTGGGAAACTAGAGCCTCTAACTCAAACGGCCTAGAGACCGCGAGGTAATCACAAGGAGGACTAAGTCCTCTAAATTAAATGGGCCTAGCTCAGGAAAAAACAGGGGAACAACAAACAGTCACACCACAAGGAACCCGCTGACAAGGGGGATTAACCTGCTACACAATAAGAACAAGAACAACAGAAAAAAAACAGGGGAGGACTAGGTCCTCTAACTGAAACGGGCCTAGCCCGTAAACACCAAGGGAAACGGAATACCAGAAAAGTTCAATAAACCGTTAGAAGTAAAAACACACACACTAGCTATTAAAATAGCTTTTGGAGCTAATAAATCGAACAAATAGTAGAAAAATTGTACTTGGCCACAGCCAAGAGCGAGACCAAGTCCGAGCGGCAAACAACATCTGGGGGATAGGTGCATTGCAGCAGGGGTTACCTCTTAGCCATGAGCCAAATGAAAAGTTCGAGCTAGAGTATGGCAGAGTCGGAGCCGAGAATCTGCTCCGAACCCACGGGTAAGAATGTAGGCGAGATTGGACTACATAACATCATATGATGTACACAGAAACTCAAAACACTGTTGCTGCATTCATTATCCTACAAACTGCTGAGACAGGACCTGTGTCTGGCTTATAAGTCATCCTCTGACCCAACAATGACTTACCTACTACACGTCTGCAAGTGAAACTGTATCAAAGATGCTCATTCCAGGGACTTAAACCTCATTTTCACCTTAAACAGAATGGTCTCGAGAGAGAGGTACATCTCTCAGAGACTACCACAACTTTGGAACAGACTTCCCATCTATGTAAACAAAGTTAATCCCTGCCCCTATTTCAAGTGTAACCCAGACCTATGGATGGGAATGAGGAAAGTTAACCCAGGACTGCCCCCTGTACTACTTGAGGAGAGGCAGAGGGAGAGAGAGCACTTAAACATTCTTTCCAACAACATGGCCCATATAAATACTGAATGTTATCACCCTAGAAGTAAATACAATCTCACCCAAAACTAATCACTATCCTATGGGCAGTATATAATTACAGACCTTGGAATTTGAGAAGGGTAATATGAAATAATGTAATAACTGCCTAAGCTTAAAATGGTCCACAAGGGCAGTTAGTCCTCGTATTCATCTATGTACTACACACACACACACACACACACACACACACACACACAGACACACACAGACAGACACACATCTTCCTCAGCCAGAAGTCAAGACATAACTCCTTCAGACCTCTCTTCCTCTGCTAAAAAAAATCCTTGAAGTGGGATGGGGAAGCAATCTGTCTACTATGGGTACATTTATTAAAATGACTGATGACAGGATTTTAGAGCAAATTCTCAAAAAAATCTTTCAAACAGTACCCAGTTTCTCTCAGCAAGAAAAAGCAGTCTCCATGCTTGTCAGACATAATGGAGGACAAATTAGTAGAAACTATTACTGAGCAAAAAAACAATCCAGCAATTAACCACTTCAGAGTTTGTTTGCGTCTTTCGGCTTTTCAGAGTAGTAAGGAGAAATAAAATTGTGCACAGCCTTACAAACAGGCAAATGCTATCAATACAGGTACTGGTGAGAAATGTTACACTGTGACAGAAAGATTAACAACTGCTGGAAAAAACAGGCAGGAGAAGGAAATTACCTCAGTGACCAGAACCCCATATGGTACATATCAGTGTTTCCCAAGGTAAGATTTAAAACACAAAAAAACTTGCCAAACTGTTTTGTCACTGGTTTATGTACACTTAATAAGAGAAATAAAAAATAAAGTCACATTTTCATTGGAGCAAACATACTATACCTTTGCCTATAAAATTACCTACATGGCTCATGGAAAAAAAAACATACATCCTTTCATCAACTAGACAAATCTGTGCATAAACTGTAACGAATGGCTATTATCTTAGTACAGCAATTACCGCACCACACACCTTATATGCACAGTTTGCAATCAGTGCCCAGCAATGCAATTAAAATGCCAAACAGGCTGACATAATTTGTTTTTGAAACTCTAAGCAATATTTTTATTCATTATTGTTCTGTAATAGAGGTAACCCAAACTATGCAAAAGATACAAAATTTTAATGACCCAGTGCCACGAGTTAAGCTGCCATTCATTGTAACAAAACTTCCACTGTTTTGTTCAGACCTTCCTACGTACATTCAGGCTTCCCAGCATTATCACAATACAATGGTCAGCAAAGACCGCTCCTCAATTCCGCAGTAAACTACCACTTTCTTTAGTTCTATACATTATCCAAGGGTTCGTATGTCACATGAACAAAAAACTTAAGAGGACGATCATCTCAGCTGTCATATAAAGAGCAGTGTTTAACAAGTACAATAAGAGGGGAAGAGATAAATACAGAATAAGCAGGGAAACTACACATCTCATTTATTACACACATGAAGTGCATCACTCATTTCACTTCTCTGAAATATACTTAAAAGGCATTCTTCCACAGTGCTCAGTGAAATTTTAAAGAATACAGTCTACAATGAACACCACAAACCCCAGGACACGAGTCTAGTTACGTTTTATATTGATAATGTCAAGTTTCATATTCACATATTTTGCCCACTTGTTACACACTTTTGACGAAGAAACGTTAAGAAATGTATGGGGAAAATGAACATGTAGTAGTGACAAGGTCACGACCAGACCAATAAATACTGACTTTTAATGTAACATCATCAGTGCTTAAAACAACCACAACATGTGGTAATCTGTTCTAGAGAAAGGATGTGTCCCTTGGTCACTCCTAATATGAACAGTTTGACTCTATTCTAAGTTACTTGGAAAACAGTGAAAATGGTACATTTGTAATCAATTTGTTATAAATAAAGATACTAGTGATGAAGACTGGGGATAAGATAAAGAATGATGGCTTACTAACTATTAAATTCCCTGGATCTAGTTAATTGCATGACGGACCAAGATAAGGCAGTGTTGCTTTCTCTAGAGGGTGGAAAACAGTGAAAATGGTACATTTGTAATCAATTTGTTATAAATAAAGATACTAGTGATGAAGACTGGGGATAAGATAAAGAATGATGGCTTACTAACTATTAAATTCCCTGGATCTAGTTAATTGCATGACGGACCAAGATAAGGCAGTGTTGCTTTCTCTAGAGGGTCTGCAAGAGGAATCACACTGTTGTAATTGATAACAGTAGCTGTTCCCAAGACATCCTACCAACTGAGAAAGTGGCTGAGTGCTACATTGGAGAATTGTATTGCTGCAATCAAGGACAATAATGCCAACGTGGTGGAAGGCTTAAATTGTCATGCCAGTGACACAGAGGAGCTGTATCAGAGTAAAATGCATGTATGCTTACTTATTAACTGAAATGCAAACGGTTAAGAAAAAACAAATTAAGCACAAAGAAGAACTTAACAAAAGACATTCATACTACAAGAATAACTGAAAAAGAATGTGGGCTTCACAGTGTTGCATATGTACTGGAGAAAAAGGTGAGCTAGACTGAGCTGCATGCAAATGAAACAAAAAATGAATGGACATACAGACATTCTTTGTGTCTAACAGTTACTGCAGAAGAGCAAAGAAAATTTGGTATTTTTATTTATTTATGTATTACATTTAAACTGAGGGCTCAGATTTCAACATTACTTTGGTGACAATGGAAACGTATATAAAATGGGTAACTGTGTCTTTAATAGTATTACCGAGTTGAAAACAGGTCACAATCTTGGTTTCAATGCAAGGATGTTAATTAAGGAAGTGAAAGTTTTATTTTATATCCGGCGGTTTTCGGAAGTTAATTTGCTCACATATTCAAGACTTTTACTGATTCATAAGAACCCTTTGCAGCTATATCAGAAAACATGCCAGCCAGCTCAGACAGAAGGACAAGTGGGTGAATCGATTTCAGAAATGGAAAATAAGTACTGCTGTGTTATGAACTTCCCACAAATGAATGTAGCTGTTTGACTGGTATGACTGATGGTGACAACTCCAGGGATCTCTGCCACAGGCAGAGTACAACATTTGGCCAGAGTTTCATAGCTATGACCTTCCTCCCTTGCCAACCCTATACCACCTTCACCTCAGATGTCTCCACATTCTCGTACAAAGTTGGAAATAATCTGCCATCTTGTTGTTTTTATTTTTCTCCAACAACAAAGTTAAAACAAACTGCCTGAGAGGGCTCTATCTCCTTTAGATCAAAAAATGTAAAGACCATGATAGTCCCTGTGATGCCCATGCCCTGGCCCAGCAATCAATGAGCCTCAATCCTCACAACTAACACCAGTGAGGGGTGTCTTATATAGAAGGAAAGGATAATAAATATACACAGTAAAGTGCAATCTCCTTTAAGAGCACACAGAGATCACAAACAGTCCTGGTCTGGTCGCTCCATTGCTTTCCAGGTCCCCAATAAGACTCCCCACTGGCACAGATATAGGGTCCAGTTTTCAGCCTAGTGGGCAAGCTAAAACCTTCAGCACCCTCTCTGTCCAACCAGTACTTCTTGTCCCTACCCAAGTAGCCCCCCCTACACACACACACACTTTGCGAAGAGGTTATACAACCACACAGACACTCCTGGGGAAGGCTGGCACAGGTTCTCCAGCTGTGCCCCTTTTCTGCCCAGTCTAAAAGGTAGTACCACTTGCCACCACCCACTAATATTTATCAGCTACTCTAAGGCCCTTAAAAGGGTGTCCAATTATTACTGTGCAATATTATTATCCAATTGGGAGTATAGACCACAGCTAAAGCTATTGGAGTTGCTTTGTACAATTTTACCAAAGGCATGCACGTAAATCCAAAGAGCTTAAATTATCTCTACAAAAACAGCCACAGTTGGAAGGGTTTAAAAATATTTAATAACAAATAGTCAAAACACAAGACAATACTTTTTACTACACAGTGCTAGTCAAGAGTTCAGAGATCACAGATAAATACTTAAAATAATTCAGTAGTCCAATTCTGACATCACAGAAAAACAGTCTAATATTTCTAGTTTCCAGCTATTTCTAAGAGAAAACACAAGTCTAACAAACTTACATATAGAGCAAGACAGTGTGAGTTGGATGGTTAAGACAAAAATGCTTAATGTTCTCTGATTCTCTCTGTTTAAATTGATATTACAGTCCTTTTTCAAATTACATCATTCTTCACACTTCCCTGGGGTTCCCAGGCTAACAGGCTACATTCTTTAGTAAGCTCACACCAGTTCAGGAAGCAAAGCCATTAAGGACATTTATGCATACAAATTCTGGCCATTAAATCTGGCCTTAAAACAATAGCAAGAATTCCTTCATATAGACTGGCTGGAGTAGTGTTTACATCAATGGGTCACAACATGCTTTACTTGGTCAGCACAGTGCACTGCTGTTACATTTTTTTCAGTTCCACATGTAACATTATTTTTACCATTTAAGCCTGTGGTTTACATTAATATTTCCAGATAACAGAATTATCTCCAAAATTCTATCTGGCTAGGCTGGCAGCCTTCACATTTCTCCCAATCTTCACAGCCCCTCCTGCACCTTCTGAAGAGACAGAAAAGAGAGAGAGAGTAGGGTATCTGGATAAGATGGAGGGGGACGGGAAGATCCACCCTTGGTCAGTTACTGTGTTAGTGTAAACAGGGAATGGAGGGAGGGAACTAGGACTGCAGCACTGACTAAACTCTAATAAAAAGAAGTTATGTTCTTACCATAAAAGTTCCATCTGTGTTGCCGATCTTCATTCATTCTTGACTGATGGGTTTGGTTCCGAACCCTTGGAACCGACTCGGACATTGTACAAGCTCGCACCAGTCAAAAACTGTCGAGCTAAGGCTCTGCCCATACTGCCTCTCTTCCCATTACCACAGATAGAGTTTGCCTACCACTAAGAAAAATGGAAGCTCTGTCTGAGGAACAACCCTATGACAAAAAAACACAAGACTAGTTCCAAACCTCCAGGAGTGCCTCAGAGAGGGCAGGAGGGTGGAATGTCAAGAATAAATGAAGATCGACAACACATATGGAATGTTATAGTAAGAACATAACTTCTTTATCTGATGTTGTCAATTTTTATTTATTCTTGAATGATGGGACAGAGTCCCCAAGTACTTTAGATCCTGGGCAGCCCTAAAGAAGAATATTTCTGAGCACCATAGAGCCAAAGGATGGTCTTCCCCTGGAAAGGATGTCTAATTTGTAATGAGTGATAAAGGTATGTGAAGTAGCAGAAGTTGCAGCTGGCATATATGTCTTCCATAAAAGCTCTGGAATGAAAAACTACTGAAGTGGAAACAGATCTTGTAGAATGAGCTCTAACTTTTGTTGGTAGTTGATTTTGGTTGTATATAAAGGTAATGCAGTCTCTTAACCATTTTGACAAGGTGACCTTTAATGCAGGTTTGCCCAATCTGGTACCTGAAAAGACAGAAATAGTTGGTTTGACTTTCTAGAGGATTTTGTTCTGTCCAAGTAAAAATGTAATTGTCTGTGGACGTCTAACATATGCAAGCAGTACTCTTCTTTGTTTGAAAAATTTGGAAAGAAGACTGGTAAGTCTATAGTCTGGTTTATATTGGACTCTGATACAACTTTTGGAAGGAAGGAAGGATTAGTTCTGAGGGATGCTCTTTCTTTGTGGAAGATTATATAAGGATGATTCACACACAAAGCCTGTAACTCTCCTAGCATACGTGATCGCCACTAGGAAGAGGGTCTTCCAAGATAAAAAGTTGAGGTCACAAGTGTCTGCTGGCTCGAACGGCTGACAAACTAAGCATTGTAAAACTAAGGTTAAATCCTAAGGTTCTACTGGATGTTTGAAAGGGGGTTTCAAATGCTGAGGCCTTTAAGAAAAACTTTGCACAAACAATGAGACATCAAAGAATGATCATTAAAACGGTTATGAAAATTTGAAATGGCAGTTAGATGAACCTTAATTGTAGAAGTTGAGGCTCCCAACTGAAATAAGGTGGCTAAGTATTCCAGGACCTTATCAACTGGTGCCAAAAAAGGATCAATTCCGTTTGTACATGTCCAAAGAGAAACCTTTCCATTTATTTAGGTAATTTTTTCTGGTGGGTGGTTTATCTGAAGCCAGAAGTATCTTATGCACAGAGGAGGACAAATTCTTCTGCCTGGCAATTACTGGAATTGGGGAAACCAAGCCGTCGGCTTGTGTTGTTGAAGGTTGAGATGCACCAAGCCCTGAGGGTGAGACAGCAAGTTCAGTGTTGGATCCAGAATCCATGGGTGGTGTACCAGGTGCGGTCAAAGAAAGGGAAACCAGACTTGACAGGGCCAGTAGGGTGCAATGAGAATCACTTTGCTTCTCAACCACTGGGCTTTCCTAAGAAACTGGGGAATTAGTGGAATTGGAAGAAAAGCATACAGAAGTGCCGGGGGCCAATCGTGAAGAAGTGCATCTCTCTGGGACTCCCGGCAAGGGGGAACTAGGGCAAAATAGCTGCTGCATTTATGGTTTATGGGAAAGGTGAACAGATCGCAGCTAGGCTGACCCCATCGGTGAAAGTTCTTCATCACTACTTTGGGATTGAGAGACCACTCGTGAAGCAGAAGGATACACCTGCTTAGTTTGTATGCAATCACAGATCTCCTCAGGATATGCATTGCTACCGGAAACCAGTTGGAAGTGCTTGCCCACTGCCAAACTCTTAGGGCTTCCCGACACAGGGGGAGCATCTGGTCCCTCCTGTTTGTTGATATACCAGACTACGGACATGTTGTCTGACTGGATAGCAATTGCCCCTGAAAAGAAGGGCAGACTGAAATGCTTGCAATGCTAAAAGCACTGCCCTCAGTTCTAGGACACTGATGTGCAAATTGGACTCTTGCAGGGACTGTGTGCCTTGGACAGTTTCACAGAAAAATGCCCCCCTCCCCCAATCTGGGAAGCGTCCGTGGTCACTATGGCCTTGGGCTGGGGGGGGGACAACTCCATATATTTTCTTCTTTCTTAATCCACCAAGATAAATTGTTTTGCAGCGCTTTGTTATCAAGACTGCATGGAACATGGGGTGTGTCAGAAGTGACCATTGTGACACCAACAGCCATTGAAGCAGGCTCATGCGATACCTCTCTAGGGGAACTAATGTTATTGTTGCTGCCATGGATCCCAGAAGTTGTAGTACTAGATGAGCAGGAACTTTTGTGTTGGCAGAGGATAATCTATAGTTGTGATCTTAGCTTTAACAACCTGTGATGAGAAAGGGAGGCCACAAAGATATTGTATTTAGTCTTGCTCAGATAAATTCCAGTTCCTGAGTAGGAAACAACTTATTTTTCTTTGCTGACTGAAACGCCTACAGTTTCAGCAAGATGTAGAGCAAAGTCTATGGTGCAAAGCAGTAGATGCTTGGTGGAGGAGGTGAGGAGCCAGATGTCTAGATTTAGAAACACAAGGAATTCCTGTAGTCTCACGTGAGCTGCTATGACTGCCATAAATTTGATGAACACCGTGGTGACTGTGGTGAGGCCAAAGGGCAGTGCTCGAAAGTGGCAATGACTGGCTCCTAGCCAGAAGTGGAGATATCTTCTGGATCGCTTGTCCATCTTTATGTGGTAATACACATCCTGAAGATCTACAGAGCATATCCAATCATTCTTCTCCAGAAAGGGAAGGATAGACTGAACCGTGACCATCTGGAATTTTGTCTGTTGCACTAATTTGTTCAATAGGCTGAGATCCAAGACTGGCCTCCAGTCCCCGGTCTTTTTTGGCACTAAAGAATCTTGAGTAGAATCTGAATCCTATCTAGTCTGGTGGGACTGTTTGGATGACATTTTTGAAGCAGCTTTTGACCTTCTAGTGCTGCTAGATTTCTCTCACTGGGTGGAACATTGGGGATTTGCCTTTGCGGTTTAGGGAAAAGAGTGAAAGGAATGTGGTAACCTCTGATAATTACTGTCTGCACCCAAGAATCTGATGTTATTGTGAGCCAGGCTGAGTGGTGCAGAGAAAATCTTCCCCTGACTGCTTCAAGAGGTAAGCAATCGGGCCTCCACTCAGGAGCACTGGTAGGGTTGTCCGGCAAAAGAATCTCTGGAACCCTGGTTACACTGACCTCTTCTGCCATGGGAGGGGAGTCTTCCAGAAGAGCTCTCCCTTCTGCCCTGGGGGGAATACTCGCCACGTGTGTCCCTAAAGGACCTTTGGGTCTTCTCGAACCACATTGTTTCATTCCTCTGAGTCCTGAGGTAAGGTCGTTGTGGAGTGAAAAAATGCCCACCCACTGCAGGAAGAGTCTTCCCGTCTTTTTCACAACTGGCCAACATGTCTCTAACTTTCAGGCCAAACAATGAGGTAGCAACAGCAGCACTGACAAAGGAAGACTTGAAGGGGTCCGCAAAATCACACAATTGCATCCAGGTGTGGCACCTAATGGCAACGTCTGTACCCGCTGCTCTAGACATCCGTTTGGCTGTATGCGCAACAAGCCACACAGACGAATTCGAGATGGAATCCAGGGTGGCAAGCTGAGAGGCAATCTTATCTCAAACCTCATTAGACACTGTTCTTGCAAGGGTGTCTGAAAGCTCAGTTATCAGATCCCTTTGGAGTCTAGTAAAGTGTGGCAAAAAGTTTAAGGCCCAAATAGCAAAGGTCGATGAAGCAAAGACCCGCTTCCTGAATCTGTTCATCGTCCGGGACCCTTGGTTTGGAGGATGGACAGTTGAACTCAGCTCGGCGAGTTCCTTTTTGGTGGCTGCCGCCGCCACCAGCATAGCATCAACTGCTAGACCCTTAGACCAATGGGGCTGATCCTCTGGGGCTGAAAGAATCTTGTCCGGTCTCCAGGGAATAGGCTCTATGGTGTCAGAAGCCTTACACTCATGCTGAACGATCAACATGATTAGAAAGTCAGTGGGAGAGGTCACCCAAGAAGTAGATGGATGGGCATGAAAAGCTTGCAAGAAAACAGATTTCTCAGAGGATGGGTTTCAGGACTTCCAATCACCCCTCTGTTTTAATATTTCCAGGATGTCTCCAAAGGAGACATCTTCAGGGGGTGACCATGAGAATCCACCCCCTTTATCGTAACCTGTATCCTCAGTGACTGATTCTTCTCGAGAATCCAGGTGTTTCCTCTTGCATGATCTCTTACAGGGTGGCTCCTCAGGGGGAAGTTCTGAGGAGGCCTCAAAAGAGGGGGACCCTGAACTAGGGTATCTTTGCTGCTCTTGTGCCCGCTGTCCAGATGTAGCAGACTATGGCAGCAACAAACCAGAGGGAACAAAAATATCACACTCCAATGGGGATGGAACCAACTGGGAACCTGCTGAGGCTAAAGCTCTCTCCATAATATGGAAGGCAGGACAACTCAAAGAGGGATGGGAGCTCAGACCTAGAAAGACAACTTAGGAACAGGGGTCACACCTCACTCCAAAGAGCTGCCCACCAGAGTAGGAGCCGAGAGAGGGCTTTAAACTACCATGGTACCAACAGCCATAGACTGCACTGTAGAAAACAATCAGAGCCGATCCAAGGATCCTGGAACCGGCAGCCAAATCACGGTCCCATGGGTGCAACGGTTCTGAAGGAGCCGAACACCAAAGAGTAGATTCCAGTGCCGAGGTGAGATCCACTGTCGGCATCGAAGCATTGGCACCAGGATCGTCGATTCAATGGGCTCCAGGACCTGGGAGGAAGCTGAAGGAGGAATATATCTAGGAGTCCTGGGAGAGTATGCCTCCGCTCCGGGAGGGAGGGTGGTCCGAGATGGTGCAGGGAGGCCTCTGGCTGCCAAGAGCTGATCCACTAATCTGACTACAACCAATTCCAGTAGGCTCCTAGAGGAACGGGTTGACATTCCCAAAGGGGATTCAGGTATTTCCACAAGAGGGACTCAGCTATTGACCCAAAAAGGGGTCTACTGAAGGGGAATATCTAGTACGAGGGATACTTATAACACTGACCTTCGGCACATAGTCTGCTGAAGACAGTAAGAAAATGGAACCTTATGAGTAGATGTAACAATTGTCTGTGCCGGAGAGGTAGTCGATGCTAAAGTGGTTTGTGTAAGATGAATAGTGGATGGCACCGATACTGATTTTGTTGTTTTCGGTACCAGTACAGAAGGCAATGACATTTTCAGAAATTTCACCTTTGGTTCTGAAAAAAGTATCGGAACCAAGGATTTTTAAGATTTGCAGTCATGTACCTTAGGGGAAGATGATACTGAATGACTCCTTTTTTTTTTTGTCTCAGACTTTGGAGATTTTGAAGTCTCCGCCTCAGAAAGAGATTCGCCAAAGGGACATTTCAATAAGCCTTTGAGAATTAACTTGTTACGTCTCTCTGCAAGAGTTTGGGCAATAAAGCCCTTACAGGTATCACAAGGAGGTTGAATTTCCAGATGAGGGGACACTCAGACAAATGCAAGAAAGATGCCCATCAGGACTGGGCATCTTTCTCCCACAGTCCTTACACTGTTTGAACCCAGAGGTTCCTTTTTGTTTCTCTGCCATGTCTCGTCAAAAACCACACAGAATGTGTGCACACCCACATCCTTGTAGTGAAAAAGGGGGAAGAAAAAGGTTTAAAAAAGTAAAAGCCCCCCTTTTTTTTAATATTATATACCAACAATGGTATATAAAGAATACCCACACGGAAGGAAGAACCAGGAGAAAAAATACCAACGATGGTACTGAAAGGTTATCAATGGTAAGAAGGAAGGAGAGGCCTAATACCAGCAATGGTAAAGGAGAAATACCTCAAGGTAAAAAATGGGGGTAAAAAGCTTCAAAGAATTCACTCTCACGAAAAAGGACATAAATGACTGTAAGAGTAAAGGTATTAAAGCGTTTTGAAAAGGTATAATTAGGCAACTAAGAAAATTTTTAAGCACTTAGCTGACAGCATCGGCTGACGCATCCAATTTTCTATGTGGTAAACGAGATCTGAGGTAATGGGAAGAGAAGCAGTATGGGTAAAGCCTTAGCTTGACAGTTTTTGGCTTGCGCAAGCTTTGTACAACAGCCGAGTCGGTTCCGAGGGTTCAGAACCGAACCCATCAGTCAAGAATACATGAAGGTTGACAACATCACATCAACAGTTATAGTAACCTGATAACACAACTGTACTATGTTCTTCATATGAGTCACTGCTGCAATCATAGCTATAAGAAAGAATCCCAGGGTATACAAGCCCTGCCCCTATGGCAATTAATATACCTATGGAAGAAGTGGACAATATGTTTTTTTAGAATTACTGATGCAAAACCTATTCTAGGCTTACACATGAGATCTAATAGTACAGTTGTCTATATTTAGCATAAATGCAGATGTTCGAGTGTCTTCACTGTTGCAGTCATCACATTTGGGTTATCCCTGCTTGGGTAGCCCTCGGCCAGCCTGAATACCAAAGACTTAGTATTTCTGCGTCGGCTGCTACCGCTTGAAGACTGACGTCAGGGGTATAAAGGAAAGCAGCCGATACCATAACATCAGTTTTCCTTGCCCTAACCTGTCAGGAGCCCCTAAAGTAGGAGGCCAGGCTCTGGTGGCAGGACCCCAAAAGTGAAAAAAAAAAAATATGTCCCTTCTTAGGAAAGGAGAACAACAACGAGAAAGGTAACAAAAAGAAAAAGGGGGAAGGAGGGAGGGAAACCAGGATTGCAACAGTGAAGACACTCGAACATCTATATTTATGGTAAGTATAAACAAAGTACAGTTGTGTACACTTACCATAAATGTAGATGTTCAAGTGTCTTTACTGTTGCAGTCATCACATTTTGGTTATCCCTGCCAGGGTAGCCCTCAGCCGGCAAGAATACCAGAGGCTTAGTATTTCTGCGTTTCTTGCTGTCACTTCAGGACTGACATCAGGTCGTCAGTAGTATAAAGTAAAGCAGCCGATGCCATTACATCAGTTTTTCTTGCGCTAACCTGTCAGGAGCACCCAAGTAGGAGGCAGGTTCTGGTGGAAGAACCCCACCAGTAAAAAGTAAATACCAATAAGTCCCTTGTAAGGAAAGAGAAGATAAAAGGAGGATGGAGGGAGGGAAACCAAAACTCCAACAGTGAATACACTCTAACATCTACATTTATGGTAAGTGTACACAACTGTACTATGTTCTTCGTGTTTCACTGTTGCAGTCATCACATTTGGGTTGATTCCCAAAGTTGAGGAAATGGGTGGAGGCAGTCAAGGAAAAGTACAGTTGTGTACACTTACCATAAATGTAGATGTTAGAGTGTATTCACTGTTGCAGTCATCACATTTGGGTTATCTGCTTGCAAGTAGCCCTCAGTTTGCCTGATTATCAAAGTCTTAGGTCCTGCGTCGGTTGCTGTCTCATCTTCCATGACGTCAGGTAGTCAGGGGCATAAAGCATGCAGCCGACGCAGTTACATCAGTTTTTCAAACCACAGATGTCAGGTGCCCCCACAATGGGAAGCAATTATATACAAGGTTACATCTCCAACAAAAAAGCAAATACACCAAAAAGCTTTAAGCATAGCAAACAGGGGGCTGGAGGGAGGGTAACTAGGACTGCAACAGTGAATACACTCGAACATCTACATTTATAGTAAGTGTACACAACTGTACTATGTTCTTCATGTTTCACTGTTGCAGTCATCACATTTGGGTAGATTCCCAAAGCTAAGGATGGGATGAGGCAATTAGATAGCATTTGGACCAGCTAAAAGGCCCTGCAAGACTGCAGTGGCAAAGCCAGCTCTGGATTTAGAAAAATTTGGCAAGTGGTAATGCTTGGTGAAGGTATGTACAGAACTCCCAGGTAGCAGCTTCTAGGATGTCCCTGGTAGGGACACCTCTGAGAAAGGCTGTAGAGGTAAATGCAGCCCTGGTTGAATGTGGTCTTATCCCCTGTGGGGTAGGTTTTCCATGGTGTTTATAGCAGAAATGAATGCAATAGATTATCCACTTAGAAATGGTTTGCTTTGAAATGGCCTTCCCCTCTGCCCCTGCTGCAAATGCCACCAGCAGCTGTTCAGATTTCCTGAGAGGCTTATGACTGTCCAAGTAAAATCTAAGTTGTCTGTGCACATCCAAGGAGTGCAGTATTCATTCCCCTTTGTTCTGTGCATCAGAAAAGAAAGTTGGCAA
This sequence comes from Protopterus annectens, assembly GCF_019279795.1. Classification (NCBI taxonomy): domain Eukaryota; kingdom Metazoa; phylum Chordata; order Ceratodontiformes; family Protopteridae; genus Protopterus; species Protopterus annectens. The sequence goes on from NC_056731.1 coordinate 6,501,338, forward strand.
ACGAATGGACTGATTAAAGGCCGCACTGGATACCACCTTGAGCATAAATGAAGGATTAGTCCTGAGGGACACCCTGTCCGCATGAAAGATGATGAAAGGCTCCACTGTCATGAGGGCCTGTAATTCAGACACCCTTCTTGCTGAAGTGATGGCTAGAAAGAAGGTCGTTTTCCAAGAAAGGAATTTCAACTCTGTATTTGCAGCTGGCTCAAAGGGAGGAAGAGTGAGCTTTTCCAATGAAATGTTAGGGTCCCAGACTGGAGTAGGGGCTCTCCTGGGTGGTCTTAAGTTTTTGACCCCTCTGAGGAATTGCTTCAGCAGTGGATGAGAGAAGAGGGGTGGTTCTGTGTTGTAATGTGCTGAAATGGCTGAGGCATGAATTTTGATGGATGAAAAGGAAAGGCCCTTGTGAAGCATCTCAGTTAAGTATTGAAGAATATGGGGTAAATTGGTACTGCTGTGCCCATCGCCTGAGTTTGGCTCCAGGAACAGAATCTTTTCCATTTTTCAGCATAGGATTTTCTAGTACTAGGCCTCCAGAATGACATCCATCACTTGCTTACTGAGGGAGGGTAATGGAGAGGTCAGGTAATTAGCCAGGCTGCAAGGTTCTGTGGGTGCAGAATCTGGCCCTCCTGCTGGGACAGCAGGGCAGGGGTCTGAGGCAGGTATCATGGTGGCAGCAGTGACACACTGCGCAAGAGGGGGTACCGGTGTTGGCATGGCCAGTCCGGTGCAATCAGTATCGTCCTTGGTTTGTCCTGTTTGATCTTTAGTAGCACTTTGGAGAGGAGAGACAGAGGGGGAAAGACATAAACTGATAGGTTTTTCCAGGTGAGGGACAGGGCATCCACTTTCCACACTTGTTTGTGCGGAGTCCTTGTGCAGAATTTGTCCAAGTGGTAGTTCCAAGGGGAGGCAAACAGGTCTATCTCTGGGCTCCCCCATTTGTTTCTCAACATGTTGAATATCTTTGGTTCCAGTTTCCACTCGTGTGGGTCCATGAGATTTCTGCTTAGGTCGTCTGTCAGTGTATTTAGCTTTCCTGGCAGGAAGTGAGCCTGTAGGTGCACTTGGTAGCTCAAGGCTGTGTTTCACAGAGTCATGGCTAGTCTGCAGTGAGGGTATGAGTGGGTCCCCCCTGCTTGTTTATGTACCACATAAAAGTGGTGTTGTCACTCTTTACCAATAATTGTCCTGGAAGAATGTGGTCCTTGAAGGCTGTCAGAGCATTCTGTAAAGCTAACATTAATTTTTGATTGATATGCAGGTGCATTTGACTTGGGTTCCATTTGCCCTGAATGCACTGCCCTGCCAAGTGAGCCCCCCATGCATAGTCTGATGCGTCTGTTGTTAGGGTTTGAGCGGCAGGGGGTAGAGTGAATGGCAGTCCCTTGTTTTGGTGGCAGGCCTCTGCCCACCAAAGGAACTCTATCTTTAGACAAGGTATGATAGGAATCACTGATTCTAGATCCTGAGAATGTTGACACCATTGGCTTTTTAGATACCATTGTAGTTTCCTCATATGCAGTCTTGCATATGGAATTAGTAGAATACAAGAGGCCATGAACCCCAGTGCTTGCAATATTTTCCCTGCAGACAGCTGGGTCTTTGTGGCCAGTAGATTGAAGTAGGCTGTCAAATGAACTTGTTTCTCTGGCATGAGAGAGGCCATCTGGGAAGTTGTATTCAAGCTTGCTCCCGGGAATACAATTTGTTGGCAGGGTAAAAGATTTGATTTATTTTTGTTTATGGTGTACCTTAGAGAAGTTAGCAATTTCTTTACAAATGCCAGATGATTTAATAGTCCTGGCTTTCTGCCTAAATTAGACAATCGTCCAGGTATGGGTATATTTGAATACTTCTTTGCCTGCAAAATGCAATGGACTGGAGCTAGGCACTTTGTGAATACCCTGGGTGAAGTAGATAAGCCAAAAATCAGTGCAGAGAACTGGTAGTGGATGTAGCCTGCTCTGAAGTGTAGGTATCTTCTGTAAGATTCCCTTACTGGGATGTGCAGGTAGGCTTCCTTTAAATCCAGTGTTGCCAAACAGGCATTTTTGCCTAGCATGGGAAGCAGCTGATGAACAGTTAGCATCTTGAATTTTGGGATTACCAAAAATGTGTTTAGGATAGACAGGTCCAGGATAGGATGCCAGGAAATGTCTTTCCTAGGTACCAGGAAAAGTCTTGAGTAAAAACCTTGCCCCCATTCTTCTTCTGGGACAGGTGGAATAGCCCTGTTGCTTAAAAGAGAGAGAACCTGCTTTTGAGTCTCTGCCCACTGATTTGGGGGTAGGTCTGGCCAAGCATTTGGGGTTTTTAAGGAGTGGAAGTGGAATCTGTATCCTGGGGAAACTATATTTAGAACCCATTTGTCCTTGTTCCCAATTTTTTGCATGCAGGACAATCTTTTCCCCTAAAAGAATAGTCAGTTGAGCAGGGCTTGGAAGGTTTAAAGTTAAGTCATTGACACAGTTTACCATAGGGGGGAGTTTTACTACTCCCTGCTTTTGAAGTGGGAGCCCCCCACTGCTTAGTCCTGTGAGCACCCTGGGACTGAAGCCTGGGTGTTCTGCTGGTTCTAGGTTTGGACTGAGAAGGCCTGGAAGAGGCAGGAAAGGACCAATTCTTAGATGGCCAATGCCTACTAAATCTGGAAGTCTGTACTTGCAGGAAATCTTTTAACAGTTTGCATAGACTTAGCTTTTTCCCCCATCTTTTTAAGTACTACTTCTGCTTTGTTGCCAAACAGGTGGACTTGGTTTAAGGGAGCATCCAGTAATTTAGCTTTAACATGATCTGGCAAATATTGCTCCTTAAGCCAAGCATGCCTTCTAAGTACAGACCCAGTGACAGCAGCCCTGCAAGATGCCTCTAATGAATCAAAACCACATTGCAAAATATGTTTTCCCACTAGTTCAGCAGAATGCATTAAATCCTGTAATTCTTTATTTTCAGCACAGACAGGAATCAACATCACTTTCTGTTTAAGCAATCCAATTACATGCTGCTGATACTTCAACATATGAAACTGGCAGTTTAAGGCCCTAATGGCTAAAGTTGCAGAAGTGTATACCTTCTTACCCCATCTATCCAGCGCCCTTAAATCTCTATCAGAGGGGGTAGGATTTTTGGCAGCAGTGGCCTTAATGCCCTTGGGATCCCTGTGAAATGGTCTCAGGATCAGCAGTAGGATTTTTAAAGAGGAACTTGAGAGTCAGGTACCCTGTAATACCCATAAGGTTTTCTGGGAGCAGGAGGTAAAGTGTCAGGGGCCAGGCTAGATTCCATGAAGGCATCATCTACAATGTCCAATACAGGAGGGATAGCTAAAGGCCTGTGTTGAGGCAGGAGTAAGAATTTCCTAAGCCTCTTTTTGGAGTCAAAGTAATCCTGGCTTTCACAGCGGAAATGCTCCCTAAGAGTATGCAAGGTTTCACCAAAAGAGAAATCCACTGGAGGGGAAGCAGAGAGAATGGTGTCCTCTGCATCAGAATCCTCAAAGGTAGATAAGGGCAAATCCTGGTCATCAGAAAAAACAGAAATTTCAGAATCCTGATCAGAAGAATCAGAAGGAAAATTAGTTCTTGGTCTCTTAGAATGAGAAGGGTGGCTTCCCCTGATTAAAGTAATAAGGTCTTCAGCCATTTTTATAATTTGTTTTTTAGGCATAGGGGCCTGACCATGCAGTCTGGGCGTCGGTTTTCTGGGCATGGATCGAGTTTTAGGCCTTGAAGAAGAAGATGGCGTCAGTTTAATATGCATTCTGGGCTGTGGTGTAGTTCCTGTGTTGTCCATTACCTTACTTGGATAGAAGGAAGTTTCTTTGCTTACCAGTGGGAGTGGGGAGCCTTGAGCAGCCTACCTATCCTTGGGGGAAGTGACCTCAGCACAAGAAGCTGTTAGTAATTGGTTGTTTGGGACCATTCCTAGCTCTTTTGTAGTTCACTGCTTAAAATCCGCGTTTGCACGGCTTTGCGCAGTCGTGCGCATAGCCGGTTAAACTTTTTCTGGCTCCGCCAAGTCTGCTCTTCAATTTTTCCCTTAGAACTGTTCTACTTGCAATCTAAACAGCCTATACTCTATCTGAAAAGCTCAGCACTTGCTCCTAAAGCATTTTTTATACAGGTAAAGCACTCTTAAACAAACGAAAGTACTTCATTCACCTAAATTCTGTTGAGTACCCATTTCCCTATAGGTCCTTTCTGACTCAGTTACACAGCAATCTTTTTCACTATTTCTAGCATGTCGAACGGTCAGTTGCTGGCGTCCTCTCCTGTTCAGCTGGTGAATCTGGGAATCTTGAGGCAATGTTACAATTGCCTCATGTACCCAGACAACCCTCTCCTCCTCCCAACAAATACAAATATATGCGAGAGATGCAACTATATAGCCAAACTGGAGGCTGAGCTCTCTCAATTCAGTACTGGCAAGACCAGTCAGGAGGAGAAGGTAACCACGCACACCACAAACCCAGTCTCACATAGAACTATCACAACTGCAAACCAAACACATCAACACACAAAAACATACTCGGAGGCGCTGATTAAAAATCTACCAAAACAACAGAGGCCTCCAAAGCAGACACCCAAGCAACCACCACCTCAAGACATAGCACATGCAACACATAGTTCACAAAGTCAGTGTGCTAAACAGTCACAGCCCTTAAGGCCAAACAACATGCCAGACACACTTGTAATAGGTGACTCCACAGTCAGGCACACTGACGTCCCGCTCACCAGACTGAACAAGGAGAGGGTCACAGTAAGCTGATTGTCGGGAGCTAGAATCAGCCACATAACACAAGCACTCAGGTCACTCCACAGCAAGTACAAATATGACTCAGTCATTGTACATGCCGGTGTGAACGACCTGAGACGTACCTCCCTGGACTACATGAAAAGAGACATAGAGGAGCTCGCTGATTACGTAGCCCAGGCCGGTATGACCCTGACCCTGAGCAGCATCTTACCCTCACCAAGAATGATGCCACAGTACAAAGACAAAATGATCAGTTTTAACAATTGGCTTAATTACTGGTGTCATTCTAAGGGGATCCAATGTCTGTCTGCTTGGGATGACATGCTTGACAAGCCACGCTGCTTCAAGGGATGGCTTGCACCTGTCACCCTGGGCTTCGGATATTGGCCAAGGCTCTTGCCACCCCCATAGTGCCTTTTTAGGCAAGGCTCAAATGACAAACCTACCTCCCTAGAAAACACAAGTGGAAAAAAACTAAGGGTAATGCTGCTCAATGCCAGAAGTCTAAACCTCAAGATACACGCCCTCGAAGCCCTCCTCAGTATGGAGAACATCGATGTCTATGCAGTGACTAAAACCTGGTTCAAGGCTCCTGAGAGCACCCCAGCACTATCAGGTTTTACCTCATATCATGCTTTCCGGCCCCAAAACTTGGACCGAACCACAAAAGGAGGGGGAGTATCCATTTTCAAAGATACCCACACCTCCAGGTTAGTGGCAACGCACGAAGCATCGGAGACTATCCAGGTGCAACCAACCATAGGCAAAACTGCCTTACAGTTTGTAGCATGCTACAGACCACCCTCTCAAACTCAGGAACCCCACACAGCCTTCCTGAAGACACTGGAGAGTATGAATCTCTCTCCAAATACCATAATTTTGGGAGACTTCAACTACCCAAACATAGACTGGGAACATTACTCAAGCCCCAACACCCTAGCCCAAAGGTTCCTAGAATTCATAAACTCAAATGCAATGGAACAACTAGTCACCATTCCCACAAGAGGAGACAATATACTAGACCTGATCATCACAAACATGGGGACAAAATGCTCCACACCGGAAGCACATCCCTCTTTGGTAAGATCAGACCATAAATTAATCTCACTGGAAATCCACATCCCGCCCCCACCCCCTGCACAAAAGACCACAGTGAAGAACTTCTCAAAAGCAAACTTCACACTTCTTAAGACTGAAGTGGTATCTTTCAAGGCCCCTGGGCCAGTGGAAACCACAACCCACACTGCTGAATCCTTTGCAAATGCCTTCTATGGGCACCTTCAAGAATGCATGGATCATGCAATCCCAAATAAAACCAAGACCCATTCCCCCAAAGGCAGGCGCCCGGTCTGGTGGACCCCAGCCATAAACAAACTTTACAACAGGAGAAGGAAGCTACTACATGACAGAGTAAAATCCCTAAAAGGGAAGACATCTCTGATCAGTACTAGCAAAAAACTACGATCACTCATAAAATCATCCAAGGCCAACTTTGAGAGAAAAATCAAAAGACACAAAGACAATCACAAGGCCTTCTTTAGCTATGTTAGAAACCTGGGTGGAAACTCCCAGATATGCTCAGAGTTAGTCCAAAATGACACAAAATACACTGAACCCACTGACATTGCCAACATTCTGGCAGACAGGTTCAGTGCAAATTTCTCCTCCCTCCCCAAAGGAGAAATAACTATCCCAGCAGAGTGTAGCCTCCCTAACATCTCAGATGCCCAGGTGAGAGCCGCCTCTCTAAAGCTAAAAACACAGCATCAATGGGACGGATGGTGTCCCGGGCTGTGTGCTACATGAACTCAAGAGGAACTAAACCCACACATAAGGCTGCTGTTTAATCTTAGACTTACTACAGGATACTGCCAAAGAGTGGCGACGGCAACAGTGGTCCCACTTCACAAAGGCGGTGCTTCTATGGACCCTGGAAATTACCGCCCATAAGCTTGACGAGCCTGGTCTGCAAAGCTATGGAGAGAATCATTATGGAACTCATAAACAAAGACATTGGGGACCTACAGACATTGGATCCTACCCAATTTGGCTTTGTCAAGGGCAGATCCTGCCTTTTGAACTTGGTCGACTTTTTTGAAACAGTCACTAAGGCCATTGATGAGGGTAAGGCAGTTCACACAGCCTACCTTGACCTTGCAAAAGCCTTTGACACAATACCCCACTCGGGCATCATAGACAAACTCACCAGCTTAAATGTAAACCCATATGTCACAAGATGGGTTGCAAACTGGCTCAAGGACAGAACCCACAGGGTCAGAGTTGCTGGAGCTATGTCAGACACTAAGCCAGTCACAAGCGGTGTCCCACAGGGCTCAGTCCTGGGACCCCTCTTGTTCGGCATTTATTTTTCCGATGTACAGGCAAACATAGGAGGATTCTGGCTGACAAAGTTCACAGATGACTGCAAACTGGGCGCCATAATTGATACTCCAGCGGACACAAACATCCTTCAGAGAGGCCTCATAGAAACGGATAATTGGTGACACAGCCATGGCCTTAAGCTGAACGCCAAAAAATGTATAGTCATACCCTTTGGGAAAAACAAGGTACCGACAAATTACCACATAGGCGGTAATCCATTAACTACGGAAAAGGTAATCAGGGACCTAGGGACCCAGGTTGACAGTAACCTCTCATTTGACACTCACATTGCCAAAGTGGTTAGGAAGACCTTCTATATTGCCCACCTTATCATGAAGGGTTTCACATCTAGATCAAGAGAGGTCATTGTGCCCCTGTACTCTTCTCTTATCAGGCCAATGATTGAGTACAATGCCCCGTTTGGGATGTATCTCACCCGACACCTGCAGCAGTTGGAAAGACCCCAAAAGTTCCTCACCAAGAGGATAAAGGGTCTTAAACATATGTCATATGCTGCCCGACTGAAAAAACTCCAGCTCTATTCAGTCGCATACCGCCTACTCAGAGGTGATCTGTGCCTGACGTACAAGGCCATGTCCAATCCTGAATTAATAGGTTCATAGGCTCAAAGATTCATACTAGGCTATCTGCCCTAGGGCATTTATAAGCCTAGCAAGAATGTGTTTGGCTTTCGCCACCCATTTTAAATTTATTTTGCTATGCCCTTTTTCGAGGTTAGTATACTGTGCCTCTATCTAACAGTGACACAGAAGTGGTAAACCTACGATCTCCCATCCACTCATCAAGATTCCTCTTGAAGAGAGTCAATGAGGGACTCTGCCTAACCTGGACTGGGATTTTATTCCAGAGTGAAGGGAGCCTCTGGGTTATGAATCTGTCCCTCCAGCATGTCCTATTTATTTCAGTGCTGAGGTTCAAGTCTCGAGCGTAGCTCGATGGGATTTGGATTTTCTGAGGTGCAGCATGTCCATTAATTCCAGGTTGGACATGGCTTTATACGTCAGGCACAGATCGCCTCTGAACAGGCGGTATGCCACTGAGTAGAGCTGGCGTTTCTTTAACCGGGCAGCATATGGCATCTGTTTGAGCCCTTTGATCCTCTTGGTGAGGTACTTTTGGGGTCTTTCCAGTTGCTGCAGGTGTCTGGTAAGGTACATCCCAAAAGGGGCATTGTACTCAATTATGGGCCTGATGAGGGATGAGTAAAGAGGCACGATGACCTCCCCTGATCTAGATGATTAGGTGGGCTATATAAAATGTTTTTCTAACCACTTTGGCCACGTGGTTGTCAAATGAGAGATTGCTATCAACTTGGGTCCCCAGGTCCCTAATTACTTCTTCTGTACTTAATGGATTACCACCTATGTGGTAATTTGTGGGCACATTGTTTTTGCCAAAGGGGATGACTATACACTTTTTGGCATTTAGCTTGAGGCCATGGCTCTGGCACCAGTTGTCTGTTTCTATGAGGCCCTTTTGGAGGATGCTTGTGTCGGCTGGAGAGTCGATTATGGCGCCCAGTTTGCAGTCATCTGCGAACTTGGTCAGCCATAGTCCTTCCGTGTTGGCCTGTACCTCCGAGAAATATATACCGAACAAGAGAGGTCCCAGGACTGAGCCTTGTGGCACACCACTTGTAACTGGTTTGGAGTCTGACATGGCTCCAGCAATTCTAACCATGTGGGTTCTGTCCTTGTGCCAGTTTGCAATCCATCTAGTGACATAGGGGTTTATATTTAAGCTGGTGAGCTTCTCTATAATGCTCGAGTGGGGTATTGTATCGAAGGCTTTTGCGAGGTCCAGGTAGGCTGTGTGGACCACCTTCCCCTCGTCAACGGCCTTGGTGACTGTTTCAAAGAAATCAACCAAGTTAAAGAGGCAGGATCTGCCCTTAAAGCCGAACTGGGTAGGATCCAGTGTTTGTAGGTCCCCAATATCTTTATTTATGAGGTCCATGATGATCCTTTCCATAGCTTTGCAGACCAAGCTAGTCAGGCTTATGGGGCGATAGTTTCCAGGATCCGTTGAGGCACCACCTTTATGGAGAGGGACCACTGTTGCTGTACGCCACTCTTTGGGCACATATCCTGTAGTAAGGCTGAAATTGAACAGTAGTTTTATGTTTGGGTTTAGCTCTTCTTGAGTTCATGTAGGACGCAGCCGGGACACCGTCTGGTCCCACTGATGCTGTGTTTTTGCTTTGGAGGGCGGCTCTTACCTGAGCATCTGAGATGTCAGGGGGGCAGCACTCTGCTGGGATAGATATTTGCCCTTCTGGTGGGGTGGGGGGGGGGGGGAGAAGTTTGCGCTGAACCTGTCAGCTAGGATGTTGGCAATGTCTGTGGGTTCGGTGTATTTTTTGTCATTTTGGACTAATTCTGAGCATATCTGGGAATTACCACCCAGGTTCCTAACATAACTAAAGAAAACCTTGTGATTATCCTTAGTGTGCTGTGCAATTTTTCTCTCGAAGCTGGCCTTAGACAATTTTATGTGTGCCCGTAGTTTTTTGCTAATACTGATCAGTGATGCCTTCCCTTTTTGGGATTTTGCTGTATCATTTAGTAGCTTCCTCCTTCTATTGTATAGTTTGCTTATGGCTGGGGTCCACCAGACAGGACGTCTGCCTTTGGAGGATTGGGTCTTGGTTTTATTTGGGATCGCATGATCCATGCATTCCTGAAGGTGTTCATAGAATGTGTTTATAAAGGATTCTGCGGTCTGGGCGGTATTTTCCACAGGCCCGAGGGCTTTGAAGGATTCCACCTCAGTTTTGAGGAGTGTGAAATTTGCTTTAGAGAAGTTTTTCACTGTGGTTTTCTGGGCAGGGGGTGGGGTCGGGATGTGAATATCCAGTGAGATTAGTTTATGGTCTGATCTTACCAGTGAGGGATACACTTCTGTTCTGGAGCATAGAGTCCCCATGTTGGTGATGATCAGGTCCAGTATGTTTTCCCCTCTTGTGGGAGTGGTAACAAGTTGTTCCATAGCATTTGAGTTTATAAATTCTAGGAACCTTTGGGCTAGGGTGTTGGAGCTAGAGTAATGCTCCCAGTCTATGTTTGGGTAGTTGAAGTCGCCCAATATAATGGTGTTTGGAGAGACCTTCATATTTTCCAGTGTTCTCAGGAAGGCCGAGTGGGGTTCCTGGGTTTGGGAGGGTGGTCTGTAGCAGGCTATAAACTGGAAGGCAGTTTTACCCACACTGTTAGTTGCACATGGATAGTCTCTGATGCTTCGTGCTTTGCCACCAACCTGGAGGTGTGGGTATCTTTGATGAATATCGATACTCCCTCTCCTTTTGTGGTTCGGCCAAGTTTTGGGGCCGAAAAGCATGGTATGAGGTATAACCTGGTAGTGCTGGGGTGCTCTCGGGAGCCCTGAACCAGGTTTCTGTTACTGCACAGATATCGATGTTCTCTATGCTAAGGAGAGTTTCGAAAAGTGCATCTTGAGGTTTAGACTTCTGGCGTTGAGTAGCATTACTCTTACTTTCTTATCCCTTGTGATACCTATGGAGGTGGGTTTGTCTTTTGAGCCTTGCCTAAAAAAGGCACTATGGGGGTAGCAAGAGCCTTTGCCAATATCCGAAAGCCCAGGAGTGACAGGTGCAAGCCGTCCCTAGCGAAGCATCGTGGCTTGTCGAGCATATCATCCCAAGCTGACAAGCATTGGATCCCCTTTGAATAACGCCAGTACTTAAGCCAATTGTTGAAATTGATCATCTTGTCTTCATATTGTGGCATCATTCTTGGTGAGGGTAAGATGCTACTCAGGGTCAGGGTCATACCAGCCTGGGCTACATGCTCAGAGAGCTCCTTTATGTCTCTTTTCATGTAGTCCAAGGAGGTACGTCTCAGGTCATTCACACCAGCATGGACAATGACTGAGTCATATTTGTACTTGCCTTGGAGTGACCTGAGTGCTTCTGTTATGTGGCGGATCCTAGCGCCCGACAGGCTGCTCACCGTGACCCTCTCCTTGTTCAGCCTGGTGAGCGGGACGTCAGTGTGCCTGACGATAGAGTCACCTATTACAAGTGTATCAGGTGTGCTGTTTAGTCTTAAGGGCTGTGACTGTTCGGCACACTGGCTTTGTGAGATATGTGTTGCACGTGTTTTGTTTTGGGGTAGTGGCTGCTTGGGTGTCTGCTTTGGAGGTCTCTGCTGCTTCGGCAGATCTTTATTTAGAGCCTCCGAGTATGTTTCTGTGTGATTATGTGTTTGGTTTGCTGTCGTGGTAGGTCTATGTGAGACAGGAATTGTAGTGAGTGTGGTTTCCTTCTCCTCCTGACTGGTTATGCCAGTACTGAGTTGAGAGAGCTTAGCCTCCAGTTCGGCTATATGGTTGCATCTCTCACATGTGCTGGAATTTGTTGGGAGGAGGAGAGGGTTGTCTGTGTACATGAGGCAGTTGTAACATTGCCTCAAGATTCCCAGATTCACCAGCTGGACCGGAGAGGAGATTGACAACTGACCTTTGGACATGCTAGAATAATATTGGGAATTCCTTAATAATTGAAAACCAGGGCCAGTGGGGAGTGAGGGTGTAGTGCTTTTAATTTTTAGTGCTGACTTATATAATTGCTTTAGTGAGCAAGTGCCAGGTAACTTAAGTGCAATGTGTTACAGGTAACTTAAATGCAAAATGACAAACAGTAACTTTCTTTCAAGTGAAACAAGGAAATAAGTACAGTAAGCAATGCAGATATCACTAGTGATCCACAGAAGCTGTGAGAAGCCGCGTATTAGGTGGAATTAGCGTTCCAGGAAATAACAAGCAAACAAACAACAAGCATATAAACAAAGCTAGATTCAGCAGGCCTGGATCTAGTCTATGCTACAGCAAACAAGGTGTACCAATTTCAGTAAGATACAGTTCAAATATTCAGGCACTATAAACCTTTAACCAGAAATTCCCAGCTCAGAAGGGCAGAGTCCAGCCTCTTCTCCCACAAGAGTGCAGACCACAAACCTTCTTAATGTAAAATAACTGGCCTGAAGCCCAAGTGCTTAAACCAGAACTAATACACTTTAAGAATAACAGACACTGGGCTCTCAATCAGCAGTTCCCAACTTAGAAGGATGAAAGCTACCTGTCCTGCCACCACAGTGCATGCCACAAACCTTCCTAATGTAAAACAACTGGTCCGAAGCCCAAGTGCTTAATCCAAAAGACTTAGAGTGATAGCTACACTGTAATCAAGTTACTACCAAGCAGTAATAAATACAATTGAATACTTTAGAGAATGCCTGGATTAGTGCTCAAGTTACACAAACAAAGCTAGATCCAGCAGGCCCGAATCCAGTCTATGCCACAGCAAACAAGGCGCACCAACTTCAGTAAGAAGCAGTTCAGATATGCATGCACTATAAGCCTTCAACCAGAAATTCCCAGCTCAGAAGGGCAGAGTCCAGCCTCTCCTCCCACAAGAGTGCAGACCACGAACCCTCTTAATGTAAAATAACTGACCTGAAAGCCCAAGTGCTTAAACCAGAATTAATACACTTTTAGAATAACAGACACTGAGCCCTCAATCAGCAGTTCCCAACCTAGAAGGATGTAAGCTACCTGTTCTGCCACTACAATGCAGACCACAAACCCTCTCAGTGCAAAACAACTGGTCCGAAGCCCAAGTGTTTAAATCAAAAGGCTTAGAATGAGTTACACCAAGCAGTAATAAATACAATTGAGTACATTTAAGATGATGCAAAAGTAAAAAAAAGTAGGTAGAAACACAAGTACAGTAAAAGCAGATGAAATCTTTTTTTTTTTTTTCTGAACAAGTGCTGAGATCAAAGAAACAGATTTGAGTGCTGAAACTAGAAAACTGGCTAGTTATAAGAAAAAAAAACTAAGCTAGAAGGCTTCCCTCCAACACAGAAGGGCTTGGGGGCTCAGAAGCTAACAAATAGTCTATACCACTTAACAGGAAAGGCAGGAAACAAGGTTAAATTTTTTTTTTTTTTTCTGTTTCCCAGATGCTCTCTTTGTACACAGTAGGAGTGCCTGAAATCAGAATATGATCTCACTGCACTCAGTTGAGTGAGCAAATGAGATGGGCCCAGAAGGAGTATCCAAACACAAATTTACAAGAGGGGCGGGCAGTTGCAAGGCCACTAAGATTAACACCAAAACAAAAACAGGGTGGGTGGGACTAACTGAAGAGCAGATTACTAACTAAGATTAATGCTACTCAATGCCAGAAGTCTAAACCTCAAGATGCACGCACTCGAAACTCTCCTTAGCATGGAGAACATCGATATCTGTGCAGTAACAGAAACCTGGTTCAGGGCTCCTGAGAGCACCCCAGCACTACCAGGTTATACCTCATACCATGCTTTTCGGCCCCAAAACTTGGACCGAACCACTAAAGGAGGGGGAGTATCGATATTCATCAAAGATACCCACACCTCCAGGTTGGTGGCAAAGCACGAAGCATCAGAGACTATCCATGTGCAACTAACAGTGGGTAAAACTGCCTTCCAGTTTATAGCCTGCTACAGACCACCCTCCCAAACCCAGGAACCCCACTCGGCCTTTCTGAGAACACTGGAAAATATGAAGGTCTCTCCAAACACCATTGTATTGGGCGACTTCAACTACCCAAACATAGACTGGGAGCATTACTCTAGCTCCAACACCCTAGCCCAAAGGTTCCTAGAATTTATAAACTCAAATGCTATGGAACAACTTGTTACCACTCCCACAAGAGGGGAAACATACTGGACCTGATCATCACCAACATGGGGACTCTATGCTCCAGAACAGAAGTGTATCCCTCACTGGTAAGATCAGACCATAAACTAATCTCACTGGATATTCACATCCCGACCCCAACCCCTGCCCAGAAAACCACAGTGAAAAACTTCTCTAAAGCAAATTTCACACTCCTCAAAACTGAGGTGGAATCTTTCAAAGCCCCCGGGCCTGTGGAAAATACGGCCCAGACCGCAGAATCCTTTATAAACGCATTCTATGAACACCTTCTGGAATGCATGGATCATGCGATCCCAAATAAAACCAAGACCCAATCCTCCAAAGGCAGACGTCCTGTCTGGTGGACCCCAGCCATAAACAAACTATACAATAGAAGGAGGAAGCTACTAAATGATAGAGCAAAATCCCAAAAGGGAAGGCATCACTGATCAGTATTAGCAAAAACTACGGGCACACATAAAATTGTCTAAGGCCAGCTTGAGAGAAAAATTGCACAGGACACTAAGGATAATCACAAGGCTTTCTTTAGTTATGTTAGGAACCTGGGTGGTAATTCCCAGATATGCTCAGAATTAGTCCAAAATGACAAAAATACACGAACCCACAGACATTGCCAACATCCTAGCTGACAGGTTCAGCGCAAACTTCTCCCCCCCCCTCCCCACCAAAAGGGCAAATATCTATCCCAGCAGAGTGCTGCCCCCCTGACATCTCAGATGCTCAGGTAAGAGCCGCCCTCTCCAAAGCAAAAAACACAGCATCAATGGGACCAGATTTTGTCCCGGGCTGCATCCTACATGAACTCCAAGAAGAGCTAAACCCAAACATAAAACTACTGTTCAATCTCAGCCTTGCTACAGGATATGTGCCCAAAGAGTGGCGTACAGCAACAGTGGTCCCTCTCCATAAAGGTGGTGCCTCAACGGATCCTGGAAACTATCGTCCCATAAGCCTGATTAGCTTGGTCTGCCAAGCTATGGAAAGGATCATCATGGACCTCATAAATAAAGATATTGGGGACCTACAAACACTGGATCCTACCCAGTTCGGCTTTGTTAAGGGCAGATCCTGCCTCTTAAACCTGGTTGATTTCTTTGAAACCGTCACCAAGGCCACTGACGAGGGGAAGGTGGTCCACACAGCCTACCTGGACCTCGCAAAAGCCTTCGATACAATACCCCACTCGGGCATTATAGATAAGCTCACCAGCTTAAATATAAACCCCTATGTCACTAGATGGATTGCAAACTGGCTCAATGACAGAACCCACATGGGTAGAATTGCTGGAGCCATGTCAGACTCCAAACCAGTTACAAGTGGTTCATAGGTTCATAGGTTCATAGGTTAGTACTAGGCTAACTGCCCTTGTGAGCCATTGTAAGCCTAGCCAATTATCCCATGTGAGACTCAAACCCTGCACCTTGTGTTTGTAAGGCAAACACCTTAACCATTAGGCCACCCTCCCAACCTTGTGGTGTCCCACAAGGCTCAGTACTGGGACCTCTCTTGTTCGGTATATATTTCTCGGAGGTACAGGCCAACACGGAAGGACTGCGGCTGACCAAGTTCGCAGATGACTGCAAACTGGGTGCCATAATCGACTCTCCAGCTGACACAAGCATCCTCCAAAAGGGCCTCATAGAAACAGACAACTGGTGCCACAGCCATGGCCTCAAGCTAAATGCCAAAAAGTGTATAGTCATCCCCTTTGGCAAAAACAAAGTGCCCACAAATTACCACATAGGTGGTAATCCATTAAGTACAGAAGAAGTAATTAGGGACCTGGGGACCCAAGGTGATAGCAATCTCTCATTTGACAACCACGTGGCCAAAGTGGTTAGAAAAACATTTTATATAGCCCACCTAATCATGAAGGGATTCACATCTAGATCAGGGAGGTCATCGTGCCTCTTTACTCATCCCTCATCAGGCCCATAATTGAGTACAATGCCCCTTTGGGATGTACCTTACCAGACACCTGCAGCAACTGGAAAGACCCCAAAAGTACCTCACCAAGAGGATCAAAGGGCTCAAACAGATGCCATATGCTGCCCGGTTAAAGAAACTCCAGCTCTACTCAGTGGCATACCGCCTGTTCAGAGGCGATCTGTGCCTGACGATAAAGCCATGTCCAACCCGGAATTAATGGACATGCTGCACCTCAGAAAATCCAAATCCCATCGAGCT
Source organism: Protopterus annectens (assembly GCF_019279795.1). NCBI lineage: Eukaryota > Metazoa > Chordata > Ceratodontiformes > Protopteridae > Protopterus > Protopterus annectens. The sequence continues at coordinate 6,517,412 of NC_056731.1, forward strand.
ACGCTCGAGAGACTTGAACCTCAGCACTGAAATAAATAGGACATTCTGGAGGGACAGATTCATAACCCAGAGGCTCCCTTCACTCTGGAATAAAATCCCAGTCCAGGTTAGGCAGAGTCCCTCATTGACTCTCTTCAAGAGGAATCTTGATGAGTGGATGGGAGATCGTAGGTTTACCCCCGGGTATCACTTCTGTGTCACTGTTAGACAGAGGCACAGTATACTAACCTCGAAAAAGGGCATAGCAAAATAAATTTAAAATGGGTGGCGAAAGCCAAACACATTCTGGCTAGGCTTATAAATGCCCTAGGGCAGATAGCCTAGTATGAACCTATGAACCTATAATTTTTACCACATATTGATAATCTTTAATGCTATGTGGTCATCTTTTGAACTAATAAACATTTTTGCATTCAAACTCACCTCTGTGAATTAATGCTAAAACAGTTAAATATTTAGATAGAAATATTAAAATTACATTAGAAAATCCACTTACCAGATAAAAATGGAGTTTTGGACAACCCATATATCCCAAGCAATAAAAGAACCAGAAGAAACAGACGTGTTCTCCGTAACGAATCTGCAGGGGAAAAAAAACATTTTTAAAATGTCAAAAAGTATGCTATGAACACAATGAAACAGGCAAAATGCCCCCAATGCCCCAGAATTTAATGTGGGCATCTAACTTACCAGATGACTTCTGCGTTAATGCCTGTGCTTTCAAAAAACCCTCAGCAAAACCTGTTTTAAATGCATCCTGCTGGCCTTCTGGGATGTTCTTAGTTTTCATCAGTTTCTCTAAACTGTCAACATCTGGTGCACGCTCTCTTAGTAAAAAACCCTAAATGAACAAAACACAGCTATATAACATAACTGAAAAGTTATATAGAAAACACAAAGTACAGTTACAAGACTTCACCGAAGCAGTACATAACGGGTGCTAGTTCTTGCAAAAGTCTGCCATTATTTGGATAGTTCTCAAGGCTCTGACTCAATCTACAAGCACCTATTCAACTCAGAATGCTCCCTCCTTATCTCCATCAGTTTGGCAGAGATTATAATGCCACTCCCTCCATACAGTCTGCCATTCTTCAGCTAAAATATAAGGAAATGCAATGAAACATTTCTGCTCTCCTAACATCTGATATAAAGAGAAGATGCACAACATCAAACCAAATCCGAATAATGCTCTGCGTCTGCTTTCTAAAGTCCTCATAAAAAAGGCTAAGCGACCAAGAAATGTGGAAAGGCATACCCCCCTTCTGTAAAGGTAAGATTCAAAAACTTGTTAAATCAAGTACATGTACTGGCCCTATTCAGAGGGCCTTTGCAGCAAATTGCTACTGTTAACACCAGATAGAATGGAAGCAAGAAAAACAGGGAAAGCACAAAAACAAAGTTATGATCTTCTACCCATTGAAAGATCATCATAGTGGCTGAGAAAATTCAAGACAGTCATTCAGCATAGTTTTGTGGGGGTAAAAAGACCCAGTCTGTATCAGTATGTAAAGGGCGTGTGGTACACCATGTAGTTGAACCTATATAGCACAAATGTCAGATGGGAATGAGTTCTTAAAAAGAAGACTGAAGATGTTGCCATGGAGGTTGATTAAGCCCTAAAAAGAACTCTTAACGGATTAAAACCACCAAAGTGTTTCACTCAATTCAGTTAAGTCAATTTAAACTTAAAATGACAAGCATTTATGATAGCCAACCTTTCTTCAAGTTCAAGAAATATAAAAACATGGTGTGTGTGTTTTTATATAGATATATAAATAGATATATATATATATATATATATACACACACATCTACACAAAGATATCAAATCCCAACATACACTGATCCCATGCTGTTAATTATATTTTAGATAATGCAACCTTTTTAAGGCGTGGTTTAATGCAGCAGTGTCTATTAAAGAATACCCATACAGCTGATCCTAATAAATACTGCCATCTTGTTCCCATGGTCAACAGCCCATTTGCTTTCCAGCCACCTTTACTAACTTTATTACATCTAGCCGAAAAGTACAGTTTTGTGACCATAATCCCCATAAAGTGGAGATATCTGAAAAGAAGGATCGCTGCTGCAGTATCACTAATGACGTGCATAATATAGCATTCTTCCCTGCAGCCTGACTTCCAAAGCCTTTGATGTCCCCAGTGTAGCACTGGTCCGTACATCACACAGGAACAGCGGTAGAAAAATAGGACAATGAAAAGAAAATGCAAATTAGGCCATGTCAACTTAATTTTTGTATTCATCTATTTGTAGAAAAGGGTGCTACTAAAAAGTCTGTCTGCCAAACCCTACAATAGAACCCCCCACACACACCTTGTCTGGTTAGACCGCATTTCCTCCATATGCTGAGGCAGTACAGAAGGAAATCAGGAGGGTGCTCTGTTCCCCATGGTTCCTACCCTATAAAACTTGTCAGGAGCTCGAGAAAAAAAAGTTTTGTACCTACCATAACGTTCCATGTTAGTTGTCTTCATCTCGCCTTCCTTCTTGCTGGTTGGTTGGCATCGGAGCACTCGGCCATCTTCAGTAGCTCGAGAGCGGTTTACTGGCTCGAGGCTACCCCTTATCCAATAATGCCTAACGATAGCTACCCAGATCTCGTTTGAAATAGCTAACTCCAGACATAAAGTACAGTTTTGTACCTACCATAAATGTAGATGTTCGAGTGCTCATACAGCTGCAGTCATAACAGATGGGTTATTCCTGCCGTCAGGCGGGTCCTCGGTCGGCCGAATTCCAAAGTCTAGGTCCGGCGTCGGTTGTCGTCGCTTCTTCCCTGACGTCAGTGCGGCAGGGGTACAAAAGAACCAGATGTCAGGTGCCCCCAGAAGGAAGGCAAACATAATGTTATGCAAAGATGCAATGTTGATAAATCAAAAAACAGTAGTTGCAAGCAAATACACCATAAAAGAATACCCCAAAAAGGTTGTATGAAAAGTGTTTGTCATAAGGCCTGTCCTAAGAGGGGATGGAGGGAGGGCAACCTGGACTGCAGCTGTATGAGCACTTGAACATCTACATTTATGGTAGTTACAAAACTGTACTATGTTCATCGTGCATACAGCTGCAGTCATAACAGATGGGTAGAATCCCAAAGCTAAGTAAGGGTGGTAGGCACTAAGTGGAACTAGGAGGGGCTAGGATGCCCTGCAGGACTGCTGTGGCAAAGCCCGCTCTAGATTTTGAGTATAGTGGGAGGTGATGGTGCTTGGAGAAAGTGTGCACTGAACTTCAGGTGGCTGCTTCCAAAATGTCATTGGTAGGGACCCCCCTGAGGAAGGCTGCAGAGGTAGCTGTGGCTCTGGTGGAGTGGGGTCTGATGCATGCAGGCACAGTTTTTCCATGAAATGAGTAACAAAAGCATATGTAGTGGGCTATCCATTTTGAAACTGTCTGTTTGGAAATAGCCTTTCCTTGAGCACCTGCAGCATAGGACACAGAGTTGCTCAGATTTCCTGAATGGCTTTGTACTGTCCAAGTAGTAACGAAGTTGTCTGTGAATGTCCAAGGAATGTAGTAGTCTTTCCCCTTTGTTTTGTGGATTAGGATAAAAGGTAGGTAAGTGGATAGTCTGAGTCAAAGCTACACTGGATACTACCTTTGGCATAAAGGTAGGGTTGGTTCTTAAGGAAACTCTGTCCTGATGGAAAATGATGAATGGTTGCACAGCCATGAGGGCCTGTAGCTCCGAAACCCTGCGAGCTGAGGTGATAGCCAGCAGAAAGGCCGTTTTCCATGACAAGTACTGTAACTCTGATGAAGAAGCTGGCTCGAAGGGAGGAAGGGTCAGCTTTTCCAATACAAAGTTGAGGTCCCAAGCAGGGACTGGTGGTTTCCTTGGGGGGTTTATATTCTTTGCCCCTCTGAGGAACTGCCTTAAGAGAGGATGAGAGAATAAAGGAGGATTTGTGTTGTATTGTGCAGAAATGGCTGAAGCGTGGATTTTGATGGAGGAGAAGGAAAGTCTTTTAGTTATGTACTCACCATAACTTCAGATGTTTGGGATCCATCTCGCCTACATTCTGAATGATGGGTTCGGAGCCGATCCCTCGGCTCCGACTCGGCACGCTTATGCCAAAGAGCGAAGTCTCTTATTGGCTGAGCTTACTATATCCCAGGATGCACCACCATCAGTCCCCCAGATCTAGTTTGTCCGCATACATGCACACATGCATACCCTGCTTATATAACATCGTCAGATGAAACAAGATAAAAACAGTGGAACTCAAAACCGTTCTATCTCTTCTGATCTGCAAGGCAGGGGGAAGGAGGGTGGGTATCAGGAATGTAGGCGAGATGGATCCCAAACATCTGAAGTTATGGTGAGTACATAACTAAAAGATGTTATGTGATCCTATCTCGCCTACATTCTGAATGATGGGACAGCGTCCTAGCACCTGAATCCTGGGTGGCTCACTGGAAAACACTCCTGAGTACCGTGGAACCAAATGAAGCTCGTCCTTTAGATGCCACATCCAATTTGTAGTGGGAAATGAAAGTGTGCGGGTTGGACCAAGTAGCATAGCACAAATTTCGAAATAGCGAGCTTGGAATGAAAAGCTATAGAAGTAGCCATAGCTCTGGTAGAATGAGCTTTGATAGATGATGCAAGTTGCTTATTGGAAGAAGAATAGGCCTGAGTTATGCAATCTCTGATCCATTTTGAGATTGTAGCTTTTGTGATGGTTTGGCCCAATTTATTATCTGAGAAGGACACAAACAACTGGTCTGACTTACGAGTTGCTGAGTCCTGTCTAAATAGAAGCGTAGTTGCCTGTGAACATCCAATTTATGGAGAGTGTATTCTGCTTCATTAGAGAATTTTGGAAAGAAAACTGGTAGTTCTAGAGATTGTTGAAGACAGAAACTAGAGCAGACCTTCGGGACAAAGGATGGATTAGGCCTAAGAGATACTCTATCTTTGTGGAAAATCAGATATGGTAGTTTAATAGACAGGGCTTGAAGCTCTGAGACTCTTCTTGCAAGTAATAGCCACTAAGAATGCCGTTTTCCATGACAGATATTTTAATTCACGTAGCAGCCGGTTCAAAGGGGGGACGTTAATGCGAAGCACTAAATCAAGATCCCACGGAGGTGCAGGATGAAAAACTGGTGGTCTTAACAGACTCGCACCTTTAATGAATGTTTTGCATAGCCTGCTGCTCATCAAAGGAGGATCCGTGGATTCATGGAATTTAGAGATAGCAGCTAGTTGAACTTTAATAGTTGAGACAGAAGATCCCTGATTAAATAGGGATGTTAAGAATTTCAAAACCTCTGGGACCGGAGCAGTGATAGGGTCTAAGCCCTTGAGTTGAGCCCAGATAGCAAACCTCTTCCACTTACTGAGGTACAATTTGTTAGTGGTGGGTTTGTGGGCCGAAGACAAAATGTGAACAACTTCCGGGTCTAGTGTGTGTCTTCTAACTAAGGTCGGAAGTGGAGGAGCCAAGCTGTCAATTTCAGAGATTGAAGGGACTGATGCCAATGTCCCGACTGATGGATTAGCAAATCCGGGATCAGGTCTAAGGTCCACGGATCGTCCACTGCATGCTTTTTCAGGTAAGGAAACCATATCTGACGAGGCCAGTATGGGGCAATCAGAATCATTGAAGACCTTAGCTGAGAAGCTTTTTGAATGACTTTGGGAAGGAGTGGAATTGGAGGAAAAGCATAAAGCAACCCTGTTGGCCAGGGTTGTGCTAGAGCATCCATGGCGGTACTCCTGATGTGGAATCAAGGAGAAGAACCTTTGGCACTTGGTGTTTTGTGGAGTCGCAAATAGGTGCAGCACGGCGTCCCCATCTCTTGAAAACCTGGGCTGCTACTGTGCGGTTTAGAGACCATTCGTGAGGAGAGAATTGTCCTGCTTAATTTGTCCGCCAATACATTTGACTTTCCGGGATGTGGGTAGCTACCAAGAAGCGGTTGGTAGCTACAGCCCATTCCCACACTCTCATGGCCTCTCTGCAAAGGGGATACGATCTGGTCCCTCCTTGTTTGTTCAGATACCAAACCACCGACATGTTGTCTGTGTGGATGGCGATGATGCCCTGAGGAAGGAACTTGTGTAAGGCCTGTAGGGATAGAAGTACAGCCCTCATCTCCAACACGTTGATGTGGAGAAGAGCTTCGTCCGGAAGCCAGGAGCCCTGAACTAGCCTGCCCAGACAATGCCCCCCCCACCCTATCTGGGAGGCATCTGTCGTCAGGGTAACCACTGGAGGGGGGAGAACAAAGGGTTTTCCCTGATCCAAGTTGGATGTCTGAAGCCACCAGCGCAGGTCCCTTTGCATGTTTCCGTAATCATGATGTGATGATTGAGGGAAGATCTTGAAAGGACCATTGAGTTGATAAGAGCCACTGAAGAATCCTCATGTGTAACCTTGCTAGAGGAACTAAAAGTACCGTGGCAGACATTGAGCCTAGAACCTGTAGGACCATCCTGGCTGGGGCTTTGGATCTCGAGATCAGAGCTTGAACTTGGCCCTGTAAGGTTGGATCCTTTCGGCAGGAAGAAAGACACGCATCAATCTTGAGTCTATCTCTGCTCCTATAAACTTTATGCTGAGAGGGCAGCAAGACAGACTTTGACCAATTGAATGTAATCCCCAGGGAAACACCCAGGAGATGGTGGCTTTGAGGTTGTCCATAAGTAGATGCCTGGTGGTGGCAGTCAGGAGCCAGTCGTCGAGATAGGGAAACACTTGGAATCCAAGGCTCCTCAGGTGAGCCGTCACTACTGCCAAACACTTGGTGAACACCCTGGGGCTGTGGTGAGACCAAAGGGCAGAGCACAAAATTGGTAATGACTGGCTCCCAGGCTGAAGCGCAGATACCTTCTGGACGCCTGATGTATCGGTATGTGATAATAGGCGTCCTTGAGGTCTATGGAGCACATCCAAACATCCTTCTCCAACAACGGGAGAATGGATTGCAACGTGACCATTCGAATTTGGATTTCGACGGATAGGTTCAGTCTGCTGAGATCCAATATTGGTCTCAGGTCCCCTGTCTTTTTTGGCACTAAAAAGAACCTTGAGTAAATTCCTGATCCGATTTGGTCTGTGGGGACCAGTTGGATGACTCCTTTTTGTAGCAGCTTTGAAGCTTCTGCGGCTGCTATTTCCCTTTGACTGGGTGGTGGGTCCGGGATTCTCTTGGACGGAGGGGGTGAGCATTTGAATGGGATGATGTAACCTCCGGCAATTATCCGAAGCACCCATCTGTCCTGAGTGATTGACTCCCAGGCTTTTAGGTGCTTGGTGAGACACCCGACTGGCTCCGGAGCAGCACAGCCGGGCAATCCCTCATGTCGTGTGGGAGGCTGAAGAGCCACGAAAGGACTCGCGGTCTCCAGAATTGCGGGGCCCTCTGCCGCCTCTGGGACGGCGTCTCCTGAAAAATTTCCCGCCCTCTGCCTCTGGACGGGAATCTTCCTGCTGTTGGGAGAAAAACTTGCGAGATTTTGAACCACATTTTCCCCTCCTTTGGCCTTGGGGTAAGGCCGAAGGGAGTGGAATAACGGCCCCTACGGCAGATAACGTTTTCCCTCTTGCTCACAGCGGTAAGGGTGTCTTTCACCTTGGGTCCAAACAATGAGGACCCATCAAAGGGAGCGTCGTGAAGGAAGACTTGAAGGCCTCCGAACTGACACAAGCGGAGCCAGGCCTGTCTCGTGAGCCACGCCTGTGCCTGCCGCTCTACCCGCCCCTTCGGCCGCATAGGATATGAGCCTCATGGACGAGTTAGCAATTGACGTAAGGATAGCCAACTGAGAGCTAACGGACTGGGCTAGCTGCTCAGGTAGGTTACCCGAGAGGGAATCTGACAACTCCTTGACCAGATCCCTCTGAAGCCTGGTAAAATGTGCCAAATAATTCAGAGACCTTAAGGTAAAGGCCGCTGAAGTCAGGGTGCGCTTCCCGTACCTATCCATACTCCTAGACTCCTTATTAGGAGGATGGATGGGCGTTGAAGCCTCTGCCACGTCCTGCTGTGTAGCAGATGCCACCACCATGGCATCTACAGCCACGCCTTTAGTAAGGAACTCCTTCTCGGGGGGAGCAGATAAGAATTTGTTTGGGCGAGAAGGGACTGGTTCCACAGTATCCGGGTGTTCCCACGCCCTTCGACAAACTAAATCCAGAAGCTCGTCGAAGGGCGGAGATACCCAGGAGGCGGAGGGCTGAGCCCCAAAGGCCTTGAGGAGCACTGATTCGTCCGCAGAGGGGGGTTTGGACATCCAGCCGCCTCGTTGTTTGAGGATCTCTAAGATGTCTGCAAAGGAGACATCATCTGAGGACGACTTAGGGGACCCCTCTGCATCATCCATATCCGTGTCCGATGTGATAGACTCGGGGGAGTCCACGTGCTTCCTCTTGCACGATCTCTTCCTTGGGGTTCCTCTGGAGATGACTCAAGAACCCTCAGGAAGAGGGGAACCCCACTGGGGGTAACCTCAGGCCTCGGGGCTCCGCTGGCTACGGACAGGGAACTGCCAAAGACCCAGTCTCCGCCCAGGAAGGTGCTGGTAAAACCGGAGAGATGGCGAAGAGGATTTGGCCAAGGCACTCCTCATGGCTCTGAAAGCCGGACCTCCAGAATCCTGGGAGCGTCCAGTCTCCGGGCCATGATAGTAGACGGAAGTCCCAGCCGAAGCACCGAGAGGAGGCTCGGAACCGAAAGCATCGGTCCCAAACATCACCCTCGGGTCCAGCCGAAGAAGTCCAGTACCAAACTCGGACCCGAGGGCCCGGTTGGAGTAAGGGTCGGAGCCGACCCTGAGATCTCCACCGGCTCGAAGCACCTGCTCACGGAGCCAAGCAGTCGGAGGAGGAATAGCAATGGGGTGGGTCATGGCCATCGGCTCCGAAGCCAACTGGGTCGGAGCGAAACAAATTTTGGAAGACTGGGGACTGGAAAAGTCTTTGGAGCACCCTGTCTATATCAGAATCCGACATTCAAGACCGAGAGGAAACAGAACGGGTTCGAAGACCTCTCCTCGGCCCCAAGGGACTAGGGGACGGCTCAGGCGACTCGATGAGAATCGGCGCCGAGGAAACGCACACACCAGATTCCATCGGTGCGAGGTAGACTTCGGCGCCGAGGAGGAAGTGTCTGAGCGGGCGACCCTTGTCGGCTCCGAGCAGTGGAGCCGGCGAAGGTGACCCGCCTCGATGCCCCAGCCATCGGCTCCGAAGCCCGAGTCGATACTGGAGGCATCGAGGCAGACCGTTCGACCTCGGCTCCGAAGTCTTTGGAGCCGAAGGAGAGGCCTGCCTAGGTCTCTTGGCAGTCGGATCCGACGGACTGGTCGGAGCCGAAGCCCTTTTCTTTTTGGCAGGAGTGGAGGAAGACAAAGCTTCTTCAAAGAAGGTTTAATCAACCCTTTAAGAATTAATTTATTTTTCCTCTCCTGGAGGACCCTAGAGGAAAAAGCGTGACATACGCTGCATGACTCCTGCAAGTGCTTTGCCCCTAAACAATAAACACAAAGTAGATGGTCATCAGTAACAGACATCTTAAAAGCACATTTAGTACATTTTTTAAAGCCCGAAGGCCTAGGGGCTTGAGACATGATGTTAAACAATTTCTGACAGGAAATTTAACAACTGTAGAATCGCTTATAACAAAAAACCGAAGGCTTACAGAAACAGTGTAAAACACAACCTTGGGTGTAATAACCGGGAACTTTAAAACACTAAAAAGTTCAGTTATACAGTTTGACCGAAAAGGCCCTGGATTGAAAGGGGGGCGAAACAAACTCTACTCAATCACCCACAAGAAATTCCACTACTCAATCGTACACAACAGGTCAGCAAAAGACAGCAATAGCCGTTAAAACGGCTTTTGTGAAATACAAGCACAAAAACTGACAGAAAAAGTAGTTAATAAAAGCTACTCAGCCCAGCCAGCTCGAGACCACGTCCTTGCAGTTAAGCGGCAAACGAGATCTGGGGGACTGATGGTGGTGCATCCTGGGATATAGTAAGCTCAGCCAATAAGAGACTTCGCTCTTTGGCATAAGCGTGCCGAGTCGGAGCCGAGGGATCGGCTCCGAACCCATCATTCAGAATGTAGGCGAGATAGGATCACATAACATCCAATGTTTAACATCTCGGCTAGGTACTGTAAAATTTGAGGTATGTTTATTACCCAAGGATTCTGTCCCTTTTCTTGATTCCAGGCACAAAATCGTTTCCATTTGGCGGAGTACGCCTTTCTAGTAGGTCTTCTGGCCTCCAAGATGACATCCTGCACCTCCTTGGAGAGGAGAAACTGTTGGGAAATCAAGGAATTCTCCATGCAGCTAGATTTAGAGTTTTGAGATGGCTGTGAAGAGTTTTGTAGTTGTGCTGGGACAACAGAAGAGGGACTAGAGGCAGGATCCATGGTGGGGAATGTGTCAGGCTCTTCAGGAGCGGATACCAGTGTTGTCTTGGCCAGTCTGGAGCAATGAGAATCATTATCGGCCTCTCTGCTCTGGCTTTTAATAGAACTTTGGGCAGCAGAGGAAGAGGCGGGAAGGCATAGACTGTCAATGTTGCCCAATTGAAGGAAAGTGCGTCCACTTTCCAGGCCTGTGGATGATAGGTCCTTGAACAAAATTTTTTCAACTGGCAATTTCTGTGGGTAGCAAAGAGATCTATGCCTGGCTGTCCCTATGCCTGAGTTATCTTTGTGAAAACTTGAGGATGCAACTTCCATTCGTGTGGATCTGTCATATTTCTGCTTAGGTTGTCTGCCAGTGTGTTTTCCTTCCCTGGCAGGAATTGTGCCTGTAGTTGAATTTGCAATTTCAATGCTGTGTTCCATAGGGTCATGGCTTGCCTGCACAGGGGGTATGAATGAGTTCCCCCCTGTTTGTTTATGTACCACATCACTGTGGTGTTGTCTGTCCTTATCAATAGCTGGCCTGGATGCAGTAGGTCTTTGAAGGTCATAATAGCCTTTTGCACGGTTAGCATTTCCTTTTGGTTGATGTGAAGGTGCTTCTCTTTTCGGGTCCATTTTCCCTGAATGCACTGATCTGTCATGTGTGCTCCCCAGGCGTAGTCTGAGGCGTCTGTTGTGATGATTTGAGTTGCTTGAGGTACACAGAAAGGAAGACCTGTGTTTCTTTGGCAAGCTTGAGCCCACCACATAAATTCCTTCTGAAGGCATGGAATGGAGTGGTATAATTGCTTCCAAGCTGTGGCTGTGTTGAGACCATAAGTTTTTTAGGTACCACTGTAGCTTCCTCATATGCAGCTTTGCACATGGGATTAGTAGGATGCAAGATGCCATGAATCCCAGAGCCTGCAGGACTTTCCTTGCAGTTAGACTGGTGTAAGTTGCCATTTTTCTGAAGTATTGAGACAGTTGCCCTTGCTTGTCTGGCGTGAGGTAGGCCATCTGGGTGGTTGTATCCAAGCTGGCACCCAGGAAAATTATTTGATGAGGGGGTATTAGTTTTGATTTCTTTTTGCTGACTGTGTATCCCAGGAAGTTCAACAGTTTTATTACAAACGCCAGGTGCTGCAGTAGTATGTCCTTGCTGTCCGCTTAGATCAGGCAGTCGTCCAGATATGGGTAGATTTGTATCTCTTGTAGTCTGCAGAAGGCGATTACTGATGCCAGGCATTTCGTAAACACTCTGGGCGCAGTAGATAAGCCAAAGGGTAATGCAGAGATTTGGTAATGGGTTGAACCTGCAAGAAATCTGAGTCATCTTCTGCAATCCTGTCTGATAGGGACATGCAGGTATGCCTCCTTGAGGTCCAATGTTACCAGCCAAGACTCCTTGCCCAGCATGGGAAGAAGCTGCTGTAATGTGAGCATCTTGAATTTTGGCACCTGTAGGTATGTGTTTAGGATGGATAGGTCTAAGATAGGTCTCCAATCTTTGTCTTTCCTTGGTACCAGGAATAGTCTGGAATAAAACCCTTGACCATGTTCTTTTGCAGGTACCTCTTGAATTGCTTTCATGTCCATGAGAGCTGAAATTTGTTTTTGTGCCTCTGCCCTTTGATTTTGTGGCAGGTTTGACATGCCTCTCATTTTTGGAAGGGTGTGTAAGTGGAACCTGTAGCCTCGGTCTATAATGTCCAGAATCCATTTGTCTCTTGTAACAATGTGCCAATTTTTTGAGAATAATGTCAGTTTTCCGCCCAAAGGTGCTACCATTAAAGCTTTGCTTGGCAGCTGTAGGGGGAAGTCATTGTGTCTGTTTTCTAAAAGACTGTGATCTGTCTTCTCCACCTCTTGGGGTTGGTGCTTGCCACTGTCTGGCTCTGAAAGATCCTTGAGGTTGCCCTCTGCCCCTTGGATGCCTGTATCTGCCCCTTTGAGGTCTGTCTGTGGCTGGAAAGGACCAATTTTATGAAGGCCAGTTTCTGCTGAAACGTGGAGGCTATACCTGCAGGAAATCCTTCACTGTTTGCATTGATTTCGCTTTTTCCTCTATTTTCTTTAGCACCTCCTCAGCTTTAACACCAAACAATACATCTTTTTGAAGAGGTGCATCTAATAATTTAGCTTTGACATGATCTGGTAAAGTTTGCTCTTTGAGCCAAGCATGCCTACGTATAACAGACCCCGTAACAGCAGCTCTACATGAGGCCTCTAAAGCATCAAAACCACACTGCAAGGTATGTTTACCCACTTGCTCTGCACCATGCAACAAATCCTGCAACTCTTTTAAATCTGTTTTTTCTGGTTGTGTCATCTTGCTTTTCAGCTGAGATATCAAAAACTGTTGATACTTTAACATATGGAACTGACAGTTTAATGCCCTCATGGTTAAAGTGGCCGAGGTGTACACCTCCCCCCCCCCTTTCTAAAGCTCTGGAATCTCCCTCTGAAGGTAATGGGTTTTTAGCAGTAGAGGCCTTAATTCCCTTGGGACCCTGTGAAATAGTTTCTGGGTCAGCAGTATGGCTTGTATATAGGAACTGGTGAGAATCAGGAACCCGGTAATACCTGTCTGGTTTAACAAGAGCTGGAGGCAAAGAATCAGGATTAAGGCTGGCTTCTGTATACACATCATCCAATATATCTAAAACAGGAGGGATAGCCAGAGGCCTATGTTGGGGGAGCAGAAGAAATTCCCTGAGCCTTTTCTTGGAATCTGAGTAATCTTGGCCTTCTCAGTGAAAGTGTTCCCTCAGTGTATGCAGGGTTTCCCCAAAAGAGAAGTCTTCGGGGGGGGGAGACCAAGGGAATAGACTCCTCTGCATCAGAATCTTCGAAAGGAGAATAGGCATAATCCTGGTCCTCAGATAGTTCTGAGGTAATAGAAGCTTGATCTGAGGAAGGGTAGTCTTCCTCTAATCTGGGCCTTTTGTCAGAGGGGGGTTGAGAACCCCTGATAAGAGTAATCAAATCCTCAGCCATTTTAAGCATCTGTTTTTTAGGCATGGTGCCTTGAGAGGGGGTCTGAGGAACCTGTTTTTTGGTTTTCATGGCTGTTTTAGATTTAGTGAAGGCCTTAATAGAGAAGGAGGAAGGCCTGAAGACCCCTTGAGAAATGGCAGGCCTGTCTAAATTCTGAGTTTCCCCGCCAGGAGTGGCGTCGGTATCTGTAGTAGGAATGGGGGCCGTGGAGCCTGCAACCTCGGGCACTGAAGACACCGGTAATGCATTGTCATCGGTACTCAGGGGCTGCGTCGGCGCTTCGCTGAGTACCGGAGAACCAGTAGTCGGCCTTAGCGTGGTTTCAGTAGGTGGTGCGGACCTCGTATGTTGGTCCTTATCCTTGCGTTTTTTTGCTCAAAACTGGAGTCTGAGTATCCGACGACATAATATAATAAAATGTTTTGCCAAAAAAGTGAAGGGCGAACTCCGCCCGACGCTTAATAGTGCATTTGTTGAATCTAGCACAAAAACGGCAGGCCGAGACGTCGTGATCTGGGCCTAAGCAAGGTATACAGAAAGAGTGGAAATCCTTATGCGGTATTTGCTTCCCACATGAAATGCAATTATTAACTTTGTCTGACATCGGTCTGAGGCAAGAAAAGTTTCCCCAACGGGGTACTTAGCTTTCAAGAAGACTTCGGCTGAAATACTTTCGTAAATCTCAGGAGCTGGCCGACCAGCACTTGCAAACTGCTTCTGCTTCGGGCACCGTGCGGCAAGAAAGACTGGAGAAAATGGCGTCGGCTGCCTCTTTTGTACCCCTGCCACACTGACGTCAGGGAAGAAGCGGCGACAACCGACGCCGGACCTAGACTTTGGAATTCGGCCGACCGAGGACCCGCCTGACAGCAGGATAACCCATCTGTTATGACTGCAGCTGTATGCACAATAAACATCAACAGAATAAACCAGTCAAAACATCAGTTGACTGTACCTGCCATATTCTCTAAGTCAATAGAGGAAACAAGAGAACACACAGCCAGTGAAACAAAAAAACTCCTCTCAATCCACTAGGACAGGGGGACGGAGGGTGGGACGCAAGAAGGAAGGCGAGATGAAGACAACTAACATGGAACGTTATGGTAGATACATAACTTATGTTAAGTTGTCTATCTCGACTTCGTTCTTGCTGGTTGGGACAGCGTCCCTAGCACCTAAAATCCTGGGTGACTCAGTGGAGCAGACTCTTCAGAACAGTGGAACAAAAGTCAGCTCTGCTCCTGAAGACCATATCCAACTTGTAATGAGAAATAAAGAGGGTCTGCCCACGTGGCAGCTGCACAGATGGAATTCATGGGCAACCTAGACTGGAAGGCTACAGAGGTGGCCAAGGCCCTAGTAGAATGACTTCTCGGTTTAAAAGGCAACTGTTTGTTCCTTAACTGATAAATGAAAGAAACAGTGTGTGACAACCATCTGGACAAGGTTACCTTGGAAACTGGGAGACCTTGTTTGCCCAAGGCATAAGAAAGGAATAGTTGGTCCGACTTCCTTACTACTTTAGTTCTGTGCAGGTAAAAATGCAATTGCCTATGAACGTCCACTTGGTGTAGTTTGTACTCTGCCTTGTTGGTATGATTAGGGAAAAACACAGGAAGATCTATAGATTGGTTTAAATTATTTTCTGAGCAGACTTTAGGGAGAAATGAAGGAATAGTCCTCAGAGTAACCCTGTCCTTATGAAAAACCAAGTATGGAGGACGAACACATAGCGCCTGAAGTTCGGAGACATGTCTGGCTGAAGTAATAGCTACCAGAAAGAGTGTCTTCCAAGATAGAAACTTCATAGAGCAGGAAGCAGCTGGTTCAAAAGGGGGCAGAATTAAGGAGGTTAGGACTAAATTAAGGTCCCAAGGAGGAGGGGGATCTCTCACTGGATGCCTAAGAAGAGTTGTCCCTCTTAAAAAAGCTTTACAGAGCTTATGAGACAATGTTAGAGTTGGAAAAACCAACATGAAAGTTAAAAATGGCCGCCATTTGTACCCTGATCGTAGAAGAAGCGGACCCGGAGTGAAACAGTCGAGTTAGGAATTCCAGGATTTCGTGGACTGGGGCTGAAAAGGGATCCACATTCCTAGCCTTTGCCCAACAAGAAAAACGTTTCCATTTGCTAGCATAAGTTTTCCTCGTTGCAGACTTGTGATAGGAGACGATAATGTCACGGACTGCTGGGGAAATGCTGGGAAGCCTGGCTAAGGTTGGAAGTGGAGCAACCAAGCTGTGAGCTGGAGAGTTTTTAAGGGATTGATGCAACCCGCCTGATTGATGAACCAGGAGGTCTGGAATTGGGTCCAGAGTTGATCGAGAAGGTAACGGTGCAGGAACGGGAACCATATCTGTAGAGGCCAGTAAGGAGCAATGAGGATCATTTTGCAACCCAACGATATTGCTTTCTGTTTAAGTTTGGGTATCAGGTTGAAAGGAGGAAAGGCATAAAGAAGTCCCTGGGGCCAATCGTGGACTAGAGCGTCTCTGGGTATGTGACCCGCAAGCAGAAGAAGGGAGAAGTAGTTGCTGCATTTGCTGTTGAAGGGAGTGACAAAGAGATCGCAGCAAGGCTGTCCCCATTTGCGGAAAACAAGATTCGCAACTTCCTGATTCAGAGACCACTCATTAGGCATGAGAATAACTCTGCTGAGCCTGTCCGCTATGACGTTGGATCTCCCGGGGATGTGAGTCGCAATCAGAAAACGTTGGGAGGAAATCGCCCACTGCCTAAGTATAAGTGCTTCTCGACACAGGGGGTAGGACCTGGTTCCGCCCTGCTTGTTGATGTACCACATCACTGACATGTTGTCCGTTTGAATAGCAACGGTCCCAGGAGGAAGAGAGTCTTGAAGGGCTTGCAATGCCAGGAGCACGGCTCTCATTTCCAGGACATTTATGTGCAGATGGTACTCGTGAGGTTGCCACGTGCCTTGGACTGTCCTGCCCAGATAATGCCACCCCACCCTATCAGGGAGGCGTCTGTCGTCACTGTGGCTACCGGAGGGGGTTGTATGAAAGGTCTGCCTGAGTAACTAGTGGGGAGACCATCCACCAAGAAAGATGTCTTTTGCATGCATCCGTGATCATGATCATGTAAGTCATGGGTAGCTCTTGGAAAGACCACTGCGTAAACAGAAGCCACTGAAGAATTCTCATATGAAAGCGCGCCAGTGGGATTAGGAGAATGGCTATTGCCATGGAACCCAGAGTTTGAAGTATGTACCTGACTTGGATCCTTTTGCTCTGCATCAGAACCTGTACCTGCTGACGGATTGCGGACAGCCTTTCTAGTGGCAGCCTTGCAAACATATCCCTTGTGTCTAAGTCTGCTCCTATGTAAGTGATCGATTGACAGGGCAACAAGGCAGATTTTTCGAAATTTATTGTAATGCCGAGCTGGGAGCAGATTGTGATTGTGTAGTCCTGTGCATGTATGAGTTGATGCCTGGTGGTAGCAGTAAGGAGCCAGTCGTCTAGATACGGAAACACCTGGAATCCTTGACGCCTCAGGTGAGCCGTGATCACTGCCATACATTTGGTGAACACCCTGGGGGCTGTGGTGAGACCAAAGGGCAGAGCTCTGAACTGATAATGACTGGCCCCCAGCCGAAAGCGAAGATATCTACTGGAGCGCCTGTCCATCTTTATATGGTAGTACGCGTCCTGAAGATCTATCGAGCGCATCCAATTGTCCTGACCCAGAAAGGGTAGAATGGACTGTAGCGTGACCATCTGAAACTTTGTTCTTTGCACAGATCTGTTTAGTCTGCTGAGATCCAGAATCGGTCTCCAGTCCCCTGCCTTTTTTAGTACTAAAAAGAACCTTGAGTAAGTTCCAGACCCATGCTGGTCTGCCGGGACTTCCTGGATGGCTCTTTTTTCCAGCAGTTTTGAAACTTCTATTAATCCTTGCTCCTTCAGATTGGGTGGAACATCTGGAAGGGTCTTCCTTGACTGTAAAGGGGGTTGACGGAAGGGAATTTTGTAACCTCCAAATATAACAGATCGTACCCATCTGTCTTGTGTTAAACTTTGCCAGACTTTTGAGTCCAGCGAAAGTCTACCCCCGACTGCCTCCAGAGTTGAGCAGCCGGGCAACCCTTCAGGGATGCTGGAAGGGCTTATCAGAGAAGGATTCTCTGTTGCCCTGGTTCTGCGGACCCCCTCTGCCACGAGGGCGGCGTCTACTATTATTGTTTCCCCCTCTGCCTCTAGAGGAAAAATCACTTGCGTCAGGCAAGGCTCCCTGAGATTTACGGAACCACATCTTCCCACTCTTCTGACCCTTGGGGTAAGGTCTAGAGGAAGTGGAAAAAAGGACTCCCATGGCAGAGAGTCTTGCTTTCTTGCTCACACCTAGTCAAAGTGTCTTTCACCTGTGGCCCAAAAAGAAAGGAACAATCAAAGGGAGTGTTGGTGAAGGACACTCAAAAGGGTTCCGCAAAGTTACACAGCCGCATCCAAGCATGCCTCCTAAGGGCCACCCCGATACCTGCGGCTCTACTTGCCCAATCGGCTGCATAGGAAATGAGCCTCATGGAGGAGTTAACAGAATTAAGCGTCGCTAGCTGGGAAGCTACCTTGGCTTGTGCTCCCCCAGCTGCTGGATCTTGGAGGGTATCTCCGAGCTCTTTAAGGAGATCCCCTTGAAGTCGGGTAAATATGACACAGGTAGTTCAGTGACCTCATAGAGAAGGTCGCTGAAATGAACATTCGCTTCCCATATCTGTCCATCGCCCTAGACTCCTTGTTAGGGGGATGGACGGACGAAGAGGTCTCCGCTAACTCTTTTTTAGTGGCTGCTGGTATCACCATAGCATCAACAGGGACACCTTTCTAAAGGAACTGCTTATCCTGGGGTGCTGTAATGAATTTACTAGGTCTCCTCGGAGTTGGTTCCACTGTATCCGGAGCTGACCAAGCCTTTCGAGCCGCCACTGTCATAAGTGGATCGAAAGGCGAAGACACCCAGGAGGTGGAAGGTCGGGAACCGAAGACATCCAGAAATACAGACCCATCCTCAGAAGGGGCTAGGGGATTCCAGTTCCTCCTCTGCTTAAGCATTTCTAGGATGTCCGAGAAGGAAACCACTTCAGAGGGGGATCTCGGGGACCCTTCCGAATCATCTAAGTCTGTATCAGAAGTGACAGACTTGGGGGAGTCAATGTGCTTCCTCTTACACTTTTTCTTCTGAGGGGGCTCTTCTGAGTGATCAGGAGAGGCCTCAGAAGAGGAGGAAACACCCAATGGGGTGTCCTGGAGCATTGGTTCCCTAAGCTTAGGGTCTGGAGGAGGAGCAGAGGTTGGCACAAGCACTACAGAGGACGGAGCCGGTGGGGCTGACAGTGGAGCTGACTCAGGGGACAGCACACTCCGCATGACATTGAAGGCGTCCCTGCCACGATGCAGAGAAAGCTCCGGTTCCGAAGAAATAACAATCTTTCTCCGCACCGAGGGAGACTGCTCCGAGGCCGATGTTGGAGCCAAGCTCACCTGCGCCGAAGCTCCGAGAGGGAGAACGGGGTCGGGCAAGAGTCCGATGCCACTCGCCCCCTCGGAGCTGACGAGGGAGCCCTGGCGCCCAGATCCCTCGATGGAAGGTAACACCGAGGGGATCGGAGCCAACGTTGGAACTGAACGAACTCCGGCTCCGAACTCAATGGAGTCGGAGGAGGAACATCGAGAGACGTGTACGGAGCAGATACCTGTTGAGGGCTGGACAACAATTTAGCTAGTGCCTGTGCCTTAAGCAACCTACTGCCCACTCTCTCCACATCATGATCCGACAGTCTAGAGGATAGAGAGGAGTGAGGGGGATCGGTGACTGCGCTCGCTCTGAAGTAAAGGAGACCGAGGAGCCGAGTGCACAGACTCTAGTGAAGGGGACTTCAGCCTCTTGTGGCTCTGCAATGGCTCCGAAGCCTCTGATGAAGCCGACTGGGAGATTGTCTTGTCAGTGCCAGCCGGAACTGGCGTAGAAGGTAAATCCTGGACCGAAGACAGCTCCGAACTTGGAGCCGATGGCTTAGTGGATTTAGGGGATTTCACTGGCTGTGAGCTCTTAGCCGGTGAATCTTGGGGTTTTAAAATACCCCTAAGAATCACCTTATTCTTACGCTCCTGCAGGACTCTTGGATTAAAGGCATGGCAAACAGAACAAGAGTCCTGCAGGTGCACAGCGCCTAAACAATAGATGCAAGAAGTGTGCCCATCTGTCAGAGACATTTTCTGACAGCATGAGTCACACTTCTTCAACTCAGAAACCTTGGATTCCTTTGACATTCTTAAGAGTAGAAAGAAAACCAATTATAAGAATAAGCAATATACAGTCTACAAAAACACACCTACTAGAAAGACTATAGCTAAAGTTTTTTTTTTTTCTTAGATAATAGGAAAGCCTCCAACTTAAACAGCTAGCCTATAAGAAAAAAGCAGAAGGAAAGCATCTAACTTAATCGGCTAACCTGGCAAGAAGGTGGGGGGGGAGGGGTGGGGGAGAACACTCTAAGTTAAACGAGTTCTACAAAAAAGAGGGATACTATAAACTAACAATTATCACAGAAACAAAACTATCGCTAATAATAAAATACTAGAAAAGTTAAATTCTAGTGAAAAAGTTACACAAAAAACTCTATACAAGCCTGAGCCAGAAAAACGACACCTCGCAGCTGAAGAGGCAGACGAGATCTGGGTAGCTATCGCTAGGCATTGTGGGATAAGGGGTAGACTCAAGCCAGTAAACAGCTCGCGAGCTATTGAAGATGGCCGAGTCACCAGCCAACCAGCAAGAACGAAGGCAAGATAGACAACTTAACATGCATCCTTAAGAGATGGACTGAAACAGGTCCACACTGCAGCACTGATGCTTCCAACATTAAGGGTTACAGTGCTCAAAGCTCACAATGCTATGTTTATAACAAGTACCTCTGCTACATTATTATTATTATTACTACTACTATTAATGAAGTTGGTAGCAGCATTCAGAGGCAACCTCAAAACACACAGGAAGGAAGAATCCACATGCCCTGTAAAAGTACTGTGGTAAATTCTGCTCCCCTTCCAGGACTATACGCCTAGTTTATAATCCTTAGGAAAAATTAAAACAAAGAGTGAGAAGGTCACACAGAAAAAACATCAGTAAAAACTAAATGAAAACTCCAGCCAAGCTAGAACTTCCGCTGGGTGACCTCTCAAACCTCTTGTATCAGAGGCACATGGGATATATGCAAATGACCCTTAAGAAAATCAGGTGTGTTCAGCTATATGGCAATTCTGAATGCCCATGGCTTATTTCTTCTAAAGTTGTTTCAATGGACAATTTCAGGCCAGTAAAGCCAAACCCCACTAGCTGTGGATATGCATATTTTGGCCCTGTTATGACATCATCAGCACAGCACAAGCAGAGTACTTGACTAAGCATAAGAAACACAGGGCTGTTATACCCAGCTGATGTCCATTACCACTAGAGTGACTGCAAAATATCCCAAATAACAAATTAAGAAGAAATAAGTCATGGGCATTCAGAATCGCCATATAGTTGAAACACCTTGATCTTAAGGGTCATTTGCATATATGCCATGTGCCTCTGATACAAGAGGTTTGAGAGGTCACTCAGTGGAAGTTCAAGCTTGGCTGGAGTTTTCATTTAGTTTTTACTGATTGTTTAATTCTTAGGAAAAAGAAAAAAAAAAACAACATGAATTTAGGTCCAGGTTAGCCTCCTCACACGTTGTTGACACCCTCCTAAAAACAGCAGCCACAACCCAGCTGACTAAGGTTTAACTGGCCCCTGCAGGGCCTTCTGGTAAACTGCAGTACAAGTCAATAAAAACAGCCATCAAATTAATGCCTGCTTAGTTCCCAACATGCAGTCTACCTCATATTCTTAGCTCTTTTGATGCAGCAATTACAATTTCTCCTTATTTTGCAGACTGAGGTAAAATACTAGCAACTGTACAGTCTTAATCAAAAAATAACTCTGACATTACTTTACATATGATGGCAAGACTGCCTTAAGAATCACTCCAACTTTGTGAAATAATGTGCAAGGTTCCTTAAATATTAAATGTCCATAATTCAAATTCTCCTTGTTAAAGTAATTTCCACTAATAAAAGGTCTTCCAAGAAAAATACTTTACTGTGGATGTGTCTGATGACTTAGAGAAAGTTAGATAGCGTTAAATTTTCTCTTACAAAATTCAAGTCACAAAGGGGAGGGCGAGGTTGCCCTCTTTAGGAATGTCACGTGAAGTACTCCTTTAAAAAACTGCTCGACTGCATGGAGGGAGATCAATGGATGACTCGATCAGCAAAGGTGCAATAACCGACAGATGGACTCTGATTGAGGGACAGACCAGACCTTTTTCAAACAGCCCAATTAAATGCAGCAGGACCACTTGCATCAAAGCTGCCAAGAGCATTATGTGTCAGTCTGCACAAAAGATTACAAAATCTGTTTCATTTTGCCAGTTTGCCCCTTAGCTTGGAATGGTCTAGAGTCTAGACTAACTCCCGTGCTGAGTAAGTAAATTGCATGCTGTTAATAACTGCAGCAGTACCAAATTGTTCAAGTATCACACCTAAAATAATCACAGCTGGCAAGACCAAAAAGAAGCTACAAGTATGAGGTTTACCCGCCCTTCTCCTGCCTTGCCTGGAAGGGGAACAGGAAATGTATAAAGCAGTCAACTGTCACAAAGCATTGAGAATTCACTGCTCAAGGCCCCACTACTCATGAAGTAAAACTTCCTTAAAACTTTCTGAGCTGGTGGTGACAAGGTGAGGTAGAGACTTGTCACTCCCCAATTCTGAAGTATTTTTCAGAAAGTGCGCTTGCTCACAGTTGAATACCAGGCTAACTGCCCTGAAAGGCCATTTTAAGCCTAGCCAATAACTTGAGATCAGAATCAAACCCTGAATCTTGTGTCTATGTGGTAAAGACTAACCATTATGCCAAACCCACCCTGTGTAACTCAGCTAGTATTTCATTGGCCAAGTGTTAGAAACATACCACAGTTGCAGATGCTCATGAAGATTCACTGCTGCAGTACTGCCTCTTGGGATTCCTGCCTGCAGAGGCCCAAAGGCCAGACCAACATCCACAGCACTTCACCTTTCCCTTTCCAGATCTGATGAACTCCCACCCAGACCAATATCAGGATACTGATGGTATAAACAGGCATAATCATCTAGCTCCATTTTCAGATCTTTCTTAGCCTAGTAGGTACAGGTTTGTATCCTGGAGTCAGAGTACAACCCCATGCAGGGTTGACTCATTTCCAGTGGGAGGTCACAACTACAGGAACCCTAAAATCTTAGCAACAGGCTCTCCAGCCTACTTGCTACTGAACTGTGAGAAGGAGAGTGTCTAATCAAATGATAGTGGGAGAATACAAATAGTTAGGTTAGGAACCAGCACCAACCCAAAGACATCCCAGAGATGGAGGGGAAGGAATGGAGACTAGCACTTCAACCGTGAAGCTCCTTGAACATCTACAATTATGCTACATCCCTAACACAGCTGTACTATGTCCTCTGCAGCTCTACTGAAGTACTCATGCTCAAGATGAATCCTATAGCCTACAGATCAGAAAATGTCTGGCCTGTTGGACAGGCAGGAAAGACAAAATCCTGCATTATACAGAGCTGTGGTAAAACCTGACTTGGCCACTGAAATACTACCCATGTTACAATACTTGCCAAAGGTGTGTACAGAGGATCTGGCAGCTACTTCCATATGGAGTGTATAGCATGCCCCCATCCAAGCTCTCAAGACGTAGGACAGACATCCCATGAAGAATGTAGCAGAAAGCAAAAAAATGGTATTTCCATTTTTAAATTGTTTGGTAACTGGCTTGTACTCCCTGCCTTTGGCAAACGTGATAAAACCTGAATGATGACTTGTATTGCTTTATCCTGTCTACGTAAAATGTCATTGTCTGTGCACACATAAAATGTGTAATATCTTCACCTGCTTATTCTGAGTAGATGGAAAATATAGCAAGGTGGATAGTGTGATCCAGTAAGCGTTCTGTAACCACCTTACCTTGGGCATGAAAGATGAGTTAATCCAAAGCATGATCTTATCCTAATGGAATAACATGAAGTGTCCCCTCCACAAGAGCTTGCATCTTTGAAATCCACTTATCTGAGGTCAAGTCTACCAGCATGACAGTTTCTAAGACGGAAAACTCAAAGGGATAGAAGCAGCTAGTCTAAATGGAGGAAATGCAAGGTTTTCAAGAACAAAATTTTAGTAGGTCCCATGATATTGACATTTATTTTCTGGGAGGTCTTAAATGCCAGATGTTCTTTAGAAATGGCTTCATTATCCAAATGGGAACAGGGAGTACATAGGAAGAGACACAAAAATGGCTGAGGCATGTACTTCAGAGGGGCATAAGAAAGACCTGTTGTGTATAGGCCTGAAAGGTAGGTGAAGAGACCAGACGCATCTGTGCTGAAAATGGGTCCTGTCCACTATTATAGCATTAATGACAGAATCTTTTCCACTTTCCTAAGTAAGATTTTCTTGTGCTGAGTCTCCTAGCCTCTGTCAAAATCTGCACCACAGCCTCAGAGAACACATGCCTAGAAGGGGTGAGTGCTAAATTATCCACACTGTTAACCTTACTGTCGGTAGGTTAGGGTTAATCACTGACCCCTTATTCTGAATCACAAAATCCACACATTGAAGGAAGAGGACCGGTTCTTACCTAATCAAACTAAGCAATAAGAGGGAACCATTGCTGCCTGGGCCGATATTGTGTTATTTTTCAGCCTGCTCTTCCTCATCTTTTGTAATAACCTGGGAATAGTGTAAAAAGGTGGGGGGGGGGCATACAGAAACCAACTGTCCAAAGTATGGGGAAGGAATTTGTTGTCCAAGTCTCTTTTGTTAGTACCTGGTGCAATATTTGCTCAGCTTTCTGTTTTTGGATAAGCAAAAAGGTCTACTTCTGGCAAGCCACATCTGAACTACATTTGGGACATGTCCCTGTTTAAAACCCATTTGTTGGGGTCTACCTGGGTTCTGCAAAGACAGCCTGCCAAAGCATTGCCTTGGGATGTAATCTTTACAACTCTAAAGTTCAGCTCCAACTTGCATGCTTGTAATGCCAATCTGCAACAGTAGACTAAATGTGTACCTGTCCTCTTGCTAGTTCATACACCAAATCACTGAGGTATTGTCTGGATCCGCTAAGTCCTCTGTGCCAGAAAGGGCTGAAGGTTTTGACAGCCATTATCACCACTCTCATTTGTTTATGTTAGTACGTTTATTTCTGAATGCTCTGTCTCAAGTCCCCCATATTCTCAGATCCCCTATGGGGGTCTTCAAGTCATGTCCAAGGAGTTTGTTTGAAGGTTACCAAAGTTTAGACAGACTTGTTTTATCTATTATGAGAAGTCTTCCTTAAATCAGGACAACACCAGAATGAAGCACCGCAGCAGCTGGTCATGCAGGCACCACCCATTTCTAAGGAACAAACTGCAGTTAGCTCACACAGAGTCTAGCCAAGGGAGCCATGGATACATAAGTAGCCATACCTCAAGGAACTCTGAGGAACTTCATGACAAGGGATCTGGTCCAGGTTGCCAAGTTTTGAAAATTTTGTGCCAGAAAAAGAACCATGTCTTTTGGGAAGAATGCTTTATGCTCCTCTGTATCTAGCTTTAAGATTGAGAGATAGTCCCAAGGAACTGGAAATAACTGATGGTAGCTTTGTAGAGCCTCCTGGATCTCCCTCCAGGGATATAACCTGAATGAGGCAGTCATTCATATAAGGCTAGATGTCAGTACCCTTCATAGTGCAAAAACAACTACTGCAGACAAACACTCTAAACATTTTGAACACCCTACATGCAGTAGGGCAAGCCAAAGGCAAAGAGGTGAATCAATGATTGGTACCCTCCTGCTTTTAAACTTAGTAACTGCCTACCCACCTTAGCTACAGTATGGGAAAAATAGTCATCTTTTGGCTCAAATATCATCATATAGACCCATGGAAGGACCAAGGGCAAAAGGATAAGCAAGAACAATATTTCTGAATTATGGAATTTTCAGGAACTTGTTCAATTTTGAGAGGTCTAAAATCGGTGTCAAAACTTCCTTCTCTTCTTGTGATTACAAACGGTTTAGAGTAGATCCCTGTCTTGTTTCACTTTCTGGAGTCTTCTCTGCGTCTCCCTGGGATTATAGGCCTTCTACTACAGAGTCAAAACGTAGTGCTGGTCTTTGAGAACACAAGGAATGCCTACATATCTTGGTGTCTTTTGGAAATGTAAAATGTAATCGTTTTACTACCTACCTAAATGACCTGCATGACGATTTCCAATTGCTTCACAAATAAATCTGTCCTTTTATCCTTGAGGGAGGTGAAAAGTACAGTTTTGTACCTACCATAAATGTAGATGTTTGAGTGCTAATACAGCTGCAGTCATAACAGATGGGTTATCCTGCCGTCAGGCGGGTCCTCGGTCGACCGAATTCCAAAGTCTAGGTCCGGCGTCGGATGTTGTCGCTTCTTCCCTGACGTCAGTGCGGCAGGGGTATAAAAGAACCAGCCGACGCCATTTTCTTCAGTTTTTCTTGCCCCAGATGTCAGGTGCCCCCAGAAGGAAGGCAAAACGTAAATTTATGTAATAATGCAATGCAATATAATCAAAAAACAGTAGTTGCAAGCAAATACACCATAAAAAAATACCCCAATCAGGTTGTATGAGGAGGTGTTAGCCATTAGGCCTGTCCCAAGAGGGGAAGGAGGGAGGGAAACCTGGACTGCAGCTGTATTAAGCACTCGAACATCTACATTTATGGTAGGTACAAAACTGTACTATGTTCATCGTGCATACAGCTGCAGTCATAACAGATGGGTAGAATCCCAAAGCTAAAAAAGGGGTGGTAGGCACTAAGTGGAACTAGGAGGAGCAAGGATGCCCTGCAAGACTGCAGTGGCAAAACCCGCTCTAGATTTGGAGTATAATGGTAGGTGATAGTGCTTGGAGAAAGTATGTACAGAACTCCAAGTGGCTGCTTCCAAAATATCTTTGGTAGGAACCCCCCTGAGGAAAGCTGCAGAGGTAGCTGTGGCCCTTGTGGAGTGAGATCTGATGCCTGTAGGTACAGTTTTACCATGAAAAGAATAACAAAAGCGTATGCAGTGGGCTATCCATTTTGATATTGTCCGTTTGGAAATAGCCTTCCCTTGAGCACCTGTAGCATAGGACACAAAGAGTTGCTCTGATTTTCTGAATGGCTTTGTTCTGTCCAAATAATAACGAAGCTGTCTGTGAATGTCCAAGGAATGTAGTAGTCTCTGCCCTTTGTTTTGTGGATTAGGGTAAAAGGTAGGTAAGTGGATAGCCTGATTCAAGGCTACCCTGGATACTACCTTTGGCATAAAGGAAGGGTTCCCCTCTTGGGACAGGCCTAATGGCTAACACCTCCTCATACAACCTGATTGGGGTATTTTTTTATGGTGTATTTGCTTGCAACTACTGTTTTTTGATGATGAAAGGCTGCACAGCCATGAGGGCTTGTAGTTCCGAAACCCTGCGTGCTGAGGTGATAGCCAGAAGGAAGGCTGTTTTCCATGACAAATATTGCAGTTCTGTTGAAGCAGCTGGCTCAAATGGAGGCAGGGTCAGTTTTTCTAGAATGAAATTGAGGTCCCAAGCAGGTACTGGTTGCTTCCTTGGGGGTTTTATATTCTTAGCCCCTCTGAGGAACTGTCTTAAGAGAGGGTGAGAGAATAAAGGAGGATCAGTGTTGTATTGAGCAGAAATGGCTGAGGCATGGATTTTGATGGAGGAGAATGAAAGTCCACTGCTTAGCATCTCAGCTAGGTACTGTAATATTTGAGGTAAATTCAGTATTCCAGGATTCTGACCCTTTTTCTGATTCCAGGCACAAAACCGTTTCCATTTTGCAGAGTAGGCTTTTCTAGTAGAAGGCCTTCTGGCCTCCAAAATGACATCCTGCACCTCCTTGGAGAGTAGGTTCTGTTGTGAATTTAAGGAATCCTCCACACGGCTAGATTGAGTGTTTTCAGCTGACTGTGAAGAGTTTTGAAGTTGTGCTGGGTCAACAGAAGAGGCATTAGAGGCAGGATCCATGGTGGGGAATGCGTCAGGCTCCTCAGGAGTGGGTACCAGTGTTGTCTTGGCCAGTCTGGAGCAATGAGAATCATCTTTGGTCTGTCTGCTCTGGCTTTTAATAGAACTTTGGGCAGCAGAGGAAGAGGTGGAAAGGCATAAACTGTCATTGTTGTCCACTTTCCAGGCCTGTGGATGATAGGTCATTGAGCAGAATTTTGTCAATTGGTAATTTCTGTGGGTAGCAAAGAGATCTATGTCTGGCCTTCCCCATGCTTGAATTATCTTTGTAAAAACTTGAGGATGCAACTTCCATTTGTGTGGATCTGTCATATTTCTGCTTAGGTTGTCTGCCAGCGTGTTTTCCTTGCCTGGCAGGAATTGTGCTTGAAGTTGGATTTGTAATTCCAGAGCCATGTTCCAAAGAGACATGGCTAGCCTGCACAGGGGATATGAATGGGTTCCTCCCTGTTTGTTTATGTACCACATCACTGTGGTGTTTTGTCTGTCCTTATCAATAGCTGGCCTGGATGCAGTAGGTCTTTGAAAGCCATAATAGCATTTTTTACTGCTAGCATTTCCTTTTGATTGATGTGTAGGTGCTTTTCTTTTTGGGACCGTTTGCCCTGAATGCACTGATCTGTCATGTGCGCCCCCCAGGCGTAGTCCGAGGCGTCTGTTGTGATGATTTGATTTGCTTGAGGCAAGCAGAATGGGAGACCTATGTTTCTTTGGCATGCTTGAGCCCACCACAGAAGTTCCTTTTGGAGGCATGGAATCAGTGGTATAATTGTTTCCAAACTGTGGCTGTGTTGAGACCATAAGTTTTTTAGGTACCATTGAAGTTTCCTCATATGCAGCTTTGCACATGGGATTAGCAGGATGCAAGATGCCATGAATCCCAGAGCCTGCAGGATTTTCCTTGCAGGCAGCCTGGTGAAGGTTGCCAGTTTTCTGAAGTATTGAGTTAGTTGCCCTTGTTTCTCTGGCGTGAGGTAGGCCATCTGGGTGTTTGTATTCAAGCTGGCACCCAGGAAAATTATTGTTTGAGAGGGTATTAGTCTTGATTTCTTTTTGTTGACTGTGTATCCCAGAGAGTTCAACAACTTTATTACAAACGCCAGGTGTTTCAGAAGTATGTGTTTGCTGTCCGCTTGGATCAGGCAGTCGTCCAAATATGGGTATATTTGTATCCCTTGAAGTCTGCAGAAGGCAATTACTGATGCCAGGCATTTCGTGAACACTCTGGGCGCAGTAGATAAGCCAAAGGGCAATGCAGAGAATTGATAATGAGTTGAACCTGCAAGAAATCTGAGGTATCTTCTGCAATCTTGTCCGATAGGGACATGCAGGTATGCCTCCTTGAGGTCCAATGTTACCAGCCAAGATTCCTTGCCCAGCATGGGAAGAAGCTGCTGTAATGTGAGCATCTTGAATTTTGGTACGAGTAAATATGTGTTTAGGATGGATAGGTCCAAAATAGGTCTCCAATCGTTGTCCTTCCTTGGTACCAGGAATAGTCCGGAATAAAAACCTTGACCCTGTTCTTGTGCAGGTACCTCTTGAATAGCTTTCATGTCCATGAGAGCTGAAATTTGTTTTTGTGCCTCTGCCCTTTGATTTTTTGGCAGGTTTGGCATGCCTCTCATTTTTGGAAGGGTGTGAAAGTGGAATCTGTAGCCTCTGTCTATAATGTCCAGGATCCATTTGTCTTTTGTGACAATATGCCAATTTTTCGAAAATAATGCCAGTTTTCCGCCTAAAGCTGCTGCCATTAGTGCTTTGCTTGGCATGCAAAGGGGAAAGTCATTGGTTCTGCTTTCTAAATGGCTGTGATCTATCCTCTCCACCTCTTGGTGTAGGTGCTTGCCATTGTCTGCCTCTAAATGATCCTTGAGATTGCCCTCTACCCCTCGGGCACCTGTATCTACCTCTTTGAGGTCTGTCCGTGGCTGGAAAGGACCAATTTTTTGAAGGCCAATTTCTACTGAAACGTGGAGGTTGTACCTGTAGGAAATCTTTCACTGTTTGCATTGATTTTGCCTTTTCCTCTATTTTCTTTAATACCTCCTCAGCTTTAACACCAAACAATACATTTTTTTGAAGAGGTGCATCTAGTAATTTAGCTTTGACATGATCTGGTAAGGTTTGCTCTTTGAGCCAAGCATGTCTACGTATGACTGATCCTGTAACAGCAACTCTACATGAGGCCTCTAAAGCATCAAAACCACATTGCAAGGTATGTTTACCCACTTGTGCTGCACTATGCAACAAATCCTGCAACTCCTTCAAGTCTGGATGTTCAAGTTGTGGCATTTTGCTTTTCAACTGAGATAACAAAAAAGTACAGTTTTGTACCTACCATAAATGTAGATGTTCGAAGATCCACATTGCTGCAGTCCTTACTTATGGGTAGTCCGCGGTCCTCGGTCGGCCCGAATACCAAAGTATTAGGCTGACGTCGGTCATGGGCGCCTAGAACTGACATCAGAGCGTCAGGGTATAAAGGCGCATGACCGACGTCATATCCTCAGTCTTTTCTTGCCCCAGATGTCAGAAGGCCAAACAAGAAAGGCCACAGCCAAAAACAGAATACCTCCCAAAAACATGCCCAACAACAACCATCACCTAAAGCATAGCACTCTGTTAAACTACAGTGGGGAAGGAGGGAGGGTAAATTGGACTGCAGCAATGTGGATCTTCGAACATCTACATTTATGGTAGGTACAAAACTGTACTATGTTCTTCATCTCACATTGCTGCAGTCCTTACTTATGGGTAGAATCCCAAAGCAACGGGAAAGGGAGGTTGGTAAAAATCATAAAGCATTAGGGGCTGCTAAAATGCCCTGTAAAATTGCAGTGGCAAATCCAGCCCTAGACTTAGAATAGAGAGGAAGGTGGTAATGTTTAGAAAAAGTATGCACTGAACTCCAAGTAGCTGCCTCCAAAATGTCTTTTGTAGCTACCCCCCTTAGAAAGGCCGTGGAAGTAGCAGTAGCCCTAGTGGAATGAGGCCTGATTCCAGCCGGAATCTCCTTACCATGATGGGAATAACAGAAAGAAATACAAAACCCAATCCATTTAGAAATAGTTTGTTTTGAAACAGGTTTATCCTGTGAACCCAAGGCAAAAGAAACAAACAACTGCTGAGACTGTCTGAACTCCTTGATTCTGCTCAAATAATAACGCAACTGCCTGTGAATATCCAAAGTATGCAAAATTTTCTCCCCTTTATTTTGGGGGTTTGCATAAAAAGTAGGCAAATGAATAGTTTGGTTTAAGGCCACGCTAGAAACCACTTTAGGCATAAAGGAAGGATTAGTACGCAAAGATACCCTATCCTTATGAAAAATCAGGAAAGGCTCCACTGCCATGAGGGCCTGTAATTCAGAAACCCTTCTTGCAGAGGTAATGGCCAACAAAAAAGCAGTTTTCCATGACAAATACTTTAACTCGGCCGAAGCTGCAGGCTCAAAAGGTTGTAGAGTAAGCTTTTCCAACACAAAATTGAGATCCCAAGCAGGAGTAGGAGCTCTACGTGGGGGTCTTATATTCTTTGCCCCTCTAAGAAATTGCCTAAACAAAGGGTGAGAGAATAAAGGAGGGTCACAATCATAGTGAGCAGAAATGGCTGCAGCATGGACCTTTATCGAGGAGAAAGACAAACCCTTGTCCAATAACTCAGTAAGATATTGAAGAGCAACACTTAAATCAGGTTTGGAGACATCAAAGTCCTGTCCTTTGCTCCAAATAAAAAATCTCCTCCATTTATCAGCGTAAACTTTCCTGGTACTAGGCCTCCTGGCCTCCAAAATAACATTCAAAACTTGTTGTGGAAGCTGAGACCCTCCAGAGTCTAAAACAGAATATGCCAGGCTGTTAGATGCAGAGACTGAATCTTGACATTGAGGAAGTGATTGCCCTCTTGTGACAAAAGGTGCGGAATCAAAGGCAGAGGCCATGGAGGTTCTCGTACTAGACTCCTCAGTAGTGGGTACCAGTGTTGTCGAGGCCAATCCGGTGCTATCAAAATCATGGTTGGCTTGTCTTGTCTGGCCTTCAAAAGTACCTTGGGAAGAAGAGGCAGAGGTGGAAAGGCATATACATGCAGATTGTTCCAACTGAATGATAGAGCGTCCACCTTCCAAGCTGTGTGATGAAACATTTTTGTGCAAAACTTTGGCAACTGGTAATTTAGTGGAGAAGCGAACAGATCTATGTCTGGAGTTCCCCATAACACTGTCAATTTTGAAATACATGAGGATCCAATTTCCACTCGTGAGGATCCACTATTTGTCTGCTCAACACATCTGCTAAGGAGTTCTGTGCTCCTGGTAGAAACCTTGCTTGAAGATTGAGGTGTAGATTGAGAGCAGTTTCCCACAAAATCATCGCTTGTCTGCAAAGAGGGTAAGAATGGGTTCCCCTTGCTTGTTGATGTACCACATGACAGTAGTGTTGTCTGTTTGAATCAACACCTGCCCTGGGTGAAGTAAGTCTTTGAAAGCCATCAATGCAAACTGGACTGCTAACATTTCCTTCAAGTTGATATGCAAATGTTGGAGTTTGACAGGCCACGTGTCTTGCACCCATTTTCCATTGAGGTGTGCTCCCCAAGCCTTGTCCGAGGCATCTGTCGTTAGAATCTGACTCGCCTCTGGCCAGGTCACAGAGAGTCCCTTGTTTAGGTGACATTCCTGAGCCCACCACAAAAACTCCTTCTGAATGCAAGGTATTATCTGAATGACAGTGTCTAGATCTTGGCAGTGCTGTGTCCATACATTTTTGAGATACCGTTGAAGCTTCCTCATATGCAATTTGGCATTGGGAAGCACCAGAATACAAGATGCCATGAACCCCAAGGCTTGAAGGACTGTCCTTGCAGTCAGCCTGGACCGTAGAGACATTTGATGAAAATAAAGAGAAAGGCTTCTTTGTTTGTCCGGGGTCAAAAAGGCCATCTGGGAAGCTGTATTCAGTCTCACACCCAGAAAGCACATGTCCTGAGACGGTACTAGACTGGACTTTGTTTCGTTCACAGAATACCCTAGGCATCTTAACACTGCCATCACATACTGTAGATGTTGAAGAAGTTCGTCCTTTTCCTGTGCAATAATCAGGCAATCGTCCAAATAAGGATAAATCTGTATTCCTCTTAGTCTGAAAAAGGCTATCACTGGAGCCAGAACCTTTGTGAACACTCTGGGCAGTAGATAAGCCAAAGGGCAATGCAGAGAACTGATAATGTAAATTTCCAGCCAAACGCAGGTACCTCCTGCAACTGGGCCTGATAGGAACATGAAGGTAAGCCTCTTTGAGATCCAGAGTAACCATCCAGTGATCTTTTTCCAACAGAGGTAAAAGCTGTTGTAAAGTCAGCATCTTGAACTTTGGAATGTCCAGATAAGTGTTGAGGATAGATAAATCCAAAATTGGTCTCCACGTGTTCCCTTTCTTTGGAACTAGAAACAGGCGAGAATAAAATCCTAGGCCCACTTCTGACAGAGGAACTGGCTGTATAGCTCCCATTTGAAGAAGTAAAGAAATTTGTATGTGAGCCTCTAT
Organism: Protopterus annectens; assembly: GCF_019279795.1. Classification (NCBI taxonomy): domain Eukaryota; kingdom Metazoa; phylum Chordata; order Ceratodontiformes; family Protopteridae; genus Protopterus; species Protopterus annectens. The sequence continues at coordinate 6,550,480 of NC_056731.1, forward strand.
CCTTTGCCGAGGAGGGACGTCTGGCATGCCCTTGAAAGGAGGCATGGTATGGAAATAGAACTTGTAACCTCGGTTTATAATGTCCAATACCCATTTGTCCTGGGTAACTAAATGCCAATTTTGTTTGAAAAGAGCCAACTTTCATCCCAAAGGAGCTGCCAGGCAGGAAGAATCTGGCAGCTGAAAATGCAGGTCATTGGGCCTGTTTACGAAAGGACTGGCCCCTGCCTTCACCAGCAGATTGAGCAGGCGAACTCCATTGTCTCGGCCTGAAGGTACTCTGAGCTCTGCCCCTACCACGCCTAGATCTACCCCTAGACTGAGAATCAGAAGGCTACGTCCACCCCTTAGTAGGCCAATTTCTACTAAACTTTGGAGGTTGTACCTGCAAAAAATCTTTAACAGTCTGCATAGACTTAGCCTTGTCTTCCATTTTCTTTAAGACTGACTCCACAGGAGGACCAAACAAAACTTCAGACTGTAAAGGGGCATCCAGAATTCTAGACTTAACATGCTCAGACAAATTCTGATCCTTAAGCCAGGCGTGCCTACGAATAACTGAACCAGTTGTAGCCACCCTAGAAGAAGCCTGTAAAGCATCAAAACCACATTGCAAAGAGTGCTTTCCCACCTGTTCAGAAACATGCACTAAATCCTGCAATTCTTTACACTCTATGCCCTCTGCTAAAGCATCCACTTTAGATCTTAGCTGAGAAAGGAGGAAATTCTGATACTTCAACATATGAAACTGGCAGTTCAAAGCTCTCATCGCTAAAGTAGAAGAGGTATACACCTTCTTACTCCATCTATCCAAAGCTCTAGCTTCCTTATCCAGAGGAACCGGATTCTTAACAACAGAGGCTCTAACACCCTTAGGCCCCTGACTAATAGTTTCTGGTTCCGCCCTAGGACTCTTATACAGATATTTATGAGCCTCAGGCACCCTATAATACCTGTCAGGTTTAACTGGAGCAGGAGGCACAGAATCTGGATTAAGGGAAGCCTCCGAGAAAACATCTGAAACAACATCCAAAACCGGAGGTATAGCTAAGGGTCTATGCTGTGGCAAAAACAAGAACTCCCTGAGTCTCTTCCGTGAATCAGAGTAATCCTGTCCTTCCCACTTAAAATGCTCCCTCATGGAATGCAGAGTTTCTGAAAATGAAAAATCCTCTGGAGGAGAAGCAGGAGTGGAATCCTCTGCATCAGAATCAGAATAAGGAGGGAAATCTTGAATGTCTTCAGCAGAAGACTCAGAATCATCTGAGGCCTGCTCCAAACTTTCCAACTCTGGCTCCATCCTGGGCCTCTTATCAGGAGGGGGCATAGAACCTCTAAAGTAATCAAATCCTCTGCCATTTTAAGCATGTGCTTTTTAGGCACAGACCCTGAAGAACCAGAACTGACACCAGAGGAAGGCAAAACAGACCTGCCCTTAGAAGGAGCCTTAGGAACAGTAACAGAAGGCCTAACCACCTTAGGCATAGAAGGGAGAATAGTAACCTGAGAGGCCCCTTCAGCCTGACCTGCCTCCTGAGAGGCCACATCTTGTAAAATCAAAGCTTCCCCCTGGAACTCAACAGAAACTTCAGCCGGATCCAGCTGTTCAGCTGTAGCTTCTAAAGATCCGGCGTCCGTAACAGCCGAATCATCCTGCCTAGGCTTTAAAGATTTGTCTTTGCGCTTCTTAGTAGAAGCCGGCGTCGGAACATCCGACGGCATGTTATAATTACACCTCTTGCCAAAGACTAACCTAGCGCAATCTAACCTCCGTTTTATAGTGCGCTTATTAAACCTAGCACAAAACCGACACCCGACTACGTGCTCCGGTCCCAAACAAGGAATACAAAGCGAGTGGTAATCCCTATGCGGTATCTGTTTCCCACAAGAAATACAATTATTCACTTTTTCTGACATCCGGTAAGTAACTGAGGCAAGAAAAAACAAAAATATTCCCCAACGGGGTACTTAGCCCAACTTGGTATCGGTCTGAAACTCCGAAACCGAAAAATTTCAGAACACCGAACGGCACTTGCAACGCTGCTTCTGCATCGGACCATGCGGCAAAAAAGACTGAGGATATGACGTCGGTCATGCGCCTTTATACCCTGACGCTCTGATGTCAGTTCTAGGCGCCCATGACCGACGTCAGCCTAATACTTTGGTATTCGGGCGACCGAGGACCGCGGACTACCCATAAGTAAGGACTGCAGCAATGTGAGATGAAGAACATCTGTTGATACTTTAACATATGGAACTGACAGTTTAATGTCCTCATGATTAAAGTGGCAGAGGTGTATACCTTTTTCCCCCACCTTTCTAAACCTCTGGAATCTCTCTCTGAAGGTAATGGATTTTTGGCAGTGGAGGCCTTAATTCCCTTGGGATCCTGTGAAATAGTTTCTGGGTCAGCCGCATGGCTTTTGTATAGGAATTGGTGTGAATCAGGAACCCGGTAATACCTGTCAGGCTTGACTGGAGCTGGAGGTAAAGAATCTGGGTTAAGGCTGGCCTCTGAATACACATCATCTAGTATGTCTAAGACAGGAGGCCTGTGCTGAAGGAGCAAGAGGAAATCCCTGAGCCTTTTCTTGGAGTCTGAGTAATCTTGGCCTTCCCAGTGGAAGTGTTCCCTCAAGGTATGCAAGGTTTCCCCAAAAGAATAGTCCTCAGGGGGGGGAGACAGAGGGAATGGACTCCTCTGCATCAGAATCTTCAAAAGGGGAGTATGAATGTTCCTGGTCTTCAGAATGTTCTGAAGTAATGGAGGCCTGGTCTGAGGAAGGGTATTCTTCCTCCACTCTGGGCCTTTTGTCCGAGGGGGCATGAGAACCCCTGATAAGAGTAATCAAATCCTCAGCCATTTTGAGCATCTGTTTTTTAGGCATGGGGCCTTGAGAGGGGCCCTGTGGAGCTTGTCTTTTAGTATGCATGGCTGCTTTAGATTTAGTGAAAGCCTTAATGGAAAAAGAAGAAGAAGGCCTGAAGACACCTTGAGAGGTGGCAGGCCTGTCTAAACTCTGAGTTTCCCCGCCAAGAGTGGTGTCGGTATCTGTAATCGGGGTGTGGGCCGGGGAGTCTGCGACCTCGGGCACAGAAGATGCTGCTAAAGAAGTGTAATCGGAAGTCAGGGGCTGCGTAGGCACCTCGCTGAGAACCGGAGCACCTGTAGTCGGCTTTAGCGTGGTGTCGGTAGAAGTCGCGGACCTCGTATGTCGGTCCTTATCTTTGCGTCTTTTACTCAAAACTGGAGTCGGAGTATCCGATGACATAATGTAATTAAACTTTTTGCCAAAATAGTGTTGGGCGAACTCCGCCAGACGCTTAATAGTGCGTTTGTTGAATGTAGCACAAAAACAACAGGCCGAGACGTCGTGGTCTGGGCCTAAGCAAGGAATGCAGAGGGAATGGAAATCCGTATGCGGTATTTGCTTCCCACATGAAATGCAATTATTAACTTTGTCTGACATCGGTCTGAGGCAAGAAAAGTTTCCCCAACGGGGTACTTAGCTTTCAAGAAGACTTCGGTTGAAAAATATTCGTAATCTCAGGAGCTGGCCGTCCGGCACTTGCGAACTGCTTCTGCTTCGGGCACCGCACGGCAAGAAAGACTGAAGAAAATGGCGTCGGCTGGTTCTTTTATACCCCTGCCGCACTGACGTCAGGGAAGAAGCGACGACATCTGACGCCGGACCTAGACTTTGGAATTCGGCCGACCGAGGACCCGCCTGACGGCAGGATAACCCATCTGTTATGACTGCAGCTGTATGCACGATGAACATCTGATAGGAGGGCAGGAAGAGGTCGCAGGGTAGGGATTTTAGGGAGGGGAGAGAGGCAAACTTTACACAGTCACAGCTGCTCCTCTGTAGTCAGCCTACCACTTATTTCTGCAGCAGCCCTTCTTTCCCTTGTGAGGTTTGGCCTTTTCTTACTTAGGGCAGAAGGTCTAGACTTTAATGGGGTAGATTCTACAGTAACATAAAAACACAGTCCCTGCACGCAAGGCAACTGCGTTTACATTTTTTTCTGTAGATTCTACAATACCATGGAGCTGGAGAAAGAAATCAATCAATGCAGACAGCCTGCTCAGGGTGTATGTCCATATTTACCAGAGTGTCACACATGCTGCAATGGATAGCAAATTGGCTATCTAACACATCACAAGTAGTGTAAACTCCTGGCCTCCATTTTGAATGTAACAAGATGGGTACCCGTAGAGATCAGTGCTATGCCATCTCCACTGACATTTATTTTGCAAACATCCAAGCCAATACCCCTGCGTTGTGGTTTACTAAGTTGGCTAACAGCTATAAGCTGGGCACTATTACTCACTTATCCACTGATACTACACAGCTCCAAAATAGGCCAGAATATGCACATACTTGGTATACTGATAATGGTTTCAAGCTACATGCCAACAGGTGCAACATATTAGTGTTTGGCAAAAAAGCTGTTTCCACCTCATATGTTTTATACAGTATGCCCCTTCAAACAAATATGGTCATAAAAAACCTGGGTACTTATGTGGACAGTTTAACACCCTCTCTCTCTCTCTCTCTTATCAGAACAAAGATGTCATCCTACCACGGTACTATTCTCTTATCAGATCCATTATCAAATACAATGCTCCCTTTGGTATGTAGAAATCTAAGTGTATCCATTAACTGGAACAGCCCCAAATATTTTTTAACAAAAAAAAATAAAAGGCTTCACATCCTTTAACTTTCCCAAAAGATTAACACAGCTCCCATTATACTCTGTAGCCTGCAGGATGCTAAGACCCAATACTTTATGAATTCATATCTTTTTGCAAAACCAGAGGCTCAACAAACACCCACACTGGGCACCTAAACATGCACTAAAAAATAAACAAGACTCTCTGGAGAAATGCTCAATGCATTCTTAGTCTACAGAATAAGTTACAACTACAGGTCAAGCAAAGTAATACTTTGTTTCCCTTCAAGGCAAGTCTTGATAAATGGACGGTTAGACCCAATTTTACACCAGAGTTAAGGTAAACATCCCTGTTTGATTTGGGAGGTGGGCACTAATAAGAACTCAGATAAGACAACAAGGAATTTTGTCTCCATGAGGGTATTTCTGGCTAGACGGTCTCCATGATGACTTGCCTAGTATTAGCCCTATTCAAAGTGCCTTCTGCAGCTGTAGTACTTTTAAGTGAAGTACTGACCAGTGGTAAAAAGCAATTAAAGTATGTGCCTTGCCTCTTATAATTTATTCCACTCACCACTAGACTCTTGTACTATTGACGTAGTTAAAAAAAGGAAAATCAGCTTGCTTTTCACATATTCCACAAAGCTGCAGCTTCCAGTAAGCATATTTGGTTGCCATCTCCCAATATTAATTTTGCAGCTGTATATTTACTGTAAAAGGAATACAGAAAACTACCACAGTGCAAGATCTGTCAATTGCTAAAGCAGCATATAAAAAAAAAACATTTGCTGTGTACTCCAAATATGTGGTGTGGTTTACTCTTGTTGTCCACAGAATGCTTACAGCTATCTTCACGGACGTGATGTCAGTTGCAGTAAACACTTTGGTTGCTGCAATCACATCCATCACTAAAACATCACATCCACCATTAAGGACTGGAAGTGAGTAGCAGCAACCTAGAACCCAAAGACTAGCAGTATGAGCAGAAGTCCACGACCAGATGAGGAGGACTAGCTAAGCAAAGTTGAAAAAAAAGCCAGCACTCCAAAACTCACGGGCAAAAAAAATTACATTTAATTTAATGCAGAGTCAAACCAAATCAACATAACCCAACTTCACACACACAAAGGGGTAAATTATAAAGCATACCGGTTTCAGCATTCAGCCTACATCAGTGCAGTAAAGTTATGCATTAACAACTCAAGTATACATGTACACACAGCCCCATTGTTTGAATCTCATTTGCTATTACAACTGCTCATTAAGACCTGGTGGAAATAAAGCCCCCAACTTTATAATCCACATATGTTCTTTATAGTTTAGTATGGAATGCCATCCCTCCTTTTGCGAGTTTACTCCCCATACCCTATCAATAATAATAAATGAAAATCTAGCAGTGGTATGTTTTAGACCACGTTTATATAGAGCATTAGTGCTTTTAGCAAATATAATGCCACTCAAGTGTTCAGATATTTTCAGTTTAAAGGGGCACAAAGTCTGCCCCACATAAAGGGCTGGGCACGTACATCTGGCCAGGTAAATTACCCAGTCCATGCTGCAATTACCATATATCAAAATGTGAAAAATATTTGAACAATTTGAAGAAGTAAAACATTTATCTTTCTGAACAAACTTGCAAAAACTGCAATGTCCATATGGATAACATCCCACAACGTACTCTCATCAATAATAATAAATGGAAATCTAGCAGTGGCATGTTTTAGACTATGTTTATATAGAGCACTGGTGCTTTTAGCAAATCTAATGTCACTCAAATGTTCGGATATTCTCAGTTTAAAGGGGTGCGAAGTCTGCCATTTATTTTTCTGAACAAACTTGCAAAAACTGCAGTGTCCACATGGCTAACATCCCACAAGTTTATTCCCTTCCAAGTGGATTGTGAATGGGTACGACAAATGCTAATGCATTTCTTGTAATGATTAAACCACCCAGCCATTGTTTTCCCTTTCCTATATGCAAACCAGAATCTACATGGTATCAATCCCTGTAACCTATCATCCATACTAAGTACATCCCAATGTTTGTGTATAATCTCCTGCAGAAAGGATGTATTAACCCTATAGTTCATAATAAACCTAATGGGTTTATTATTAGAACTGTGTTTAACTTGATATTCCAATAGCTCAGACCTAGGGACCTTATCAGTTGAACATAAATCTTGTTGAACCTTCCACCTTGAATATCCCGTTGTAAAATCTGCAAACCATGTCTTGAGCCTGGACACCAAAATCATCAGTAGAAGAACATATTCTTCAGAATATTCTCAATCATATGTTTTGGGTGGCAGCCGGTGGCATGCAACAATGTACTGAATTGAGGGTATTTTCTGAATACCGAACTTTGTGGGGTACTGTCACCCTTGACAGTAACTTGTACATCCAAAAATGTAACAGTCCTAGCTCCATAATTCAACATAAAGTGGATACCCCACTTACTTTTGTTCAAATATTACACAAATTCAAATAAATACTCCACATCAGAACGCCACAGCAGCCAGCAGTCATCCAAATAACGATGCCAAATATCCATAGAACTAAGAAAGATATTATGGCTGCCATCATAAATCAGTTGCTCTTCTTTCTATATATCCCATAAACAGATCTGCATAGATGGGAGCAAAAGAGGCTCCCATCGCAGTCCCTTTAAATTGTAAATAACATTGGTTATCAAAATAAGAAACATTTTTGGCAAGTACATGCTCCGTAAGGCATAATAAAAATCTATTGAAAACTGGACTATATAGAGATGATTGTGTTAACCAATATTCCCATGGCCAAACGACCTGCCCAATGAGGAATGTTGGTATAACGCTGTTACATCCAATGTGCAAAGCAATCATCCATCGTCTATCTGCATCTCATTAATGATGTTCAAAAATTCAGTAGTGTCCTGAATACGAGAGTACACATATACCAAGAGGTTTCAAATATCTAGTCAAAAAAGCATAAAGAGGTTCAGTTAAGGACCCCCCTCCCTGAAACTATTGCTCTTCCTGGAGGCTTCTCAAGATTTTTATGAATCTTGGGTGACATGTAAAAAATCTGTCTGGTGGGGTTTACCACAGTCAGATACCACCTTACTTCTTTGGTAATAATACCTTCTTCTAGTGACTGAAGTAAAAAGTCATCAATCTCTTTTTTGAAAATTGATGTGGGATCCAAAAATATCAATTGATAAAATTGATGGCCCGATAACTGGCTGATGGCTTCACTATAATGCATGTCCCAATTCCATACAACTACCACTCCTCCTTTATCAGCTTGATTTATAACTATCTATTTATTGCAACTTAACCTGCCTAAAGCTTGACTCTGTGCATTTGACAAATTATCCCGCCTACCCCGCTGATGTAGATTATATGAAAAATGTAAATCTTTTAAAACCAAATTTTGGAACATAGCCACATGTTTTTTCATAGGAGACATGAAGGAAGATGTTCTAAACCTAAAACCTTGGGATCCTGCATCAGTGAATGGTGTTTGTTCAAAATATAATTTCAATTTCAAATTCAAAGTCCTGCAAAAAGAAATGCCATCTTATGCAAAATGATACTCAGACACTGAGTAACATGGAACAAATCCAGCACCTTTATTCAACAGTTCACATTCTGCTGTGGTAAACCCTACTGATGAAATATTGTGTACATCAAAACCAGTATCTATTTGTGTATCATTATTTTCAATAAAGTTTCCCGACTTGTGCCTTTGACATTTGTGTTTGCGCCCACCCCTTATAACTCCCCTAAAGGGATGTCCATATTGGGTCTATATTACGTAATCGAAGAGACACTTTGAATACATAATAATAGACGCCAAAAGACCGAACTCCCAAAACCGTGAAAGGCCACGTCCACAAATTTTTTCCTAGGGAAGAAATTCAGTTGGCCGTTCCCGGGGTTTACCCTTTTCCCCAATGTACAGCAATCTCGGAGTTGGTATATTTAGTTGGGGGACACAGCCCCCCATGTCGTGGGGTGTGGGGGTGTGTGAAGCCCCCCACTTAAATTAGATTTTAAGTGTATGTGTTATGTTTACGGCCCCACAAATTTTTTCCATAGGAAATAATTTGTGGATGCGGTCGTTCGCGGTTTTGGGAGTTCGGTCTTTTTTTGTCGATTATTACGTATTCGAAGAAGTGTCTCTTCAATTACGTAATATAGACCCGTCCATATTACCTTTCTTACTGGGAGGAAAATGGGATGGTGTAATACCCTCATTATCTGTAGCTGAAGAGAAATCATCTGCCGATGTATCTGAAGAAACCATAACTTTCTTCAGGATGGATCTTTTTCTTTTACATTTGAAATTGGCCACAGAAGGAGATTGTTTGTTCATAAACTAAACAGATTTTTTTAAGTTCAAAAGTTTTACCTATAGAATAGTCCTTAGAATCTCGTTGAAATTTCTGAATCATTCTATGTTTCAAATCTTTTTCAACTGTCATCAAACTACCTGATAATAAAGAAATCTGTTCCGAATAAACAGCCTTACCTTTAAAAGGATTAACCAAATCACAAAGTTCAACAATAGTCTTGGTTAAAGCCAAAATTCTGCGCTCATAAAACGCAGTTAGAATTTTTGCAAAGGTCATCGAGGCCGACTGCTGAGCCTCATGCCATTGTTGAAGTAATGTATCATCTAACCCTTTAACAAATGGCTGAATTTTAACAGAATCCTCTTGGTGTAATATTCTTGCTAGAATATGTTTAAATAGCCTCAAATGCCATATATGTGTTATTAACTCCTTCATATCCTCACATAATTTTTGAAAAATTTCCTTACATGAGGCCAATTTCGCCCCACCAGTGGTTGAAATGTCAATAGCCTGTGCAGGGGACTCAAAAATATGTAAATCATCCTTGTCAGCTGATAAACCCTCCAAAATATGAATGAGATCCATGGCAGATAAAATTAACAAAAATACATTCACTCCAGTCGAAAAGGCACCAGAATGTGACAGCTGAAACAGCTGAATTCAAATACTGAGAATATCTACATGTATTACAATCTAAAAGTATCCTCATGAATCTGCATTGGAACCTGCAGCTTTCCCCCCACTGTTGATGTGACAAACTCTACCAAATCCAAAAATTATGGCTTCAAATGTCATATATTTTTCTGATACTATATATCATAACTCAAACCTTGCAGCCAAAATTAAATAGTACATACCACTACTGCCCCAAGAAAAGTAAAAAAAGCTAGGGTGGGAGAAAGAAACAAACCCATAACCTTATGCTTTATAAGTCACCCCTTTTGGTGGGTGAAGTTCAGTTATGTTGATTTGATTTAACTCTGAGTTAAATTAAACGTAATTTTTTTTTGTCCGTGAGCCGTTTTGGAGTGCTGGCCTCCTTTTTGACTTTGCACTTTGGTATTTTGGGCCGTGCACCATTCCATACGTGCGTGGGTGTTGCAGTTGCTTTGGTCTGTGCAGTTTTCCCCACGCTGTTGGTGTGATAGCTCCTGATTACACTTTTATTTTTTTATTTTTTGTTATGCCATTGTGATGGCTTAGCCCTAGAAATCTCTTTGGTTAACAACGGAAACTCCTCTGTGCACCTTTGTTTGAGGAATAAGAACGTGGTTGTGCAGTGTCCGTTATTACAGGTTGGGAGAACAGCAATTTTGATTTGTGATGAGCAGTGCATGAAGGCCATACCAGCACTGATGGAGCTAACTGAAAGAAGCTGGTAGCTCAACTTTCGGTATTTTCATATACTGGAGGGACAACAACAGCTTTTTGACCATTATTTCTTGTATTTTGGAAATAATTGGTCGGAGTTTTCCACTTGAATTCATTCGAGTAGTTGGGCTAAAAGTTTATAAGTTACAGCAGTGTTGATTATTAATTCCTGGGCGAATGACCATCTTCGTTCTGGACTAGTAGTGGATGAAGGCCATATTAATATCGGTAGTGCTAGGAGGATGAAGTTTGCAGCTTACCTCTTTGCTTTTTTTACGTACTGGAGTGGCAACTTAAGGTTTTTGACTTTTATTTCATGTTCTTTGGAAATAATTGGTGGGGTTTCCACTTGAATTTTTCCGAGTGGATTGACAACGGGAAGCTGTTGTTGTCAAGTCAAAACGTCATATTGGCTCAGACTTGTTGGACATTTGGGTTTTACATTGTCATTTACATCTAGTATCCGTAACCACGGTAGAGTGGTTCACCTTTGTGGACAACTGCTATGTATGTGCGTCTTTCATACTTTGGAACTGGAGTTTACCGTTCATTGCACCTATTTTGGATATATGTTTGAACAAGTTCTTTGGCGTCCATTTTGTCTGTTATACAACTAGTTGGGCCAAGATTTAATAATTGTACTGTACGACAACTTGGTACATCGTTGACTGAATTTGGATCTTTAATGGAAAATTATTACCTAATATGAAAGGACTGAGAAGAGGAAGATTTAACATCGTAATATGGACTTATAATGTAACTGTATTCGTCAAGAGTTTGCCACTGTATCATTTATGAGTATATGGTGTTAAATGTTTACAGAAGGGTGGATATTTGTCTACTGCCTTTTCACTAATTATGAACAATTTATATATGGTTACATTTGAGTTTGTTTGCCAATTCACATTTATAGTTTAATTTTTTTACTAATATTAAGATACATTTTCTGACACTGCACAGTTCACACATTATAGTTTTTGCTGCTGTTCATGGACGTTGTCTGATGTCTTTTTCTCCTTGAGGTGAAGGTTCTGGGTTTGTTTCCTTTTCCCTCCCTAGCTTTTTACTTTTCTTTGGGGCAGCAGTGGTATGTATTTAATTTTGGCTGCATGGTTTGAGTTACGATATATTCTATCAAAAAATATGACATTTGCAGCCATCATTTTTGGATTTGGTAGAGTTTGTCACATCAACAGTAGGGGGAAAGCTGCAGGTTCCAAAGCAGATTCATGAGGATACGTTTAGATTGTAAGTAATACATGTAGATTTTCTCAGTACTTGAATACAGCTGTTACAGCTGTCACATTCTGGTGCCTTTTCGACTGGAGTGAATGTATTTTTGTTAATTTTATCTGCCATGGAGGGTCTATCAGCTGACAAGGATGATTTACATATTTCTGAGTCCCCTGTACACGGTACTGACAATTCAATCACTGGTGCAGTAAAATTGGCCTCATGTAAGGAAATTTTTCAAATATTATCTGGGGATATGAAGGAGTTAAGAACACGTATATGGCATCTGGGGCTATTTAAAAGCATATTCTAGCAAGAATATTACACCAAGAGGACTATGTGTTAAAATTCAGCCATTTGTTAAAGGGTTAGATGATACATTACTTATACAATGGCATGAGGCTCAGCAGTTGGCTTCAATGAACTTTGTAAAAATTCTAACTACCTTTTATGAGCTCAGAATTTTGGCTTTAAGACTATTGTTGAACTTTGTGATTTGGGTAAGCCTTTTAAAGATGAAACTGTATATTCGGAACAGATTTCTTTATTACCGGGTAGTTTGATGACAGTTGAAAACGATTTGAAGCATAGAATTATTCAGAAATTTCAAAAGGATTCTAAGGACTATTCTATAGGTAAACCTTTTGAACTTAAAAACTCTGTTCAGTTTATGAATAAACAGTCTCCTTCTATGGCCAATTTCAAACATAAAAGAAAAAGATCCATCCTGAAGAAAGTTATGGTTTCTTCAGATACATTAGCAGATGAATTCTCTTCATCTATAGATAATGAAGGTATTACACCATCCCATTCTCCACCCAGTAAGAAAGGTAATATGGACATCCCTTTAGGGGGGTTAGAAGGCATGGGTGCAAACACAAATGCTGAAGGTCCAAGTCTGGAAACTTTATTGAAAATGATGATACACAAATAGAGGCTGGTTCAAATGTACACAGTATTTCATCAGTAGGGTTAACCACAACAGAATGTGAACTGCTGAATAAAGGTACTGGATTACTCAGTGTCTGAAAATAATTTTCCACATCATCTCATTTCTTTATGTAGGACTTTGAATTTGAAATTACATTTTGAACAAACACCATTCACTGATGCAGGATCCCAAGGTTTCAGGTCTAGAACTTCTTCCTTCATGCCCCTATGAATAAACATGTGGCTATGTTCCAAAATTTGGTTTTAAAAGATTCACATTTTTCATAAAGTCTACATAGACGGGGTAGGCAGGATAATTTGTCAAATGCACAGCATCAAGCTTTAGGTAGGTTAAGTTGCAATAAACAGTTATAAATCAAGCTGATAAAGGGGGAGCGGTAGTTGTATGGAATTGGGACATGTATTATAATGAAGCCATCAGCCAATTACTGGACCATCAATTTTATCAACTGATGTTTTTGGATCCCGCATCAATTTTCAAAAAAGAGACTGATGACTTTTTACTTCAGGCACTAGAAGAAGGTATTATTACCAAAGAAGTAAAGTATCATCTGACTGTGGTAAACCCACCAAACAGATTTTTTACATGTCACCCAAGATTCATAAAAATCTTGAGAAGACTTTAGGAAGATCAACAGCATCAGGGAGAGAATCCTTAACTGAACCTCTTTCTGCTCTTTTTTACTAGATATCTGAAACCCCTTTTGGTATATGTGCGCTCACATATTCAGGACACTACTGAATTTTTGAACATCATTAATGAGATGCAGATAGACGATGGATGGTTGCTTTGCACATTGGATGTAACAGCATTATATACCAACTTTCCTCACTGTCTTTTGGCCTTGGAATATTGGTTAACATCTCTATTTAGTCAGTTTCAGTACATTTTTATTATGCCTTATGGAGCATGTACTTACTAAAAATATTTTTTACTTTGATAACCAATGTTATTTACAACTGAAACGGACTGCAATGGGAGCCCTCTTTCGCTCCCATCTATGTAGATCTCTTTATGGGATATATAGAAGAGCAACTGATTTATGGTGGTAGCCATAATATCATTCTTAGTTCTGTGGATATTTGGCACCATTATTTGGATGACTGCTGGCTGGTATGGCATTCTGATATGGGGGTATTTATTTGAATTTGTGGAATATATGAACAAAAATAAGTGGGGTATCCACTTTATGTTGAATTATCATGCAAGGGCTATTACATTTTTGGATACACAAGTTACCATCAAGGATGACAGTACCCTACAAAGTTCGGTATTCAGAAAATACCCTCAATTCAATACATTGCATGCCACTAGCTGCCACCCAAAATATATGATTGAGAATATTCCGAAGTCCCAATTTTTTATGTTGTTCTACTGATGATTTTGGTGTATAGGCTCAAGACACTGTCCGCAGATTTTACAACAGGGGATATTCAAGGTGGAAGGCTCAACAAGCTTTATTTTCGACTGATACAGTCCCTAGGTCTGTGCTATTGGAATATCAAGTTAAGCACAATTCTAATAATAAACCCATTAGGTTTATTATGAACTATGGGGTTAATACATCCTTTCTACAGGAGATTATACAAAAACATTGGGATGTACTTAGTATGGATGATAGGTTACAGGGATTGATACCATGTAGATGCTGGTTTGCATACAGGAAAGGGAAAACAATGGCTGGGTGGTTTAATCATTACAAGAAATGCATTAGCATTTGTCGTACCCATTCACAATCCACTTGGAAGGGAATAAACTTGTGGGATGTTAGCCATGTGGACATTGCAGTTTTTGAAAGTTTGTTCATAAAGATAAATGTTTTACTTCTTCAAATTGTTCAATAATTTTTGACATTTTGATATATGGTAATTGCACCACGGACTGGGTTATTTACCTGGAAAGATGTACTTGCCCAGCTCTTTATGTGGGGCAGACTTTGCACCCCTTTAAAATGAGAATATCCAAACATCTGAGTGACATTAGATTTGCTAAAAGCACCAATGCTCTATATAAACATAGTCTAAAACATGCCACTGCTAGATTTTCATTTATTATTATTGACAGTATGGGGAGTAAATTCGCAGAAGGAGGGGTGGCATTCCATACTAAACTATAAAGAACGTATGTGGATTATAAAGTTGGGGGCTTTATTTCCACCAGGACTTATTGAGCAGTTGTAATAGCAAATGAGATTCAAACAATGGGGCTGTGTGTATACATATATACTTGAGTTGTTAATGCATAACTTTACTGCACTGATGAAGGCTGAATGCTGAAACTGGTATGCTTTATAATTCACTCGTTTGGGTGTGTGAAGTTCAGTTATGTTGATATGATTCAACTCTGAGTTAAATTAAATGTAAATTTTTTTTTGTCCGTGAGCTGTTTTGGAGTGTTGGCTTCTTTTTTTACTTTGCACTATGGTATTTTGGCCCGTGCACCGTTCCATACGTGTGTCGGGGTTGGAGTTGCCTTGGACTAGCTAACCAAGTCAGATATGTTGGGCAAAGTACAACAGAATGTACCCGATGTTATCATGTACAAATTATACTGAACAAAAACTTGCAGCTCTCTGCAGAGCAGGTACAGTATGGAAGTTAAAACAATATATTTCATTTAATCATATGACAACAAAACAAGAGATGCAACAGGGATTGTTCTTTTCCGGAATAGGTGTGTGTGTGTTTCAGTAAGTGTACGTGCATATATACCTGCATATATAGAGAGAGAGAGAAAGAGAGAGTTATTTGCAATGTAGATTTCTGTTACACAACTGTAAACTTACTGGCTTGAGTTCATGATTTATTTCTGGAATCAGTTCACCACTTCTTTGCTCAACTTATCCAGACATTTGTTCACATCATAAACCCTGCTGCCCCTGTTTGAAATGACAAGATGCCACCAGACTCAGATTTTTTCAGTGTTTTAGTATCACAGCATTCACATTCTAAAAGCTGTTAGAATTTATTTATTTAGTTAGTTACGTTTGTTTACCAGGATATTCATACTGGGAAGAGCCCATTTTCAGCAGAGGTGGGGGGACCTCCAGCACAAAGAAGTTATTTTACAAATTGGGAACATTATCAAAATGGCAATATATGTTAAACAGACTTTCTTGGCTCCAGTCTTGCTGTGGCTGAATGGCTATAAGAATGCCAGCATATCAAAGCACTCAGGATGCTTACATTAGGCACTCTTCACTTTAATCGGGACTTGAAGCAAAGCATCTCTACTGTGAAACCCTGTGATCCCTCTTTCATACATTTCATCTTTGCTTCAACAGTTTCTGCTGAAAACATATGCACCAACTTCTATACAAGCTTGTAGTCACGCATAAATATATATGTATGCACATTTACATATCTATGTATGTATACATACAAATGTATACAGACATACAACACACACACACTTACATGTATAAAAATACATACATGCACACATATAGATGCACAGGTCTGTCTCTGTTGTGACACAGGCTTGTGGAAGTGTGCTGGTCCATAATGGATGTATGGGCACAAAGTTCCTCATGACTTTCTTGGCCCTAACAAAGAAATCAGACAAAAAACAGAAAGGGAAGCACAGACATATCAGCAAAAGTTGAGATATATGTAGCAGGTCTACATCAGTCAATAGCGATGAGAATGCAAGTAAGAAAGTGGGTAAGGAGGGTGGGTGCAAATAATGCAAGAGTGATCTATTCGAACATGTACTATTATGGTAAGGTCTTACTTAACTGCAATATGTCTTTCATTTGACCACTGTTGCAGTATTGCTGACACATGGGGAAATTCCCAAAGGTTCTAGGTTATCTCGGAGGAGGACTGATATATGAACTGGAGTTTAATATTCCCTGGAGGACCAACCTTGTAAAACCAGTTCTGGTCCTGAAGAAGATAAAAATTCTGTAGAGAATTTAGGAAAGGTGTGTACGGAAGACCAGAAGAAGCAAAAGCCCTGATAAAAAGAGTTCTTAAGTGATTTTCCATGAAAAGAAAAACAAATAGATATGGTCAAGGAAATCTATCTGGAAATGGTCTGTCTTTTGAGACACTGCAACCCATCTCATTACCTTGATGGAAGACAAATAACTGTTCTGAGTTTTATGGTCTTAATCCTGTCCAGATAATGTACAAGTTATATACAGAAATCTAGTAAATGTAGAATTCGCTCTCCCTTACTCTGAAGGTTAGGAAAGAAGGTAGGCAAATTAAAAGAATGATGCAAAGATACTTCACTGAAAACTTTTGGCATTACAGAAGGATTGATCCAAAGGGATACCATGCCCTACTGAAAAACAAGAAAATCTTGGAATAATTGGAGAGCCCTTATGTTGCGCAAGGCCATCCTGTGGGTAACTTGTGGGGACTGCCCTTCACCAGTTGAAAAAGAAGGGAGAACCAATGTTGCCTGGGCCAAAAGGGAGTCACCAACAGCATCTTTGGCTTGTTAAAGGATTCCTGAAGACCAAAGGTGATACAAAAATGACAGAGCTAGGATCAGGGCTTTCATCTGTTTGATATTTATATGATTGCTCCTGTCCTGATTTGACCATACCATTGAGAAGCCGCAAGAGCTTGTAGATTTAAAACTCTTAGATGAAGTGAGTATTACTGGCAAGTGCAGAATAACAGAAAACAAGTTATCTTTTCTAAGACATTTGTTAGATCCCAAGGAGGATGGACAGACTTCCTCGAAGGTCTAATGTCAAGGACACCTTTTAGAAACTGAAGTCAGAATGTGAAGAAAGAGGTGGATCTAGAAGTAAACTGGTGGAGATGACTGACAAATGTGCTTCTACAGACGAATATGCCAGCCCAGTATTTTGCAACTCACACAAATAGGAAATGATAGGGATGCCAATTTGATAAGGTTCTTGATCTGTCTTTTGGCACCAAACAGAAAGCCTCTTCCAGCTGGAAATGTAAGATTTTGTTGTAGCAGGTTTTCTAGCCTCCTGTGATACCTATGGCACATCTTCTTAAAAAGGTGTCTAAATGGCATTAAAATCCTATCATCCAAGCTGTTAGGTTAAGAGCTTGCAAGCTTGGAATAACTGGAGAGCCCTTCTGTTGCGTAAGGCCATCCTGTGGGGTAACCTGTAGTGGCTGCCCTTCACCAGTTGATTAAGAAGTGCGAACCAGTGTTGCCTGGGCCAAAAGGGAGTCACCAACAGCACCTTTGTCTTGTCGTCCCGATTCTGAAAGGAATTTTGGGAGCCAGAGAAAACTGAGGGAGGGAAAGCATAAAGGAATTTCCTTTTCCAAGAGACTGACAAGGACTATGTTTTCCAAGCCTATGGACATGGAGCTTTGAAACTGTATAATCTGAGCTGCCTGTTCGGAGTGGAGACAAGTAGGTCTATTTGGGGAGCACTCCACAACTAGATAATTCACAAGATGATCTCTCTGTTTAGCACCCATTTTTAAGGGTTTGCCTTGGATCTGCTCAAATAAGCCGCTACTGTGTAATCTCAGAGGGAATTTAAACTGCCTGAAGGACAAGATTGTGTATACAGTTAATTTCCCAAGCTTAACATTGGCATACTGCTGAGATAAGATGTTGTCTCTTCTTGTTTGTTGATGTACAACATTACAGTGGTATTGTTGGTTAGTATTCAAAGGGTTCCTGAAGACCAAAGGTGATACAAAGATTACAGAGTTAGGATCACGGCTTTCATCTGTTTGACATTTATGTGACTGCTCCTGTTCTGATTTGACCATACACCCTAGACTCTGATGTTCTTGCAATACGTACCCTTTGCCAGGTTAGAAGCATCCATGAACGCTTCTTGGTTGGGAGAAGGAAACAGAAAGGACACTTCTGGATCAAGTGATACCTGACTGATCTACAAAACAAGGTCCTTCTTTATGAGGTCCTTCATTATAAAAGGCAAGAGTGGAATTGGGAAATTGAGGGGATGGCAACATTGCGGCCAGACCACCTGATGTAATCTTCCTGGTTAAAGCCACATTCCAGGGCCTTCCAGTATCTCCCCTGTATGGTCAAGTCCAAAGGAAGGACAGACTGGAAGAAGAAAATCAGAAATTTCATCATGTCCTACAGGAGAAATGTTGTCATGGAGAGTGTCTAAGTGGTACCCTAGGAAGACTAGATACTACTGAGAAGGTCAAAGACCGATTTCTTTCAAGTTTAGGGGTATAGGTTGGTACTAGGCTATCGACCCTAGAGCCTGTACAAGCCTAGCCATAACAATTCACTGGATATTTCTTCCCACAATATTTACTTCCCTGTCTAGCAGAGCGACTGACGTGATCACCGGGGTGAATTTCCTATCTCCCATCCAATTGTCAAGGTTGCTTTTGAAGAGGGCCAAGGAGGCGCTCTGCTTGACATGTATGGGCAGTCTATTCCAGAGTCTGGGGAGTCTCTGGGTGAGGAAGCTTTCCCTCCAGCAAAAGATTAGTTTTCAGGAGGCAAAGCTGAGGACAGGGTTTCTCCTGAATCAGAATCCACAAACTGCTGAGCGAGAAGATTCTCTACAAAAGGTTAGTTCCTCTTCATTCTATGACTGAGAAATGTGTATCTTCCTTGGGGGGGGTCCTTTTTACTTTTCCCAAGGAGGTTCTTGGCACAGGTTCATGTTCCAGGGTGAGCTGCCCAGATTTCATGAAGCTCGTAAAGATTTGCACCACCCTGACTAGTTCCTGCGGAGAAATCTGGGCTGAGGAAGCAAGGGACTCAAGCAGTGCTGGTTGGGGCAAACCCCCCTGCCTTTTTGGTTTAGGTGTCCTGGGGGCAGACAACAAGGCCTCAGCTTGCGGGCTGGCAGCTGTGATCTAAATTTGGTTCCCAGGTAATACCTCTGTAACAATTACCAAGGGAATACTGCTCTCACCCTCAGTCACTAGAACCCTGCCATCAGAAGACATGGTATACCTAGCTCTTTTGCACCAACCAACATCTATCTGGTGTCAGCATGCAAGTCATGGAAGCCTCTGGGGGGGGTTAATGCATCAGCAGACTCTTGTTTAACAAGTGTCACACCAGTAAGCTGCAAAGGCACCTCACCCGAGAAGATCTACAGACAAGATGGAGAATTGGACACAGTGAGGTCTTTGCCCTTCCACACATCCTTCTCTATTCAGTATTTCTTTTCACTTTTTTGGGACGACAGTCTGGGAACCAGTGGACAACAAACTATGCTAAAGCCTAGCCTTACCAGATTCTAAACACTGCTCAAGAGATTCAGCCCTATATTTAATGGTTTTGCTGTTGTATCTAGCACACACAGGGCAGTTAGGCATGTTGGGTTGAGGCCCTTAACAGAATAAGCAATAGGTGTGGAGGTCTTTGTGGAAAATTTGTTTTCTGCAACAAAGGCAGTTATTGACTTTTTTTAAATATTAACATCCAACATAAAAAAAAACAGACATTCCAATTCTGTATCACTGCTGAAAAAAATAATTTCCTTAGTTACACCAATTTGCTCACCCAGTATTTCTGACAGAGCAGTTAGTCTGCAGGGAATTTGTTGTCTGCCAATTCATTACACTCCTAAAATATGTTCCCAGATACCTTTCTTCCACATCACACTTCCAACATTTATAATCTACCCGAGGAAAAAATTCTTTGGAGTATGCTTTGGCTATAAAAAATACCTATACAAACACATCCAAGCAAAAATCCTACATCTTCTAGACTTTGTTGCATACTTGGGAGCCACACATATATCCTCCCATTGTTTCTTTGCGAATTGCTTACCCAATCTCTCTTCCCAATTCTTTCCAACCTCCACTGATTGATTCCTATAGTTATCATTTAACATTTCATTTCCCAACTTATTATACCTTTCTTAACAGCTCCTGTTATAGATTCTATGAAAAAACTCTACCAGTGCTGGTCTTTCACTTAGGATCCCCCATTCCTTTCAATCTGCCTATACTCTTAGATCAATCCTTGATAAGGGAGGCAATCTCTAGTCTGCAGTCCAAATGTATTCTTGGCCTCTTCTCATTCTGTTACCTTTCCCTCTCACATTATTTGCTCCCAAAACCTTTGTTCCATTGGCAATTTTCTCCAGTAAATTCTGCCCCCCCTGCCTATTCTCTGTACCTTAACTGCAGTCATTCCTATCGGGAGAATCACCTTTCGCCATCCCACTGTTGGCTTAGTTCTTAGAATATTTTCTGATACTTTAGAAACATAATCTTCTGTATGGCTATCATTAATCTCCTTAAAGATCTCCCAAGTCTCTCCTTAATTCTTGATCTTCCCCAATTTCATCATCCCTTTCCACTTTGAAAAGTTTTCTGCTCATGCTATATACAGGAGCCTTAACCGTGTAGCCCTGAAATACCCCATCAAATCAGGTAATCCAGAACCAACTTGTTTTATTGGAAGGATTAATTTATCCCAGTCGACTGCTGCCCTCTTCCCTCCCAGGTAAAATCCTTCAACTCATTATTAACTGCAATCTACAACTTTTCCTCTAATTGACAAATATATGCCTGATGTGTATTAAACTTAAATGACTAAAAGCAATTTCACTTGTTTTATCTTGCTATCTATAAAACAGAACTTTCAGTTTTTTGTACTATCTTTTAAGTCTCTTCACACATTCTAAGCTTCCAAAACTGAATTCCTTTTAACTCATACTAAGTACTTCCTTTTATCATGTCCCTATAAATATGGGTATTGCTGAACCAATTCATGTGTGGGCACAGTTTACAACTACTGCCTTTGTTTTATCTTCATTAATTTTATATCCCGAAACCCACGGTGGTGGTGCTGCGGTAGCATTGTCGCCTCACCAAAAGACGCTGTCCGGTTCGATTCTCAGCTAGAGCATCTTCTGTGTGGAGACATGCATGAATGGGCACACCTTCGTTGAAGGTTGCGCGTCAGGGCTGGTAACTCGGCACGTAAAAATTAACTACCAATCATTAGCGGGCCGGAGTTCCGCTATGGCGACCCCTAACCGGGAAAAAGCCGAAAGACACAACAACAATTTTATATCCCGAAAAGACATGAAACAGTCTCAATGTTCTACAGCACTGAAATATCCTTTTCTGGTTTTATAAAGTACAAAATAATATCTGCAAATAAAGCCAACTTTTCTTGATTACCATACCAATTATATCCTTGAATTTCTGAGTATCTTAGACAACTGTTAAGTTGAAATGCATTTTCTGAACAGCTATGAAACTCACATGACTAGCATTACTGACTGTTATCCTCAAAGATTTATTAGAAAATAAAGTAGTTATGGAAAATATGGCAGTAAGTGCAGTAGGTTAAGGCTCTAAACCCTTAATAAACTGCTTCCTGTACTCAAGAGTAGATATCTTGACTCTTTCTAGCCCCATCTGCCTACTGAGCCGGTAATGTTCTATGATCCTTGGTGGTACAAACAGTGGTAACTCAACTGTAATCAGACTGACCTGCAAGCCATACTTCTAGCTTTAACTTAAATAACAAATACTACGAGTACTACTAATAAAGCAAAATAAACATTCACAGAGATTCTTCTGTAGGCTTAAATTGTCCGGTTTACTTTTTTCAGAACTTTCGTCATAAAAAGAATTCATTGTTTAAAGTTTGCAGTGGTTTAAATCCTCTCGAGAAGGGGGGGAGTGGACCAACCTACCCAGCATGACTGGTTAGAAAAACATGCTTATGACTGGAGAAGTTCTCTTATTAGAGCACAAAGACTAACTGGTGTGGTTACTGTACTCCTGTGGTCCCTTTTTCAGGGAGCATCTTATTTACAAGCAGAAAAACACAGTGAATGAATAAAAACTTTAATACATGTACAGATAAAACAGTTAAAAAAATAGACATTAACAGTGCCTGCTTACCCATTACACATTGAGAGACCTTTATTTTGTTTTTGGTCAACAACGGTCATTTTTAATGAAAGTGTCGGGGTAGAAAATGCCCACATTTGTTGCAACTCTAGTTTGAATACAATCCAGGGAAGAAACAAAAGTCATTTTGAAGTCTAAGCTGCGGGGGCGGCTTCTTCAGATTACTGGAGATGGCAAAATTTTAACACAATAAACACAATTAGAGAGTCTAAAGAAGAGTGGGGGGGGTTGCTGCTTCTTTATCCCCCCGATCTAGGTGGAAGAATGAATTAAGGTGCCTGAAGAGCATATTCATCTCCACTAAAGACCATCTCACATATCTCGCTCTCTTTCTGCCTGACCTGCTTGTTGGGGCTATTTCACCGTTTACTGTATTACTTGGAAAAGCAAATAAAAACTACCTCGTAACTCATATGTGTGCCCACTTTTTTTTTTTTTTTTTTTTTACATTTTTTTATGCTGTACAACCTGTGGTGGGTTGAAAGTTGTGTAGTGCCAGAAATCTTTACTTAGCACAAAAGTGACCAGCCAAAATAAACAGAACTAGGTGCCATGTGTCATCTGGGGGGGTTCCTGTGACAGTAAGCTGCATATAACATTGGTGCCCCTGCCAGCTGGTCCAGCTTTCTGTCTAGAGGGTGCTTCCGCTAACCAGACTGTACCTTGCCTGTAAATGAGAGGTAGAAATGGTGCTTCGGAGTCATGTCGATAATAATACAGCAGTAGAGACATTCTGTTCCTCTCAATATGGTGTTGGTCTCCCTTGGGGGGGGGGGGTACTACCTTCTGGGTGCAGTGCGCAAAAAGGAATGAGCTGCTTGTTGTTTCAGTGGTCAACACATCTGAAGAGTAGGTGGTGTCAAACTATGAGCCAGGTGGAGATTCTTTTAGGGGAAGAAGGCACAGGGGTGTGGGCCAATGAAGTGATTGTCAGGTGTTGTATTCGTATGCAAAGATGGTTGGGATGAATAGATTTTAGCTGAATGGATTTTAGTAAAGTGCTCTGTGGTTGAGTTTTTTAATCTGAAGTATGCTCTTGATAGAGCATCCATAACTTAGGCCCGATATGTTATATGCATTAAGCCTTACTTGCCTTTCAGGTTCTTGCTTTTCCATGGTGTTCTGGTTGCCATTCAGGGGTTTTCTTGCAATTCTGTCCAGCTCATGGAATCTGTATATGGAGTGGTTGGCCATCTCCATATTATGTTTAGCTAAAGTAGTTCTGATGGCTTTACATCTGTCTAAAAACTGATGGGAAATTTGTATTTTTAATTTATTTACAGTCCTGCCCAGGTAGAATATAAAAGAAATCATCATGCTGCATTCCCCTTTTTCTTCTTTTGTTTTTTTTTTTTTTGCAGAAGTTTCCATATCCCTAATGTAGTTTGTTAACAGGTTCAAATGCTGAAAGATTTCCCTGAATTTTCTTTTCTCTGATAATGTCTAGTATCGAGTAAAGTAATCTTGCATCACACCCTTAAACTAAAAAGGCTCCTTCCAGGTTGCTGAGGTTAAGAATAAAGTCATTCAGTCCTTTGGATACTCTCGCCATGTGCATTTGACATGATTTAATTGCATTTTGTTTAGTGTTCTGAGGATGCATGCTGTTTGGATGTAGGGGTATACTGACTCTTGTTGGCTTCGTATAAAGGTTACTGGTGAGCAGCCCATCAAGCACCCTTTTACTGATGGTCAGGTACAGGATGGATATTTGTCAAATTCTTGAAGTCGGTTTTCATTTTCTGTCCAGATGACAAATATATCTGCAATAAAGCTTATGTAACAGCTTATGTAATTTATTGGGAGGTTAGCATAATGGTTAAGGTGTTTACCTTACAAACACAAGGTGCAGGGTTTGATTCTCACAGGGGGTAATTGGCTAGGCTTAAAATAGCCCACAAGGGTAGTTAGCCTAGTACTAACCTATGAACCTATAACATGAAATGTTATGCTGAAATTCGGAATTGTAAACATTCTCAGTTCCCATTTATCAAATGTTATAATGGTCAGACTGGGGGGGCAATGGCTGCCCCCCACTGCAATTTCTGTTTCTGTCTGTAGTAATTGATGCTGAAAATGAAACGAATGTTGATAAGAAGAGTCTGTAGAAGTATTGCATTTTTTCGATTTCTCCAGGCAGAGCCCTGCATTTCTCAGGAGTGCGTCCTCTACTACATTGATACAGTAGTGTTGCTGTAAAACCACATACAACTCCTCCACATCGATTGTGACTAGCAGAGTGTTTTATTGAATACTGACATCCTTATTTTTTCACTTGTTTTTTGTTTTGTTTTTATATACAAGAAGTCAAGGGTAACCAGTACAAATGACTGTGTCAGCTGCCAGTGGTTTGACTACAACTTTTAGACAAATGATCATGCTCTCAGTGATGGTTCCATCACTTGCAATTATCAGTTTATATGCAGGGCTGTTGATGTTTCTGTGTGGATTATGAATACTAAACAATTAAGGGATAGGGACTCTTTCACACAGAAACAGACATCCCCCTCCCCCAAGATCTGCATCTCCACCCACCTGAAAGTACAGTTGTATAAAATCTTACCATAACAGTAGTTGTCCTTCTCTTCACTGTTGCAGTATTCATCATAGAAGGGATGTCCCGCTCAGAGCAGCTAAATGCTTGGCCAGCATGAAAAAGCCTAAAAAAGATCTTGTATGAAGCTCATGGCACATTAATACTCCCTGCACAAAACGTAGGTCATATAAGGGACATACAGATGCAACTACCTAGAAGCTTAACTGCCCTAGAAGAGAACAGTCAACACAGGATAAAGGAGTCAATCAACAGAACAAAGGATATCAAAACCACAACAGACCAAGGAAACAAAACTTGTTTAATAAAAATGCTAATAAAAACTTTCGCCTAATGGCTTCCTCAGGCACAACCTAAACTGAAAATAAAAGACACCACTTCTATACACTTAGATCACACAATTATACAATTAAAGCAATTGATTAAAACTAATTAAACATGCTGATGCTTTAAAGGAGTCCATGCACATCCAGAAGGAAAAAAATGCAGAACAAACAAGAGGGGGTTGGGAAGGAGGAAGCGAATTCTCCAACAGTGAAAAGGACATCTACTGTTATGGTAAGATTTTACATAACTGTACTATGTCCTTTTATAAGACTGTTGCAGTATTGCTCATAAAAGGGACAGTAAAAAAGCTCAAGAAACAGAATGAGAGGTGGAAGGCCGAGAAGAGCCCTCAATAACCCCACATAAAATGGTTTCAGCAAAAACTTGTTCTAGCTCTAGAAACAATATCCAACTTATAATGTTTAGTAAAGGTATGCACTGAAGACCCGGTAGCAGCTTCAATGATGAAACTGGTGTCCAACCCCATGAAGAAGCCACCAGTAGAGGCAACAGCCCTAGTGGAATGAGCTTTAACAGAAGTAAACAGATTTACTATGAAAAGAATAACAAAGGGAAATGACCTTGTATATCGAGGAGATGGTTTGCTTAGAAACACCCAAACCCAAAGACCTGGGATGAAAGGAAACAAAAAGCTGTTCAGACTTGGACAGTCCTAGTTTTATCCATAAAGTACCTGAGCCTTCTCTGCAAATCCAAGATACGCAGGACACTCTCACTAGCAGACTGAGGAGGAGAAAATGGAAGAGTTGTACAAACTGATTCAACAACTCATTTACTACCTTGGGCATAAAAGGAGGATTAGTACAAAGGGGCACCCTGTCCTTGTGAAAAAAACAAAAAAGAAGGAATGGACATAAGGGTATGGAGCTCAGAAACCCTCCTAGCAGAAGAAAAAGCCAGCAACAAAACAATCTTCCAGGTACAATGATGCAAAAAAGCAGAATCTGCAGGCTGAAAAGGAGCCAGAGTCAATTTTTCCAAAACAAAATTAAGGTCCCAAGAAGGAGGAATAGGTTTTCTTGGAGGGCTAACATGCTGGATGCCTTTAAGAAATTGTTTGACCTCAAAATGAGAAGTCAAAGGAGGATTCATGGGCAGCCAAGCAGAAATGTCTGACAAATGGGCCTTCACAAAAGAATAGGCCAAGCCAGACTGCGGCAGCTCACACAAATAACAGAGGACCAGAGAGACCTCCACTGAAAAAGGTCCTGCTTATGAGCATGGCATCAGACAGAAAACCTTTTCCATTTGGACATGTAAGATTTTCTGGTTGAGGGTTTCCTTGCCTCCTGTAAAACCCTAAGCATATTTTAAAAAGGTGGGCCTGAAAAGGATCAAAACCCTTTTACCCACAATGTCAGTTGCAGAGTGGATAAGTGGGGATGGATGAGAGACCACTTATCCTGTGTGAGGAGATCCAACCGGTGAGGTAACTTGTGATGACCGTCCCTGGCCATATGCATTAAGAGGGGGAACCAGTACTGTCTCGGCCAAAAGCAAAGTAAAACACCAGTGGCCAGCATTTGCAGCATATAAACAGCTCGAAACCAAAATAATAAAACATGTTTATTTAAGCATAAATGCAACAAAGTGTACTAATATCAATTCAAACTGGTTTCGGCTATCCAGCCTTCATCAGTGAAAAAACATTTGTGGTTCCAATGATTCATGAATATTTATAGAAACTACCAACCAATGGAAACATGGTTTAGTCCATCCCAAACTCAAATTTGCAGTCACATTCCAATCACTGTTTAGCCTTAATATAATAGAGGCATTATAAACATAATAACAGTACATCAAATGTCTGATACAGATTTTACCAAAAATACAGCATATAATATTTTATGTTGTACATAAATAAGAAGTTATGTACCTACCATAACGTTCCATGTTAGTTGTCTTCTCTCGCCTTCTTTCTTGCTTGATGGGTTCGGAGCCGATCCCTCGGCTCCGACTCGGCACTTGCTAAGCTCGAGAGTCACTTTTACCAGCTCGAGGCAGCCCCATATCCCATGATGCAAGGCGGTAAGTACCCAGATCTCGTTTGATGACAAAGGGCAATAGCACCAAGCATAACAAACACTTCCCAAAGGAAGAAAGAAAACTTACAGGATGGAAGAAGGACCAGGTCTGAATGGTCTTCAGCATAATAATTTCTTATAACAAGGTCTGTCCAGGCCTGGGGAAGGAGGGAGGGTCAAGAAAGAAGGCGAGAGAAGACAACTAACATGGAACGTTATGGTAGGTACATAACTTCTTAATGTTAAGTTGTCAATCTCGCCTTCATTCTTGCTTGATGGGCCCGCGTCCCTAGCACCTCTATCCTGGGTGGCTCAATGGAACAGACTCTTGAGGACTGTAGAGCCAAAACTGGCTCTGTCCCTGGAGGCCAAGTCCAATTTGTAATGGGAAACAAAAGTGTGAGGAGTGGCCCAAGTGGCGCTGCAGAAATAGTGTCTAAAGGAAGTCTAGCTTGAAAGGCTGTAGAAGTAGCTAAGCTCCTAGTTGAATGTGCTTTAGGTTTTGAGCACAGCTGTTTTCCCCTGAGCAGATAAATTTCAGAGATGACCGAAGAAAGCCATCTGGACAAGGTCACTTTAGAAACAGGAAGGCCTTTTTATTATCCGCATAGGAAACAAAAAGTTGATCAGATTTTCTAAATTTTTTGTTCTGTCCAAATAATATCTAAGTTGACGGTGGACATCAAGATAATGTAGTTTTGTTCAGCTCTGTCTGAATAGTTTGGGAAAAATACAGGAGATCAATGGATTGATTCAAATTGGTCTTTGAGGCGACCTTAGGCAAAAAGGTCGGATTAGTTCTCAAAGATACTCTGTCTTTGTGAAAAACCAAATAGGGGGGTCGAACCGATAGAGCATGAAGTTCAGACACCCTCCTGGCGATGTAATAGCCACTAAGAATAAAGTTTTCCAAGAAAGAAATTTCAGGGAACAAGAAACAGCTGGCTCGAAGGGGGGAAGAATCAAGGATGTCAGCACTAAATTTAGATCCCACTGAGGAGGAGGATTCCTGATTGGAGGCTTTAGTAGGAAAATTCCTTTCAAGAAGGCCCTGCAGAGCCTATGGGACATAATATTATGATCTGCGACCCCGACATGAAAGTTGGAGATAGCAGCCAATTGAACTCTGACTGTGGAAGAAGAGGAGCCTGCATGAAAAATCTCTGCTAAGAAGTCCAGGACTGCCTGAATAGGGGCAGTGAAAGGATCAATATTCTTGGCCTTAGCCCAATAAGAGAAACGTTTCCATTTGCTTGTATAAATCCTCCTGGTAGAGGATTTTAACGAAGCTACTATGATGTCTCTAACTGGGTTAGAGATCAAAGGAAGCCTGGCTAAGGGAGGAAGTGGAGCAACCATGCTGTGAGGTTGAGAGAATGGATAGACCGGTGCAGCTGAACGGATTGGTGAATCAGAAGATCTGGCACTGGGTCCAGATGCCACGGCTGCACCAAAAGGTGATGATGGAGGAACGGGAACCAAACTTGTCGAGGCCAGTAAGGGGCAATGAGAATCAATTTGGCTCTCAAAACGGTAGCTTTCTGGATAACTTGAGGGATCAGAGGAAATGGAGGGAAGGCATAAAGAAGTCCCTGGGGCCAATCCTGGGTCAGAGCGTCTCTGGGGGGATGGCCTGGTAAAGGGAAGAGACAGAAGTCGTCTGGGCATTTGCTGTTTTGGGGAGTAGCAAAAAGATCGCAACATGGACGACCCCATTCCAGAAATATCTCTTCCGCTATAGATTGCTTGAGAGACCACTCGTGAGGCATGAGAATAGCTCTGCTCAATCTGTCTGCTACAATGTTGGTTTTCCCAGGGATATGCGTTGCTACCAGAAACCGATGAGAGGAGATCGCCCATTGCCATAGTCTGAGCGCTTCTCGACACAAGGGGTAGGACTTGGTTCCGCCCTGTTTGTTGATATACCAAACTACAGACATGTTGTCTGTGTGGACTGCAATTGTCCCTACGGGAAGAAAGTCGTTGAGGGCTTGCAACGTTAAAAGCACTGCTCTCATCTCCAGGACATTTATGTGCAGATGGTACTCGAACGGCTGCCACGTCCCATGAACCATCCTGCCCTGATAATGACCCCCCCACCCGATCAGGGAGGCATCCGTGGTGACAGTGGCTATCGGGGATGGGGGTACAAAGTACCTGCCTTGGTGAACCTGAGGAGATGTGATCCACCAAGCAAGATGATCTTTGCAAGTCTGTGTCACCAGAATCTGGTGACGCATTGGAAGTTGTTGGTACGACCACTGTGTGAACAGCATCCACTGAAGAAGGCGCATGTAGAATCGAGCCAGGGGAAGAAGAGTAATGGCCGCAGCCATGAGGACCTTTAGAACCATTCTGGCCTGTACTTTCTTGTTGGCCAGAATGATCCTGACATGACTTTGAATGTCTGAAACTCTTTGATCTGTAAGGGTAGCTGACATCCGAACAGTGTTTAAGTTTGCGCCTATGAAAGTAATAGACTGGCAGGGCGATAAGGATGACTTTTCGAAGTTGATCGAGATGCCTAAATGAGAACAAAGACTTATTGTGTAATCCCTGGCTTGAATAAGCTGATGCCTGGTGGTGGCTGACAGGAGCCAGTCGTCGAGATACGGAAACACCTGGAATCCTTGGCGTCTCAGGTGAGCCGTGACCACTGCCATGCATTTGGTGAACACTCTGGGGGCTGTAGTGAGACCAAAGGGCAGGGCTCTGAACTGGAAATGACTGGACCCCAGCCGAAAGTGGAGAAATCTCCTGGAGCGTCTGTGAATTTTGATGTGATAGTATGCATCCTGAAGATCTATTGAGCACATCCAGTTGTCCTTCTGTAAGAAGGGCAGAATTGACTGAAGAGTGACCATTGAATCTTGTCTTCCTCACAGACTTGTTGAGTCTGCTGAGATCCAATATTGGTCTCCAGTCTCCCGTCTTTTGGGGACCAAAAGAACCTTGAGTAGATTCCGGGCTCTGAATGGTCTATTGTAACTGGCTGAATGGCTCTTTTGCAGTAGTTTTGAGACTTCTAACTCTGCAATTTCCCTTAGACCGGGTGGTACATCTGGAAGGGAATTTGAAGGGAAAGGACTTTCCTCGAATGGAATTATGTAACCCTTGGATATGATCGACTGTACCCATCTGTCTTGAGTGAGGGAATGCCAGGCTTCTGGGTACAGTGATAATCTTCCCCCGACTGCCTCCAAGGAGGGACAGCCGGGCAACATCTCAGGGATGCTGAAAGGGCTTGTCAGAGAGAGGCTCTCTGTTTCCCTGATTTTTTGGACCCCCTCTGCCTCTAGAGCGGCGTCTGTTGTTGTTACCCCCTCTGCCTCTAGGGGTAAACTGACCACGTGAATCCGGCGTGACTCCTTGGGATTTGCGGAACCACATTTTGCCACCTTTCTGTCCTTTGGAGTAAGGTCTAGAAGGGGTGGAAAAACGGACTCCTACAGCAGAAAGAGTCTTGCCGTCCTGCTCACACCTGGTCAAAGTTTCCTTCACCTGAGGGCCAAACAAAGCTGACCCATCAAAGGGAGAATTTGTGAAGGACGCCTTAAAGGGATCTGCAAAGTCACATAGCCGCATCCAGGCTTGGCGTCTAAGAGCCACACCTGTACCTGCGGCTACTCGCTCCATCAGCAGCATATGATATTAGCCGCATGGAGGAGTTTGCAATGGAATTAAGGGTTCCTAGCTGCGAAGCAATTTTTCTTGAGCCCCAGCAGCTGTAGGATCCTGTACTACTTCACCCAGCTCCTTAAGGATATCCCTCTGGAGTCTGGTGAAGTGACATAGGTAATTCAGCGAGCATAGCAAAGGTCGCTGAGGAAAACATCCGCTTACCGTACCTATCCATGGTCCTAGAGTCCTTATTAGGAGGATGGGCCAGTGCGGAAGGATCTGCAAGTTCCTTCTTGGTGGCAGCAGCCACCACCATGGCATCAGCGGGGACACCCTTAGTGAGGAATTGCTTGTCACAGGGGGCAGTGATAAATTTTGAAGGCCTCCTAGGGACTGGCTCAACAGAGTCAGGAGCTGCCCACGCCTTTCGGGCAATAACCTGCATAAGGGGGTCGAAAGGCGGAGACACCCAGGAGGTGGAGGGCCGAGATCCAAACGCCTCTAGGTATACGGACTCATCCTCAGAGGGATTGTTGGTGGGCCAGTTTCCCCACTGTTTAAGGAGTTCTAGGATGTCTGAGAAGGAGACATCCTCAGAGGGGGATCTAGGGGATCCCTCTGACTCATCAAAGTCAGTATCTGAAGTGATAGACTCGGGGGAGTCTACATGTTTCCTCTTACAAGTCCTCTTCCTAGGAGGATCTCCCGAAACATCAGGAGAATCCTCGGAAGAGGGGGAAATTCCCAATGGGGAAACCTGAGGCGGAGGATCTCTGGGTCCTGTAGCAAGAGAAGTGGCAGAGATGTCAACAGGCACTATAGAGGGAGGAGCTAAGGGAACAGACTGCTGACTGATACCAGTGGCCAGCACACTCTTCATCACCTCGAATGCGCCCTCCCAGGCAGGGCCGAGAGAACCTGTTCGAAGAACTAGGAACTCCAGGGACCACCGAAGGGAAGTCTCGAGGCAGATGTCGGAGCCGAGCTCACCAAGGCCGAGGCTCCAAGGGGAAGAGCGGGCTCGGACAAGGGTCGATGCCACTCACCCCTCGGAGGAGACCATGGAAGCCCGGCCACGAATCCCTCTAAGGAAGGTCTCAAGAGGAGATAAGAGTAGAGGCTGAAGGAACAGAAGGGGTATCTGTCCTCCAGCCGTAGCAGTAACCATTCGAAGACTCCAACTCCAAGCTCTGGGGTAGAGTTGAAGGAGGAACTGTAACGGGGTGTGGACCAATAGTCGTCTGTTGAGACGGACTATGTAACATTTGGGCCAGTGCCTGTGACTTAAGTAATCTACTGACCACTCTCTCTAAGTCATGGTCAGAAAGCCTGGATGACTTTGAAGATCGGCTCCAATGGCTCCGTTCCGAAAGGAGAGGTGAAGTCGGAGCCGAAAGTATCGGCTCCAAGGAAGGAGACCTCGACCTCTTCCTGGAAGGAGCCATCGGAACCGACGAAACTATAGAACCTGTCGGAGCCGACAACTTATCGGAGCCGACAGGTAGCCTCGATGCATCGGCTCCAGCCGGAGCCGATACAGCCACAAAACTAACGGTGTCGGAGCCGACACCGATGCCTGTGCCACATGGTGGTCGGAACCGATCGGAGCCGACACCGAAGTGGTCGATGCAGAATCGGCACCGATAGCCATCGGTGCGAAGGCTAGTTAAGCCAGAATCGGCTCCAGCGGGCCGATCTCGACTCAGAACGAGTCGGGCGAGGCCGCAGGCTTTGACACAGAAGCCTGGGCCTTGGAAGACTTGGCAGTCTTAGGTGGAGCCGACTTAGCCGGAGAGCCCTCCGGCTTAAGAAGGCCCCTGAGTATTAATTTGTTTCTTCTTTCCTGCAGGACTCTCTGGCTGAAAGAATGACATATAGCACAGGAGTCCTGCAGGTGAAGAGGGCCCAGGCAATAAAGGCAAGAAGTGTGACCGTCTGTCAGAGACATCTTCTGACAGCATGAGTCACACTTCTTAAAGCCTGAGACCCTTTCTTTTGACATGGTGTCACACAAAACACACACACCAGTCAAAGACTTTAAATTTAAATATACCAAAAAGGTATAAGTACAAACACACACACACACCCTAACAGGGGGGGGATGGGATGGTTAAAGTCTGACTAAAAAATAATAAGAGACAGACAAATTTCTGTCAGAAACAGATTAAAACTAAATAAAAACTAACAATAAGGAGTTTTAAGTTCAAAAGGGGCTAAAAAAGCGAAATAGTAAATCACTTACCAGGAGCTGGTAAAAGGAGGACCTCATAAGCGAAGCGGCAAACGAGATCTGGGTACTTACCGCCTTGCATCATGGGATATGGGGCTGCCTTGAGCTGGTAAAAGTGACTCTCGAGCTTAGCAAGTGCGAGTGAGCCGAGGATCGGCTCCGAACCCATCAAGCAAGAATGAAGGCGAGATTGACAACTTAACATTTTGATGTTATACAGACTCCTGATGAGAAAATCTTTAGAGTTGCATTCAGAGTATTATCATACACTGTAAGCGAAGTGGAAAATCCACAGAAACATATGAACATGGGGTGTGTTAATACAGTCTATTATCAAAATAACACTGAAGTGTAAATCTATGATATAATTTTGTCACAAAAATATAATATATCACTAGAACATTGGATATTCAATAACAGATGCATAACCATACATAATAGACAGTCTCAACACAAAAATGCAATTTTTGGTCAACCAGTAGGGTTTTAACAATGGTACGTAATATTGAGACCCACATAATAATTTTACAAAAATATTTTTTAGATATCAAGAAAACCATATGATACAAAAATACATTAGCATATGACAAGTTATAATAGCCTTATAAATAGATTCTGTTGCCATCCACCAATAGGCTTTAACAATGGCAACATACATATATAAGGCCCTCATCGTTATTTGGCACATATATACAAATAGTATTTTATTTGAAATATGTCAACATGCATAGATAAGTCATGAACAATGTCAATTGTATAATAAATCACATGGATGAAGGGCCCATATCTTGGTTCTATAAACATAACTCTTGACTATAGATCAAAAACAAAAAAAGAAACTAATGCTCTCTATAGACACGCTTTGAAACATACCAGTGCTAGATTTATGTTCATGATTATTGATAAAATTACTGGTGATAGGAGCAATCAACAGGGTTGGCATAGTATTTTGAACCATAAAGAAAAATATTGGATCATTCACCTTGGGGCTTTATTTCCCCTGGGTCTTAATGACCACCTATATATATGAAAGGTAAATGGTGTAATACATGCTGGAACCATAATACATACAAGACATGTTTAAAATCCAGGAAGAATATATATATATATATATATATATGATATATAGTCAAGAATTATGTTTATAGAACCAAGATATGGGCCCCTTTATCCATGTGATTTATTATACACTTGACATTGTTCATGACTTATCTATGCATGTTGACGTATTTCAAATAAAATACTATTTGTATATATGTGCCAAATAACGATGACGGCCTTATATTTGTATGTTGCCATTGTTAAAGCCTATTGGTGGATGGCAACAGAATCTATTTATAGGGCTATTATAACTTGTCATACGCTAATGTATTTTTATATCATATGGTTTTCTTGATATCTAAAAAATATTTTTGTAAAATTATGTGGGTCTCAATATTACGTGCCATTGTTAAACCCTACTGGTTGACCAAAAATTGCATTTTTGTGTTGAAACTGTCTATTATGTATGGTTATGTATCTGTTATTGAATATCCAATGTTCTAGTGATACATTATATTTTTGTGACAAAATGATATCATATATTTACACTTCAGTGCTATTTTGATAATAGACTGTATATTAACACACCCCATGTTCATATGTTTCTGGGGATTTTCCACTTTGCTTACAGTGTATGATAATACTCTGAATGCAACTCTAAAGATTTTCTCATCAGGAGTCTGTATAACATCAAATTTATGTACAACATAAAATATTACTATATGCTGTCTTTTTGGTAAAACCTGTATCAGACATTTGATGTACTATTATTATGTTTATAATGCCTCTATTATATTAAGGCTAAACAGTGATTAGAATGCGACTGCAAATTTGAGTTTGGGATGGACTAAACCATGTTTCCATTGGTTGGTAGTTTCTATAAATATTCATGAATCATTTGGAATCACAAATGTTTTTTCACTGATGAAGGCTGGATAGCCGAAACCGGTTTGAATTGATATTAGTACACTTTGTTGCATTTATGCTTAAATAAACATCTATTTTATTATTTTGGTTTCGAGGTGTTTATATGCTGCAAATGCTGGCCACTGGTGTTTTACTATGTAATGGTATGGCCGAACATACCATACCTGCGAGGCATTTTGGTTTCTAGTCTCGGCCAAAAGCAAGTCACTAGCATGACTTTTGGGGAGTCTAGCTGAATCTTCTGCAGGACTCTTGGAAGTAGTGGAAGAGGAAGGAAAGCATAAAGAAACATCCACTTCCGGTAAAAGGAAAGTGGGTCAGTCTTCCATGCCAAATGGCATGGAACTCTGGAAGAGAAGACAGGAAGCTGCATGTTCAAAGGGGAGGCAAAAAGATCTACCAAGGAATACCCAACAATGGACAACGTCCAGAAAAATGTCTCTGTGAAGCATCCATTCATTAGCCTGTGTTTTGGACCTGCTCAGGAGAGTCTGCCACTAGACTGTGCTCTGAAGCAATGTAAATTGCCTGAAGAGTTAACTGATAACCAAGAGCCACTTCTCATCCCTGAAGCTCCATCCTGCACAGGAAGTAAGATTTTGTGTCCCCCTGCTTGTTGACATACCACATCACTGTAGTGTTGTCTGTGTACACACCTTCAAGGCATGTGGAGAGAACATGGGATGAAAAGTCTGAAGGGCCAGAATCAGAGCTCTCATCTCTTTGATGTTGCTATGATCTGACTTCTGACGGGGAGGCCAAAGACCCTGAGAACCTTCAGGTGATCAACAGAAGCTCTCCATCGCATGTCTGAGGCATCACTGAACAGCTCTTGAGTAGAGATTGGAGGCTGAAAGGGCCAGCCTAGGTTGGCAGCGAACTGTTAAATCCACCACTCAAATTCCTTCTTGAGACAAGGCAGGACAGGTACACAAATTCAGAGGGTGACTATGCTGCAGCCAAACTGACTTGAGGTACCACTGAAGCTTATGAATATGCAGTCTGGCAAGAGTAAGCATTGGAATGGAAGAGGCCATGAATCCGAGGGCCTGAAGAAACTCCCTGGCTGACATAGCAGTCAGAGGAAGAAGAGTGAAAAAAGGCGGTCAATGACAATACCTTTGGAAGCAGAAGAGAGGCCAACACTGGCACTGTCTGAATCCTGCATCCCAGATACACATGATCCTGAGAGGGAGTCAGAACAGACTTTTGGAAGTTTAGAGTAAATCCCTGACTTTGAAGAACAGAGATGGTGAACTGGAGATCCCGTAACAATCAACTGGAAGAAAGCACCTGAAGCAACAGGTCATCTAGATAAGGAAAAATATGAATGCCTTGCAGCCTTTAGAAGGCAATCACAGGAGCAAGCCATTTTGTGAATACCCTAGGGGCAGTAGAGGTCAGAGGACAAAGCAGAGAAGTGAAAATGAGGGGAAGACAGAGATACAAAAACTTCCTGAAGACAGGGTGAACAGGGATATGAAGGTAAGCATCTTTCAGATCCAAGGCCACCAGAAAAGCCTAGGGGTAATAAAAGAGTAAACAGAGCTTAAAGAGTAAGAATCCAAAGATAAGGGATCTCTAGAAAGGTGTTGTACCAGAAGAGAT
The DNA here is from genome assembly GCF_019279795.1 of Protopterus annectens. Taxonomy (NCBI): domain Eukaryota; kingdom Metazoa; phylum Chordata; order Ceratodontiformes; family Protopteridae; genus Protopterus; species Protopterus annectens. Next base: position 6,587,231 of record NC_056731.1, read on the forward strand.
CCAAAATAGGTCTCCAAGTGTCCTACTTTTGAGGAACCAGGAACATCCTGGAAGAAAAAAAGAAAAACTTCCCACTTGGGAAGGGGGAACAAGTTGAATGGTCACTTTGTTCAACAGGGAGCCTAGAACCTCCAGGAAATGAGGAGGTTGCTCTGGAGGAGGATGAGGAGTCCCTGAAAAAGAAGGGAGAGAATTCCATACCACGAAGTAACCCTGATGGATGACAGAAAGAACATGAGAGTTTGAAGTGATGAGACGCCAATTTGGAAGAAAATGGAGAAGCCAAAAGGACAAAGGAACCTGGTCTACAAGAAATGTGGGGGGATTTGTCAAAGAGAAGCAGGCTTATCAGATAAAGGAGGTTCCTGGACCACAGAAATCTGAGAAGCCTTGACGGGGGAGCTGCCTCCCATCCTTCCTGCCCTTAGTGGCCTGGCAGGGATGCTTGCAAACAAAGGCAGACCTAGAAGGCTAACTCCTCTGGAACTTGGAAATAGCAGAGACAAAATATGTTCAAGGTCTTGCAATTATAGTGCTTGCTATAAAAGTTTTGAGTAAGTGCCAGGATGAGAAATGAATGGCTTGAGTGCTTAAGTTGAAAGTTTGTCTAGTTCCAAGGGAAAAATTGAAGAGAAGACTTTGTGGAGCCGGGAATACTTTTACCCCAGCTAACCGGGCAAATACGGTATTTATAGCAGGGAAATGCAAGAGATAGAAATTAGCCCAAAAAAGCCAATAAACTACTAATTTCTGGGCTGAAACCACTCCTCCAGGGATAGACAGGCTGCTCAAAGCTCCTCTCTCTCACAGGTGAGCACAGAACTTCCTTCTATCCAAGTAAGGTATGGGCAAACACAGAGATTTGTAACACAGCCCTGAATTCAGCACTAACCTGAAAACTGGACTATACTAGCTTAGAAAGGCAGGAAACAAGTATATATATATATATATATATATATATATATATATATATATATATATATATATATATTTTTTTTTTCTTTTGTTTGTTTTTTTTAGAAAATAAAGCAGATACATTCAAAAACACTTTAAATGCACAGAAAATGATACTTATTGTTATATATCCCAGATCAGAGTTGTAGTCAATACCCCTAGTAATGAAGTAGGAAGAAACACAAATCAAATACAGTAAAAGCAGATGAATAAAGTGCAATTTTATATATATATATATATATATATATATATATATATATATATATATATATATATATATATATATATATATATATATATATATATATATATTTATTTGTGTGTGTGTGTGTGTGTGTGTGTGTGTGTGTATATATATATATATATGAACATATATATATATATATGAACATATATATATATATATGAACATATATATATATGAACATATATATATATATATATGTATATATATATATATATGAACATATATATATATATATATATATATATATATATATGTACATATATATATATATATATATATACCTATAAACAATAGAAAACGAACAAACTGATTTAAACAAGTTACCCAATTAACCAGAAAAAAAATCTCAAAACTGAGCCCTGTTCCAGCAGTCTTCAATCAGACAAGTTCTAACTGCACACCCCTGCTTAATAGGGTGCAGGGGAAAGTACAGTTTTGTACCTACCATAAATGTAGATGTTCGAGTGCTAATACAGCTGCAGTAATCACAGATGGGTTTTCTGCCGGCAGGCGGTCCCTCGGTCGGCCGAATTCCAAAGTCTTGGTCCGGCATCGGTGGTCGTCGCTTACTCTTCTGACGTCAGTGAGGCCAGAGTATATAAGACACAGCCGACGCCATGTTCTTCAGTCTTTCTCGCCCCAGATGTTAGGTGCCCCCAGAAGGAAGGCAATACATAAATAATGCTTATATACATATACAAGCAATGCAAAATAATCCAAAATTAGTGGATGCAAGCAAATAAAACATAGCAGGATAACCCAGTCAGGTAGTATGAAGAGGTTGTTAGGCCCCATGCCTTTACCAAGTGGGGACGGAGGGAGGGAAACATGTACTGCAGCTGTATTAGCACTCGAACATCTACATTTATGGTAGGTACAAAACTGTACTGTTCATCGTGCATACAGCTGCAGTAATCACAGATGGGTAGAATCCCAAAGCTATGCATAGGGTGGTAGGTACTAGGAGGAACTGGGTTGAGCCAGAATTCCCTGCAAAACAGCAGTGGCAAAGCCTGCTCTTGTTCTGGAATATAAAGGCAGGTGGTAGTGTTTTGTGAAGGTATGTACAGAACTCCAAGTGGCTGCCTCCAAAATATCTTTGGTAGGAACTCCTCTGAGGAAGGCTGTAGAGGTAGCTGTGGCCCTGGTGGAGTGTGATCTGATACCTGTAGGAACAGATTTTCCATGCTAGGAATAACAAAAGCGTATGCAGTGGCCAATCCACTTGGAAATAGTCTGTTTTGTAACTGGTTTCCCTTGAGCCCCTACAGCATAGGACACAAAAAGTTGTTCTGATTTCCTGAAGGACTTTGTTCTGTCTAAATAATAACGTAGCTGCCTATGGATGTCTAAAGAGTGTAGCAGCCTTTCCCCTTTGTTTTGAGGATTGGGATAAAAGGTAGGTAGGTGTATGGCTTGATTTAAGGCTACCCTGGATACCACTTTTGGCATAAATGAAGGGTTGGTACGAAGGAAAACCCTGTCCTGATGGAAAATGAGGAAGGGCTGCACCGCCATGAGGGCCTGTAGTTCAGAAACCCTACGAGCTGAAGTGATAGCCAGAAGGAAGGCTGTTTTCCAGGACAAATATTGCAAATCTGTTGAGGCAGCTGGTTCAAAAGGAGGCAATGTTAATTTTTCTAGTATGTAATTTAGATCCCAGGCTGGTATTGGCTGCTTCCTTGGAGGTCTTGTATTCTTAGCCCCTCTGAGGAACTGTCGTAAGAGTGGGTGAGAAAATAAAGGAGGATCCGTGTTGAATTCTGCAGAAATGGCTGAGGCATGGATTTTTATGGAGGAAAATGAAAGTCCACTGTTCAGCAGCTCAGCTAGGTACTGTAATACCTGAGGCAAGTTCAGTTTTCTAGGGTCCTGGCCTCTTTTCTCATTCCAAGAGCAAAACCGCTTCCATTTTGCGGAGTAAGCTTTTCTAGTAGATGGCCTTCTGGCCTCCAAAATGACATCCTGCACCTCCTTGGAGAGTAGGGTCTGTTGTGGTGTTAAGGAATTTTCCATGCAGCGAGATTGAGTGTTTTCAGCTGACTGTGAAGAGTTTTGTAGCTGTGCTGAGTCAGCAGAAGAGGCATTAGAGGCAGGGACCAGGGAGGAGTATGTGTTAGGCTCCTCAGGAGTGGGTACCAGTGTTGCCTTGGCCAATCTGGAGCAATCAGTATCATCTTCGGTTTGTCTGTTCTTGCTTTCAAAAGCACCGTGGGCAGAAGAGGCAGAGGTGGGAATGCGTAAACTGTCCATGCTGTCCAACTGAATGAAAGGGCGTCCACTCTCCAGGCCTTTGGATGAAAGGTCCTCGAACAAAACTTTTCCAATTGATGATTCCTGTGGGAGGCAAAAAGATCTATGTCTGGCCTCCCCCACGCTTGGATTATTTCTGTAAACACCTGAGGATGCAACTTCCATTCGTGTGGATCTGTCATATTTCTGCTTAGCTTGTCTGCCAGTGTGTTTTCCAATCCTGGCAAGTACTGTGCTTGAAGTTCGATTTGTCTTTCCAGAGCCAAGTTCCAGAGAGTCATGGCTATTCTGCACAAGGGGTATGAATGTGTTCCTCCTTGTTTGTTTATGTACCACATTACTGTGGTGTTGTCTGTTCTTATCAGTAATTGTCCTGGATGCAGGAAGTCCTTGAAAGCTGTAATTGCATTTATTACTGCTAGCATTTCTTTTTGATTGATGTGAAGGTGCTTTTCCTTTTGGGACCATCTGCCCTGAATACACCTGTCCTTCATGTGCGCCCCCCAGGCGTAATCTGAGGCGTCTGTGGTTATGACTTGCTTTGCTTGAGGTTTGCAGAATGGGAGGCCTGTGTTTGCTTGACATGCTTGGGCCCACCATAGAAATTCCTTTTGCAAACATGGAATTATTGGTATTACTGTTTCCAAACTGTGACTGTGTTGAGACCATAGATTTTTTAGGTACCATTGAAGCTTCCTCATATGCAGCTTTGCACATGTGATTAGAAGAATGCAAGATGCCATGAATCCCAGAGCCTGCAGGATTTTCCTTGCAGTAAGCCTGGTACTTTTTGCTAGTATTTTGAAGTACTGAGATAGTTGCCCCTGTTTTTCTGGCGTAAGATAGGCCATCTGGGTGTTTGTGTCCAAGTTGGCACCCAGGAAGGTTATTTTCTGAGATGGTGTTAGCCTTGATTTCTCTTTGTTGATTGTATATCCCAGAGAAAGCAGTAACCGTGTCACATATGCCAGATGTTCCAGAAGTATGTGCTTGCTGTCCGCTTGGATCAGGCAGTCGTCCAGATAAGGGTAGATTTGTATCCCTTGAAGTCTGCAGTAGGCAATCACTGATGCCAGGCACTTTGTGAATACTCTGGGCGCAGTAGATAAGCCAAAGGGCAATGCAGAGAACTGATAGTGGATTGAACCTGCAAGAAATCTGAGGTATCTTCTGCAGCTTTGTCTGACTGGGACATGCAGGTATGCCTCCTTGAGGTCCACTGTTACCAGCCAAAACTCCTTGCCCAGCATGGGAAGAAGCTGCTGTAATGTGAGCATCTTGAATTTTGGTACGAGTAGAAATGTGTTTAGGATGGATAAGTCCAAAATGTGTCTCCAGTCGGTTCCTTTTCTTGGTACCAGAAAAAGTCTTGAATAAAAACCTTGACCTTGTTGGTGCGTAGGTACCTCTTGAATAGCTCTCATGCTTATGAGCTTTGAAATTTGCAGTTGTGCCTCTGCCCTTTGATTTTGTGGCAGGTTTGGCATGCCTCTCATTTTTGGAAGAGTGTGAAATTGAAATTTGTAGCCTCTGTTTATAATGTCCAGTATCCATTTGTCTGTTGTGACAATATGCCAACTGCTTGCAAATAATGCTAGTTTCCCTCCCAAAGGTGCTGCCAGCTGAGACATGGTAGGCATGAAAATGAGGGAGTCATTGGGTTTGCTTCCTGTATTGTTGCCCACCGTCTTCGCCACCTCTTGGTGCTGCAGTTTGCCATTTTCTGCCTCTATATGATCCTTGTGATTGCCCTCTGCCCCTTGTGCGTCTGTATCTACCTCTTTGGGGCTTGTCAGTGACTGGAAAGGACCAGTTTTTTGAAGGCCAATTTCTGCTAAAACGTGGTGGTTGGACCTGTAAGAAAGCTTTGACAGTTTGCATAGATTTGGCTTTTTCTTCCATTTTCCGTAGTATCTCCTCAGCATTAGTGCCAAATAGTACATCCTTTTGTAAAGGAGCATCTAAAAGTTTAGCTTTCACATGATCAGGCAAATTTTGTTCCCTAAGCCAGGCATGTCTGCGAATGACTGATCCTGTAGCAGCCGCTCTACTGGAGGCCTCTAGGGCATCATAACCACATTGTAAGGTGTGTTTACCCACTTGCTCCGCACTATGCATCATATCCTGTAACTCTTTTAAATCTGGTTGTTCAGGTTGAGACATTTTGTTCCTTAATTGTGATAACAGGAACTGTTGATATTTAATCATATGAAACTGACAGTTTAAGGCCCTCATGGCTAGGGTGACCGAGGTATATACCTTTTTACCCCACCTTTCTAAAGATCTGGATTCCCTTTCTGCAGGAAGTGGATTCTTGGCAGTGGAGGCCTTCAATCCCTTGGGGCCTTGTGAAATGGTTTCAGGGTCGGCATTATGGCTTTTGAAGAGAAATTGGTGAGAGCTGGGTACTCTGTAATACCTATCAGGTTTGACTGGTCCAGGAGGCAGAGAATCAGGGTTAAGACAAGCCTCCGAATAAACATCATCCAGTATGTCCAAAACAGGGGGTATAGCCAAAGGTCTGTGTTGAGGTAACCAAAGAAATTCCCTAAGTCTTTTCTTGGAATCTGAAAAGTCTTGGCCTTCCCAGTGGAAGTGTTCCCTCAAGGTGTGCAAGGTTTCCCCAAAGGAAAAATCCTCAGGAGGGGATACAGAAGGAATGGACTGTTCTGCATCCGAATCCTCAAAAGGAGAGTAGGAGTGTTCCTCTGCATCAGAATGTTCTGATAGAATGGATCCTTGATCAGAAGAGGGAGAATCTTCCTCCACTCTGGGTCTCTTGTCAGGAGGGGGTTGAGAACCTCTGATAAGAGTAATTAAATCCTCAGCCATTTTAAGCATCTGTTTGTTAGGCATGGGTCCTGGAGATGGGCCCTGTGCAACAGGCCTCGTGGGATGCCTGGCTGCCTTGGATTTAGTAAAGGCCTTAATTGAAAAAGAAGATGAGGGCCTAAATACACCATGGGTGGAGGTGGACCTGTCCACATTAGTAGGCTCGACATTAGCAGGGGCTTCGGTTGTAGTCTGGGAAAGGGCCGAGGACCCAGCGGTCTCGGGTACAGAGGACACCGCCAAAGGTGTGTCGTCGGTAGTCAGGGACTGCAAAGGCGTCTCGCTGAGAACCGGACCACGTGTAGCCTGTTTTGGCTTGGGGACCGCGGGCCTCGCGTGTCGGTCCTTTTCCTTGCGTTTTTTGGACAAAACGGTAGTCGGAGTGTCTGACGACATTTTATAATCAAAAGCTTTACCAAAGTAGTGTTGGGCAAACTCCGCCCGACGCTTAATAGTGCGTTTATTAAAGGTAGCGCAAAAGCGGCAGCCCGAGACGTCGTGGTCTGGGCCCAAACAAGGTATGCAGAGGGAATGGAAATCTTTACGCGGTATTTGCTTCCCACAAGAAATACAATTATTAACTTTTTCTGACATCGGTCTGGGGCAAGAAAAGTTTCCCCAACGGGGTACTTAGCTTTAATGAAGACTTCGGTTTCCAATTTTTTCGTAATTCAGGAGCTGGCCGACTGGCACTTGCGAACTGCTTCTGCTTCGGGCACCGCGCAGCAAAAAAGACAGAAGAACATGGAGTCGGCTGTGTCTTATATACTCTGGCCTCACTGACGTCAGAATAGTAAGCGGCGACCACCGACGCCGGACCAAGACTTTGGAATTCGGCCGACCGAGGGACCGCCTGCCGGCAGAAAACCCATCTGTGATTACTGCAGCTGTATGCACGATGAACATCCTTCTCCAAAAAAGAAGTTGTCTTAAGTTGGCATAACTGGTTTTACAGCCTGTGTGTTATCTGACCATCTCAAAGATTACTTGCATAAAATTAGACCCTCTAAGTAAAAAAGTCTGCATTTCATTACTGGAGCCTTCCTGTGTCCTGAAAGAGTGCTCTTCAAACTATCTGGAGATATACAGAGCTGAGTATATTTTTCTGGCACTTCAGAGTTGTGCACTGGTAATTGTTGTTTGACTAATTTTATATCATTGCTGGCTGACTTGATTGCTGTGCACTGTTATTTTTGCTTCACTGTATAGTTTTTCAGATCTCTGCTGAAGGTGTTGGTTTTTCCATACCCACCCTCCCTATTCCTGTGTTGTTGTTTAAATTTGGAGGCTTTTGCAGTTGCTCGCCCCCACTGTAGATTTGATCTGGGGACACTCCCCCCAGACCCATCTCTCTACCTCATTCTACCTAATAGACTCCTTCTGCACTTGTTTTTAGTCATTTTTAATTTAATTGCATTTTTTAAACTGTTTGGTCCAACACTGCTACATACTCGAGTGCTAGCTTGTACTGCATTTGAATTGTTTTTACTGCTGCTTTAGCTAATTTTCTACATATATATATATATATATATATACACACACACACACACACACACACACACCTTTCCTGTAACTAGTGTAGTCCAGATTCAGATTTGCTATATCCAGGACTGTATGTAAGCTTCTGAGTCCCCCAAAGCTTTCTGTTTTGGAGGAAAGCCTTCAAGCTTATCACTGGGAGTGGTAAGCACTAGGTAACCTATCTACCACATAAGGAGTGGTTCTGGCCCAGAAATTGTACCTATTGGCCGTTTGGGCAGTTTTTCCATCTCTCTCAACTTTCTGATTTAAAAGCCCACATATGCACTTGTTTCCCCCCTTTCCTGTAACTAGTTTAGTCCAGATACAGAGACTTACTTTTAGCACTTGAATTTGCTTATTCGTGATCAGCACTTTTTCAGAACTTGTAAGCACTAAACCTACTAATTACTACAGCACTCAACCTTCCTCATTACCTAGAGGAAAACAGTTTTGGTACTTACTTTCCGCACTTGCTTAGAGAAAAACAGCTCTTGTACTCACTTTCCTCACTTATCTAGAGGAAAATATTTTATTCAGGCATGTCCAAGGGTCAGCTCCCAGTGTTCTCTCCTGTCTATCTATTGAATCTGGGCATCTAGGGGCAATGTAGAAATCGCCTCATGTACACAGACAACCCTCTCCTCCTACCACCCAACACTACAACTTGTGAGAGATGCACTTATCTAGCCAAACTGTAGGTAAAGCTCTCTCTAATCAAGACTGAACTTAACAGTCAAGAGGAGAAGGTAAACACTTGCACCACACCACACTCATCACATAGTCTCACTACATCTACACCACCAAAATCCACACAAAGAAACACAAAAACATTTGCGGAGGCTCTCAATAATAATCTGCTCAAGCAACAGAGACCTCCAAAGCAGAAATGCAAGCAACCTCCACCCCCCAACACAACCCAAATGACACATAGCCCACAGACTCAGTGTGCCACTCAACCTCAGCCAATAAGGCAAAACAACGTACCCAACACACTAGTCATAGGCGACTCTACAGTCAGGCACACTGAAGTCCCACTCACCAGGCTAAACAAGGAGAAGTTTACTGTCAGCTGCCTGTCGGGTGCCAGGATCCGCCACATAACCCACGCACTTAGGTCACTCCACAACAAGTACAAATATGACTTTGTCATTGTCCATGATGGTGTGAACGACCCGAGATGTACCTCCCTGGACTACATGAAAAGAGACATGGAAGAGCTCTCGAATTTTGTAGCCCAGGCAGGTATGACCCTAGCCCTGAGTAGCATTCTGCCATCACCCAGAATGATGCCGCAGTACAAGGACAAAATGATTGACTTCAACAATTAGCCAAGCTTCTGGTGCCATTCTAAAGGGATCCAGTATCTGTCTGCCTGGAATGACATGGTCGACAGACCACGATGCTTTGCCAGAGATGGCCTACACCTGTCACCCCTGGGATTCTGGATACTGGCTAAAGTTCTTGCCGCCCCTATAGTGCCTTTTTTAGGCAAGGTTCAAATGACAAATTCACCACCGTAACAGGAACAGGCAAGCAAAAACTGAGGGTGATCCTACTCAATGCCAGAAGTCTAAATCTCAAAATGCACTCACTCGAGGCACTCCTTAAAATGGAGAACATCGATATCTGTGCAGTGACTGAGACCTGGTTCAAGGCTCCAGAGAGCACCCCTGCACTACCAGGCTATAACTCATACCACACTTTTTGGCCATGTAAACTGGACCGGAACACCAAAGGCGGAGGTGTGTTCATATTCATTAAGGATATCCACACCTCCAGGCTAGTTGCTCAGCATAATGCAGCTGAGGTTATCCAAGTGCAACTAACTCTGGGCAAAACTGCAATCCAAATTGTAGCTTGCTACAGATCACCCACCATGTCCCAGGATTCTCACTCCTCTTTTCTTGATGTACTGGAAAATATTAGGGTTCAACCAAACACCCTAATAATGGGCGATTTCAACTACCCCATCATTAACTGGGAAAACTACTCATGTACCATCTCCTTCGCTCAACGCTTTCTGGAATTCATAAACTCCAATGCCCTGGATCAACTTATCCACACCCCCACCAGGGGCAACAATATCATAGATCTAGTCATTACCAATATGAGTGACCGGTGTTCCACACCTGAAGTCAATGCCTCATTGGTCCAATCCGACCATAAGCTAATTACCCTAGATATCCACATCCTGCCTCCACCCCCCATTAAGGAAACCATGGTAAAAATTTCTCCAAAGCCAACTTCATGCTTCTTAAGACAGAAGTGGTGAACTTCATGACACCCATGCAGATGGACAATACAGTTACAACTACTGAATCCTACACTATTGCACTTTATAAGCACTTACATGAGTGCATGGATCGTGCTATCCCAAACAGAACCAAGATGCTATCCTCCAAAAAAAGGAAGCCAATCTGGTGGTCCCCTGCCATAAACAAACTGTACAACAGAAGGAAGAAACTCTTGCAAAAGAGAGTAAAATCCCACGAGTGGAGGAGCTCCCTGGTCAGCCTCAGTAAGAAGCTGTGATCCCTGATAAAATCCTCCAAAGCTAGTTATGAAAACAAAATCGCCACTGATTCTAAAGACAACCACAAAGCATTCTATAGCTATGTCAAGAATCTCAATGGCAACACTCAAATCTGCTCTGAGTTGCAGCACAGTGGCACTAAATATACAGACCCAACTGATATTGCCAACATCCTGGCAGATAGGTTCAGTGCTAACTTTACCCCCCTCTCACCCCCTAAAGAGCCCATCTCTATACTGGAAGAATGCAAAGTTCCTGTAATCACGGCTGCACAGGTAAAAACCACACTCTCCAATGCCAAGAATAAAGCATCCATGGGACCAGACAACATCCGAGGCTGCGTTCTACACGAACTACAGAACGAACTGGCACCCCACCTAAGTACCATGTTCAATCATAGCCTCACCTCAGGCTTTGTGCCTGCTGAATGGCGCACAGCAACGGTTATCCCACTCCACAAGGGGGGAGCCACCACGGACCCCGGGAACTACTGCCCCATTAGCCTGATGAGCCTGGTCTGCAAGGCCATGGAACTAATCATCATGGAACTTATAAACAAAGACATTGGTAATCTCCAAACTCTGGATCCCACCCAGTTCGGGTTTGTAAAAGGCAGATCATGTCTCCTAAACCTGATAGACTTCTTTGAAGCAGTCACCAAAGCTGTAGATATGGGTAAGGTGGTTCACACAGCCTATCTAGATCTTGCCAAGGCTTTCGACACCATCCCCCACTCTGGAATTATACATAAACTCACTAAACTAGGTATAAATCCCTATGTTACAAGATGGGTTGCCAACTGCCTCACTGACAGAACCCACTCTGTGAAAGTTCTGTGAAAGTAGCAGACTCCAAATCCGACTTCAGACCAGTGACAAGTGGAGTACCACAGGGTTCAGTCCTGGGTCCTCTCCTGTTTGGTATCTACTTCTCTGAAGTACAGGCTAACACAGAAGGTCTTTGGCTAACGAAGTTCGCAGATGACTGCAAACTAGGAGCCATAATCGAAACTCCTAACGACGTGGACATCCTACAAAAGGGCCGCAATAAGACAGATGCGTGGTGTCAAAGCCATGGCCTCAAGCTCAATGCCAAAAAGTGCATGGTCATCCCCTTTGGTAAAACCTCTGTACCCATGAACTACAACACAGGCGGTAGTATACCTAACACCAAAAGTGTGATAAGAGACCTTGGGACACAGGTGGACAGTAGTCTCTCCTTTGATAATCACATCACCACAGTAGTCAGGAAATCCTTCTACGTGGCACACCTCATCACAAAAGGCTTCTCATCCAGAAAAAAAGAGGTCATTGTTCCCCTCTTCTCATCACTCATTAGACCCATTATAGTGCAACAACGCCCCTTTTGGTATATATGTCACAAGACATCTACAACAACTGAAAAGGCCGCAGAAATACCTCACAAAGAGGATTACCAGCCTCAAACAGATGCCCTATGCAGACCATCTCAAAAAACTCCAGCTTTACTCTGTCGCATATCGCCTACTCAGAGATGATGTCTGCCCAACATACAGAGCTATGTCAAACCCAGAGCTGTTGGACATGCTCCACTTAAAGAAATCCCAATCCCTCCGAGCTACACGCTCTACGGACCTAAACCTTGGCACCACAATATAGAGAACATGCTGGAGGGATAGACTCCTGTCCCACAGACTTCCCATACTCTGGAATAAACTACCTATCTATAACAAACAAAGCTCCTCATTAGCATTCTTCAAGAAAAATCATGATGATTGGATGGGAAATAGGAAATTCACCCCAGGGACCACCTGTGCGGCTCTGCTTGACAGTGGCACAGGAAAATAATTTTCTTGGGTGGCAAAAGCTAGGGTACCTTTTTGGCTGGGCTTGTACAGGCCCCAAGGCCGATAGCCTAGTACCTACCTATGAACCTAAGATGACCTGGATCAGTGCTCAAGTTATACAAGCAAAGCTAGATGCAGCATGCCTGAATCTGGTCCATGCTACAGCAACAAGCTGCACCAATTTCAGAAAAACAGTTCAAATAAGCAGGCACAATAAGCCTGTGACCAGATATTCCCAGCTCAGAAGGGCAGAATCCAGCCTCTCCTCCCACAAGAGTGCAAACCACAAACCTTAATGTAGAATAACTGGCCTGAAGCCCAAGCGCTTAAGCAAGAACTAATACACTTTTAGAATAGCAGACATCAGCAATTCCCAGCTTAGAAGGATGTAAGCTACCTATCCTGCCACAACAGTGCAGACCACAAACCTTTTTAATGTAAAACAGCTTGTATGAAGCTCTAGTGCTTAAACCAAAAGACTTAGAATAACAGTTACAATTTAATCAGGCTACTACCAAGCAGTAATAAATACAGCAGAATAAACAAAATTGAGTACTTTTAAGAAAAGCAAAATAAAGTAGGGGGAAAGACAAATATAGTATAAGCAAATGAATAAAGAGCAATTTCTTTTTGGGCCTTCTCAAATCTACTCTCTGTATTAAGTAGAGGAAACACTAGACTCAGAATAAGATCTCACTGTACTTGGTTAATTGAGCAAATGAGATGGACCCAGGAGGAGTTTTCTAATACAGACTTACAGGAGGGGCGGGCAATTCCAGAGCCAGCAACACTAATACCAACACAAGAACAGTGAGGGTGGGGAACTAACTGCAGAGAGACACACAGCACACTGTTCAGAAACACACAATTAGGAAACAGAAAAAATGAAAATACAGTACTTTTAAAACTGCAAGTTTGTACTTAACACAATATTAAAATGCACTACTGGAAGTTTCACTTAGCTTCAGCATCTAATGCAGATGTAGCCAAGCAAGTCTCGCAGGAGTTGAGCATGGCCCTTTCTACTTTCTGTTGTTTGAGTCATTGTGCTAAAAGTTTTTGTGCTCTACAGTTAGTATCAAAAAACACTTGCTTAACAGCAGTCTTTATAAACTAGTACATATTGTCAAGGTAGTTCCTTATTTTCTGTTTAGCATTCTGTAGTTGCTCCTCTTCTTGTTCTGTGAGATTCCCCCTATTTTGCAATACTGATTTGTCAGTCTCTCTAAATAATTCTTGTTGATTATTAACCGTATCTCCCTTTCTTTTATTTCCACCCTATTTTTAAATGCCATTTTAATTTTATCCCACTCTATAGCTATATTTTCAGAAGTTGTTTCTATCTTCTCTAATGGCTCCTGAATAATTTCCACTACCCATTGTTTAAATTCCTCTCTTTTCAACAGATAAGTGGGAAAGCACCAGTGTCTCATTCCCAAATGATGTTCATATACTCCAGGAGGGTCTCACACTGCCCAACAACTGGTGTATTTGTCACAGTCTCAACTGTGTTACAACTGCCTCATGTACACAGACAACCCCCTCCCCCTACGACCAAACACTAATACATGCGAGAGATGCAATTATACAGCCAAATTGGAGGCTAGGCTCTCTCAACCCAAGACTGGATCTGACAGTCAAGAGGAGAAGGGAAATACCTGCATCACACCACCAGTCTCACATAAACCCATTAAAGCAGCACTGGGAAAAAACACACAAATACCTGAAAACATACTCGGAGGCTCTAAATAAAAATCTGCAAAACCAACAGAGACCTCCAAAGCAAACATCCAAGCAAACTCCACCCCCCCAACACAAACCATGAAACGCATACTTCACAAAACCAGTGTGCCATGCAATCACAGCCCTTAAGGCAGAATAACATATCCAACATACTAGTAATAGGTGACTCTATAGTCAGACACACTGACGTCCCACTCACTAGGCTGAGTGAGGAGAAGGTTACTGTTAGCTGCCTGTCGGGTGCCAGGATCAGCCACATAACACAAGCACTCAGGTCACTACAGAACAAGCACAAATATGACTCTGTCATTGTCCATGTTGGTGTGAATGACCTGAGCCGTACCTCTCTGGACTACATGAAAAGAGACATGGAAGAGCTCTCTGATCACGTAGCCCAGGTCGGTATAACCCTGACCCTGAGTAATATCCTACCCTCACCACGAATTATACCATGGTATAAAGAAAAAATTCTCAATTTCAACAACTGGCTAAGTTTCTGGTATCATTCAAAGGGGATCCAGTGACTGTCCACCTGGGATGACACGCTCGACAAGCCACGCTGCTTCGCTAGAGACGGCTTGCACCTGTCACCCTTAGGCTTTCGAATACTGGCCAAGGCTCTTGCAACCCCCATAGTGCCTTTTTGAGGCAAGGCTCAAAAGACAAACCCACGGCTGTAAATAGCACAAGTAACAAAAAACTGAGGGTAATGCTACTCAATGCCAGAAGTCTGAACCTCAAAATGCACGCACTCGAGGCACTCCTCAGTATGGAGAAAATCGATATATGTGCAGTAACAGAAACCTGGTTTAAGGCTCCAGAGAGCACACCAGCACTACCAGGCTACAATTCATACCATACATTTCCGCCACAGAATCCAAACAGAAATACAAAAGGTGGGGGGCGTATCCATATTCATCAAGGATACCAACACCTCCAGGTTAGTAGCACACCACAATGCTTCAGAGATCATCCACGTGCAACTAACAATGGGCAAAACTGCAATTCAAATTATAGCTTGCTACAGATCACCCACCATGTCCCAAGACTCCCATTTCGCATTTCTGGAAACACTGGGAAACATAAAGGTCCTACCAAACACACTAATATTGGGTGATTTCAATTAACCTAACATTAACTGGAAGAACTACACAAGTACTAACTTCCTTGCCCAACATTTCCTAGAATTTATAAACTCAAACGCCCCAGTACAATTGGTCAACACTCCCACCAGAGGTGACAACATATTGGACCTGGTCATCACCAACATGGGCGACCAGTGTTCCACACCAGAGGTCAACCCTCGCTGGTTAGATCTGACCATAAACAAATCACTTTGGATATCCACATTCCGCCCCCACCCCCGGACAAGAAAACCACCGTGAAAAACTTTTCAAAAGCAAACTTCACGTTACTTAAGAACGAGGTGGAAAGTTTCAAAGCTCCCATGCTGAAGGATAATGCTGTCCAAGCTGCAAAATCCTTTACTAATGCATTCTACGGGCACCTACAAGAATGCATGGATCATGCCATCCCAAGCAAAACCAAGACTCACTCCTCCAAGAAATGGAAACCAGTCTGGTGGACTCCTGCCATAAACAAGCTATACATTAGAAGGTGGAAACTAGTACAGAAAAGAGTAAAATCCCAAGAAGGGAAGACATCCCTGATCAGTATCAGCAAGAAACTACAATCCCTCATAAAATCTTCCAAGGCGAGCTTTGAAAGAAAAATTGCCAAGGACTCCAAAGATAACCACAAGGTATTCTTTAGCTATGTCAAGAATCTAAGTGGCAATGCTCAGATCTGCTCGGAGTTGGTGCAGAATGGCACAAAATACACTGAACCGACCAATATCGCCAACATCCTGGAAGACAGGTTCAGCGCAAACTTCATCCCCCCTCTCACCCCCAAAAGGGCCCATAACCATACCAGAAGAATGTAGAGTCCCTGAAATCACAGACACTCGGGTTAAAATAGCCCTCTCCAAAGCCAAAAACACAGCATCAAAGGGACCGGACGGTGTCCCAGGCTGCATCCTACACGAGCTCAAAGATGAACTAACCCCTCACCTAAACACACTGTTCAAGCTCAGCCTCTCCACAGGCTACATACCCATAGAGTGGCACACAGCAAAGTACAGTTTTGTACCTACCATAAATGTAGATGTTAGAGTGTCTTCACTGCTGCAGTCATTACACTTGGGTTATCCTGCCATCAGGCGGTCCTGCAGTCGGCCAGAGTTCCAAAGTCTTGGTCCGGCATCGGTTGCTGTCGCTTCTTCCCTGACGTCAGTGCGCCAGGGATATACAAGATGCAGCCGACGCCATTTTCTTCAGTTTTTCTTGCCCCAGATGTCAGGTCCCCCCAAATAGGTAGGCAATACTTATTGATAAAAAAAGCATACATGAAAAATAAAACCAAAAAGTTCAGCTACCAGCAAATACACCACATAGGTAGTATAGGGTAGAAAAGTGTAAATAGGTCCTAGCTAAGAAAGAGGGGATGGAGGGAGGGTAACCTGGACTGCAGCAGTGAAGACACATGAACATCTAGATTTATGGTAGGTACAAAACTGTACTATGTTCATCGTGTTTCACTGCTGCAGTCATTACACTTGGGTTGAATCCCAAAGCTGAGACAGGGTGGCTGGATCTATAGAGGATTTGGTGTGGCTATGAGGCCCTGCCAGCACTGCAGTGGCAAAGCCTGCTCTGGATCTGGAGTAAAGAGGCAAGTGGTAATGCTTGGTGAAGGTGTGCACTGAACTCTAAGTTGCAGCTTCCAAAATGTCCTTGGCAGGTACTCCTCTAAGATAGGCAGTAGAAGTTGCAGTTGCCCTGGTAGAATGTGGTCTAATGTTACATGGTACAGGCTTCCCATGCTGTGTGTAGCAGAACCGGATACAGTGTCCTATCCACTTTGAAATGGTCTGCTTTGAAACAGCCTTTCCTTGTGATCTTGCAGCATAGGATACAAACAGTTGCTCAGTTTTCCTGAAAGCTTTTGTTTTGTCCAAGTAGAAGCGTAATTGTCTGTGTATGTCCAAGGAATGTAGAATTCTCTCCCCTTTATTCTGGGGATTTGGATAAAAGGTTGGCAAGTTAATAGTTTGGTTAAGAGCCACACTGGATACCACCTTAGGCATAAATGAAGGGTTTGTTCTTAAGGAAACCCTGTCTTGGTGAAAAATGATGAAGGGCTCCACTGCCATTAATGCCTGCAGTTCTGAGACTCTTCGTGCTGAGGTTATTGCCAGTAGCAGAGCAGTTTTCCATGATATATATTTTATTTCTGCTGTATTGGCTGGTTCAAAAGGAGGTAAAGTGAGTTTTTCCAAGACAAAGTTGAGGTCCCAAGTAGGTGTTGGTGCTCTCCGGGGTGGTCTTATGTTTTTAGCCCCTCTGAGGTACTGCTTTAGCAATGGATGAGAGAAAATAGGAGGATCTGTGTTGTAATGAGCTGAGATGGCAGAAGCGTGGATCTTAATGGATGAGAAGGATAGGCCTTTGTCCAGCATCTCAGTTAAATATTGTTGTATCTGAGGAATGTTAGGGACAAGAGGGTCAAGGCTTTGAGCCTGGTTCCAGGAGCAGAATCTCTTCCACTTTTCTGAATAAGATTTCCTGGTGCTAGGCATCCTGGCCTCCAAAATGACATCCATAACAGCTTTAGAGAGATGTGTTGCCTGTTTGGCTAATGAATCTGCCATGCAGCCAGCGATAAGGTTTTGAGCTGACTGTGCAGGATCCGATTGTTTTGTTGAGTCAGAAGGTGTGGAATTTGAGGCAAAATCCAAGGTGGGCCTTGAGCTAAGTTCTTTAAGATTGGGTACCAATGTTGGCGTGGCCAGTCTGGAGCAATCAGAATCATCTGTGTTTTTTCTTGTCTGGCTTTTAGGAGAACCTTCGGAAGAAGAGGCAGAGGAGGGAAGGCATAAACATGTAGGCCTTTCCAGCTGAACGAAAGAGCATCCACTTTCCATGCTTGTGTGTGATAAGTCCTTGTGCAGAATTTTTGTAGTTGGCAGTTCAGTGAGGAGGCAAAAAGATCTATGTCCGGGTACCCCCATGTTTGCATTAACATGCTGAAAACTTGTGGATTTAATTTCCACTCGTGAGGATCCATGATATTTGTGCTTAGTTCGTCTGCCAGAGTATTTTTCTTTCCTGGCAGGAATTGTGCTTGTAGATGAACTTGATAAGTTAGAGCTGTGTTCCACAAGGTCATGGCTTGTCTGCATAGGGGGTAAGAATGAGTGCCCCCTTGCTTGTTTATGTACCACATTACTGTGGTATTGTCTGTCTTTAAAAGTAATTATCCTGGATTAAGAAGGTCCTTGAAAGCTGTTAGGGCATTTTGTACAGCCAACATCTCTTTTTGATTGATGTGTAGATGCAGTTGGTCTGTGGTCCATTTGCCCTGAATACATTTTCCTGCCATGTGTGCTCCCCAGGCGTAATCATAAGCATCTGTTGTTAGAGTCTGCCTGGCTGTGGGTAGAGTGAAAGGCTGACCCTTGTTGAGGAGACATGCCTGTGCCCACCATCGAAACTCCTGTTGCAGGCAGGGAATTAGTGGTATTTCCGTTTCCAAGCTGTCTGAGTGTTGAGTCCAAACACTTTTTAGGTACCATTGTAATTTCCTCATATGCAGTCTGGCATATGGAGTTAGAAGTATGCAGGATGCCATGAATCCCAAGGCCTGCAGAATTTTTCTTGCAGGGAGATGGGAGTTTGTTGCCATCAATTGAAAATACTGAGTCAGTTTGTCCTTGTTTGTCTGGCGTGAGATAAGCCATCTGGGCCGTTGTACTTAAGCTGGCACCCAGGAATATTATCTCCTGTGAGGGCACTAGTTTTGATTTCTTTTCATTTACTGTGTACCCTAGGCAACTTAACTTTTTTACAAACGCCAGATGCTTTAGAAGAATGTCCTTGCTCTCTGCTTGAATTAGGCAGGCGTCCAGGTATGGATATATTTGAATTCCTTTTTGTCTGCAAAATGCAATTACTGGTGCCAGGCACTTTGTGAAGCCCCTGGGGGCAGTAGATAAGCCAAAGGGCAGTGCAGAGAATTGGTAGTGCATTGAACCAGCTATGAATCTGAGGTATCTTCTGCAATTTTGTCTGATAGGGACATGCAGGTATGCCTCTTTGAGGTCCAAAGTAACCAGCCAAGCTTTCTTGCCCAACATGGAAAGGAGCTGCTGTAGTGTCAACATTTTGAACTTCGGAACATCCAGGTAAGTATTTAGAGTGGAAAGGTCTAGAATGGGTCTCCAGGCTTTATCCTTTCTGGGTACCAGGAAGAGTCTTGAGTAAAAACCTTGTCCTTGTTCCTGATGAGGTACTCTTTGAATAGCTCTAATGTCCATGAGGGCTGTAATTTGTTTTTATGCCTCTGCCCACTGAGTTTGTGGCAGGTCTGGAGTTCTTTTTAACCTTGGTAAAGTGTGAAAGTGGAACCTGTAACCTTGAGACACAATATTCAGCACCCATTTGTCCTGGGTGATTGTTTGCCAGTTTTGTGAAAAAAATGCTAGTTTCCCCCCTAAGAGAGCTGCCAGCATGGTAGAGTTTGGCATTGGAAGGGGAAGTCATTGAGATTGTTTTCTGTAAGGTTGCGACTTGTCCTCACCTCCTTTGGGTGTTGAAGCGTCCCACTGTCGTGGTCTGTAAGATCCTTGGGGCTGAGATCTGCCTCTTGGGCGTATGTATCTGCCTCTTTGTGGCCTGCCTGACACTGGAAAGGACCAATTTTTAGTAGGACAATTTCTGCTAAATCTTGGTGGCTGTACCTGTAAGAAATCCTTCACTGTTTGCATAGATTTTGCCTTATCCTCCATTTTTTTTAAAACCTCCTCAGCTTTAACACCAAATAAAATATCTTGCTGTAAAGGAGCATCTAATAATTTCGCCTTGACATGATCTGGTAAGGTTTGTTCCTTTAACCAAGCATGCCTTCGAATCACAGATCCTGTAACTGCTGCTCTACAAGAAGCTTCTAATGAATCAAAACCACATTGCAACGTATGTTTTCCCACTTGTTCAGCTGCATGCAATAAATCCTGCATTTCCTTAAAATCAGGTTGTTCTGCACTTGTACTCATTTTCTGTTTTAACTGAGACAGTAACTATTGTTGATATTTAAGCATGTGAAACTGGCAGTTTAAAGCCCTCACTGCTAAAGTTGCATAAGTGTAAACTTTCTTCCCCCATCTGTCTAATGCTCTGGAATCCCTGTCCAAGGGAACTGGATTTTTGGCTGTGGAGGCCTTTACCCCTTCAGAACCCTGGGAAATAGTTTCTGGGTCAGCAGCAGGGTTTTTATAAAGAAATTTGTGTGAGTCAGGGACTTTCTGTAGTACCTGTCTGGCTTGACTGGAGCAGGGGGTAAAGAATCTGGATTTACTGGATTCAGAGAACACATCGTCTACAATATCCAACCCTGGCGGAATAGCAAGGGGCTTGTGTTGAGGCAATAAAAGAAAATCTCTGAGCCTTTTCTTGGACTCGAGTAATCCTGTCCCTCCCAGTGGAAATGCTCCCTCCTCATGGTGTGCAAAGTTTCCCCAAAAGAGTAATCCTCAGGAGGAGAGGCTAAAGGAATAGATTCTTCAGCATCAGAGTCCTCATAGGGGGGTAAGGAATATCCCTGGTCTGAAGAGGAGTCAGAATATACAGAAATCTGGTCAGAGGAATCATAGTCTGTATCCTGCTTAGGCCTTTTATCAGGAGGGGGATGGGTACCCCTGATCAGAGTAATTAAGTCTTCGGCCATTTTGAGCATCTGCTTTTAAGGCATGGAGGCCTGTCCAGGTGAATGCTGCACTTGTTTCTTTGTCTTTAAAGTTGCTTTAGACTTGGCTGTAGATGCAATGGTAAGTTGAGTAGATCTCTAAACACCCTCAGAAACCGAAGTCTGCTCAGCGGCTCCGGACCCATCTGAAGGGTTAGTCTCCGTAGGCCCAACACCTTGAGTATCCAGAGGCCTAGGCAATTCCATGTGGGAGTCGGTTGCGGCCTGTGGCTCTGAGGTAGCGGGTATCAGGGGCTGCGAAAGCGCCTCACTGAGAACCGGCGACTGGCCTATAAGAGGCTTCGTCAGTTTTGGGCCTCGGATGCCTGTCCTTATCCTTATCCTTATCTTTGCGTTTTTTGTGAATTCCGGTCGTCGGTTGTTCCGATGGCATGGTATAATTAAACCTTCGGCCAAAATAATGGAGTGCAAAATCAAACCTACGTTAAATAGTGTGTTTGTTAAATCTAGCACAAAACTGACAACTAGTGACATCGTGATCTGGGCCTAGGCATGAAATACAGTAAGAATGAAAATCCTTATGAGGTATTTGCTTCCCACAAGAAATACAGTTATTTAACTTTCACTGACATCGGTCTGAGGCAAGAAAAAGTTTCCCCAATGGGGTACTTAGCTTTATTGAAGACTTCGGATCTGAAAACAAAATTGAAATCTCAGGAGTCGGCCAACCGGCACTTGCGAACTGCTTTTGCTTCGGGCACCGCGCGGCAAGAAAGACTGAAGAAAATGGCGTCGGCTGCATCTTATATACCCCTGGCGCACTGACGTCAGGGAAGAAGCGACAGCAACCGACGCCGGACCAAGACTTTGGAACTCTGGCCGACTGCGGGACCGCCTGACGGCAGGATAACCCAAGTGTAATGACTGCAAAAGTGAAACACGATGAACATCGGTTATTCCGCTCCACAAAAGTGGAGCCACGACAGACCCCGGGAACTATCACCCTATAAGCCTGACTAGCTTGGTCTGCAAGGCTATGGAGCACATCATCATGGAACTCTAACAGAAACATTGGGAACCTCCAAACACTGGACCCTACCCAGTTCGGCTTTGGTAAGGGCAGATCATGCCTCCTAAACCTGGTGGACTTCTTTGAGACAGTTACCAAGGCTATAGCTGAGGGAAAGGTGATACACACAGCCTACCTAGACCTCGCAAAGGCCTTCGACACCGTTCCCCATTCTGGTATTATAGACAAGCTCACCAGCCTGAACATAAACCCCTACGTCACAAGATGGGTTGCCAACTGGCTCACGGACAGAACCCACATGTTGAGAGTTGCGGGAGCTAGGTCCGACTCTAAATTGGTTACAAGTGGAGTTCCCCAGGGCTCAGACCTAGGACCCCTTCTGTTCGGCATATACTTCACAAAGGTACAAGGCAAGCACAGGACTATGGCTGACCAAGTTCGCAGATGACTGCAAACTAGGAGCTATAATTGACACTCCGACTGACACAGACATCCTCCAAAAGGGTCTCACTGAGACGGATACTTGGTGTCAAAATCATGGACTCAAGCTAAATGCCAAAAAGTGCATAGTCATCCCCTTTGGAAAAAACAAAGTACCCACAAACTACCACATAGGTGGTAGTCCCCTAAATACGGAAGACGTAATAAGGGATCTGGGGACCCAAGTAGATAGTAATCTCACCTTTTATAATCACATTGCCAAAGTGGTTAGAAAATCCCTCTACGTGGCCCACCTAATCACAAAAGGGTTTGCATCCAGATCAAAAGAGGTCATTGTGCCCCTCTACTCATCACTCATCAGACCCATCATAGAGTACAACGCCCCATTTGTGATGTACCTTACAAGACACCTGCAACAGCTGGAAAGACCACAGAAGTACCTCACCAAGAGGATCACTGGCCTCAAACAGATGCCCTATGCAGCTCGACTGAAGAAATTACAGCTGTACTCTGTTGCATACCTACTCAGAAGTGATCTCTGCCGGACATAAAAAGCCATGTCCAACCCAGACTTGACGGACATGCTTCACCTAAAGAAAATCTTATCCCAGCGAACCACACGCTCGAGGGATCTAAACCTCACCACAACAATAAATAGGACATGCTAGAGGGATAGATTACTGTCCCAGAGATTTCCCATGCTTTGGAACAAGATCCCAATCTACATTAGGCAGAGCTCCTCGCTAACACTCTTCAAAAGAAATCTTGACGAGTGGATGGGAAACAGAAAGTTTACCTCGGGGATCACTTCAGTGGCTCTGCTTGACAGAGGCACAGGGAACTAATCTAAGGGGGTGGCGAAAGCCAACACATTCTGGCTAGGCTTATAAATGCCTTTGGGCAGATAGCCTAGTACCTACCTATGAACCTATGAACCTATAAGATTAACTAGGGATCCTGTACAAATATTAGAAATATTTCAGAAATTCTATAAAAGTCTGTATAGAACACAGAAATATGGAAATCAAGAAAAGATACAAATGGAAATGTTTACGGAAGAATTAAATATGCCAAGGCTAGAGAGAGGAAGCTCAATTACTAACAGGATAGGAAGAGAGGAGAAAAAAATGGTGATCTATTACTAATCTACAGGAAAGTCCCCAGGATTAGATGGCATTCTTCTGGAAGTTTGGAAGCTAGGAGGGAAAAAATTAAGATCTGGAAGGTTTTCTTTAACAGTATTTTAAGAGGAGGAGAAGTACCAACATCCTGGAAGAAAGTGGTAGTAACTGTACTACATAAAGAGGGTAAAGATCCATCAGATCCAGCTTCATACAGGCCCATTTCAACACTAAATCATAATTATAAAGAATTTATGTCTATAATAGCTAAAAGAATGGCAAACGTGATGCCAAAATTGATAGATATGGATGTGTGGTTTTGTGGAGGGGAGGCAAACATTTGACAACATAAACAGAACAGTAATAATCTAGAGAGAAGCAGAATGTAAGAAAATACCACTGTTGCTGGTGGGTCTTGATGCAAAGAAAACATCTGACAGAGTAAGCTGGGTTTTATGAGCAGAGCAATGGAAGCATTTGCATTCCCTGACAAAATTCTAAGGTTGATTAGGAGGATATATGAAGGATCAGACGTGAAAAATTACAAGTCGGTGGGGTCCTCTCTAATGATCTCTGCTTGAGCGGAGGAACCAGGCAGGGAGTGTCCTCTCTCCCCTCTATATGCATTACATTTAGAACCACTGGCAAAGAAAATAAGTGACTTGTAAGTCAATAAAATAAAAGCTGGCTGTATTTGCAGATGACTATTTTATACCCAACAAAACCAGACAGAGACATTAAGAGTGTTGTGGAACATACTGAGACAGTTTCAAAACTTTTTGGGATACAAAATTAATGAAACATAAATAAAGGCAATAGTGAAAAATTATATACCCACGTACAAACTGGTTCAGCACTATCCATATTTACGGCGACATGATAAAACGAAGTATATAGGAGTATGGATTAAAAATGATACTGGTGTGGCAGCTAAGGATATTTGGAAGAGACTAAACAAGAGATAACACAAAAACAGAGAAAATGGAAGCTCTGTTACATAGATACTGATAGTAAGATACAAGCAGTTCAATTGTTTTAGTCCCCTTAGTCTCATACACTGGTCAGGCATATTTTTACCAACCAGAGGAGAAGTTGTGGATAGCAATTAATAAAGAGCTGAAGGATTTTATCTGGGAGGGGAAGACCGCAAGAGTCAAGTGGGATAAGCTTATTCGTCCAACAGAAAAGGGTGGAATGGGATTACCCGAGCTGTTATGAAGGGGTATTTCACAGCAACACAGTTGAGGCTCTTATACATAGCACAAGCAGAAAACTATAATTCAAAGTAGAAAGAGATGATGATGATGAAATGGAGAGAAGCTCAAGTAAAGTACAGTTGTGTACACTTACCATAAATGTAGATGTTAGAGTGTATTCACTGTTGTAGTCATTACATTTGGGTAATCTGCTGGCAGGTTGCCCTCAGTCGGCCTGATTAATAAAGACTTGGGTCCTGTGTCGTTTGCTGTCCCTTCTTCCATGATGTCAGGTTATCAGGAGTATAAAACATGCAGACGACGCCATTACATCAGTTTTTCTTGCCCCAGATGTCAGGATCTCCCCAAATGGGGAGCAAAATATATATATACATACATATTATATATATATATATATATATATATATATATATATATATATATGTATAATTAAAAACACAAAAATATACCTCCAAACAAAAGCAAATACACCAAAAAGGCTTTTAAGCATAGTCAAAGAAAGTAGAGGTATAGTACGAGGAAAAACAGGGGGCTGGAGGGAGGGAGGGAGGGTAACCAGGACTACAACAGTGAATACACTCGAACATCTACATTTATGGTAAGCTTACACAACTGTACTATGTTAAACGTGCTTCACTGTTGCAGTCATTACATTTGGGTAGATTCCCAAAGCTATGGTTGGGAGGATGGATTTATACAGCATTAGGACCAGCTAAAAGGCCCTGCAAAATAGCAGTGGCAAAGCCAGCTTTGGATTTAGAGAAAATTGGTAAGTGATAATGCTTGGTGAAAGTATGAACTGAACTCCAAGTAGCAGCTTCTAGAATATCCCTGGTAGGAACACCTCTGAGAAAGGCTGCTGAAGTAGATGCCGCCCTGGTGGAATGAGATCTGATCCCCTGGGGGATAGGTTTTCCATGGCGCTTATAACAGAAATGAATACAATGGCTTATCTATTTAGAAATGGTTTGCTTTGAAATAGTCTTCCCTTCTGCTCCTGCAGCAAATTCTACCAGCAGTTGTTCAGATTTTCTTAGAGATTTAGTCCTGTCCAAGTAGAATCTAAGTTGTCTGTGTACATCCAGTGAATGCAGAATCCGCTCCCCCTTGTTCTGTGGATTAGGAAAGAAAGTTGGCAAATAAATGGACTGATTAAGAGCCACACTGGATACCACCTTGGGCATGAATGATACATTGGTCCTGAGTGACACCCGGTCCGCATGAAAGATGACGAAAGGCTCTACTGCCATAAGGACCTGTAATTCAGATATCCTTCTAGCTGAAGTGATTGGTACAAGGAAGGCTGTTTTCCAGGAAATAAATTTTAAGTCTGCAGTAGCAGCTGGCTCAAAAGGAGGTAGAGTGAGTTTTTCCAATACAAAGTTAAGGTCCCAGGCAGGGGTTGAAGCTCTCCTGGGTGGTCTCAAGTTTTTGGCCCCTCTGAGATACTGCCTTAGAAGAGGATGAGGGAATGGGGGGGGGGGGTTCTGTGTTGTAATGAGCTGAAATGGCTGAGGCATGGATTTTTATGGAAGAAAAAGACAGGCCCTTGTGAAGTATCTCAGTTAAGTATTGCAAAATCTGAGGTAAACTGGGCACTGCTGTGCTCATCCCTTGAGAGTGATTCCAGGCACAGAATCTTTTCCATTTGTCAGCACAAGATTTTCTAGTACTAGGTCTTCTCGCTTCCAAAAATGACATCCATCACAGGTTTGCTGAGGGATGCTAAGGGGGAATTTAAGTGATTAGCCACGCTGCAAGATTCAATGTTTGGAGCTGAGGGTGCAGAATTTGCTTCTCCTGCTGAGACAGTAAGGAAGGTGTCTGAGGAAGGTGCCACGGTGAAATGTGTGACACACTGTGCAGGAGTGGGTACCAGTGCTGGCGAGGCAACTCTGGAGCAATCAAAATTATTTTTGGTTTGTCCTGTTTGACTTTTAGTAAAACTTTGGAGAAGAGAGGCAGAGGGGGAAAGGCATAGACTGATAGGTTTTTCCAGCTGAAGGACAGCATCCACTTTCAAGGCTTTTTTGTGATGAGTTCTTTTGCAAAATTTGTCCAACTGTTAGTTCTGGGGTGAGACAAAAATATCTATGTCTGGGCTCCCCCATTTGTGTGTCAACATGTTGAAAATCCATGGTTCCAGTTTCTTTTCGTGTGGGTCCATGAGATTTCTGCTTAGTTCGTCTGCCAGAACATTCAGCTTTCCTGGCAAGAACTGGGCTTGTACTTGTACTTGGTAGCTCAAGGCCATGTTCCATAATGCCATGGCGAGTCTGCAGAGGGGTTAGGAATGTGTACCCCCCTGCTTGTTTATGTACCACATAACCGTGGTGATGTCAGTCTTTATCAGTAATTGTCCTGGATGAAGGTAGTCCTTGAAGGTGGTCAGTGCATTCTGTACAGCTAGCATTTCTTTTTGATTGATATGAAGATGCATTTGATTTGGGCTCCATTTGCCGAATGCACTTCCCTGCCAGATGAACCCCCCATGCATAGTCTGATGCGTCTGTAGTTAGGGTTTGGGCGGCAGGGGGTGGTGTGAACTGCAGTCTCTGGTTTTGGTGGCAGGTCTCTGCCCACCATAGGAACTGTAGGCGCAGGCAAGGTATGATAGGAATCATTGTTTCCAGGCTGTGACAATGTTGACTCCATAAACTTTTTAAGTACCACTGAAGTTCCCTCATTTGCAGTCTTGCATATGGAATTGGAAGAATGCAGGAGGCCATGAACCCCAAGGCTTGCAGTATTTGCCTTGCAGATAGCAGGGTTTTTGTGGCCACCTGTCTGAAGTAAGTCACCAAATGAATTTGCTTTTCTGGCGTAAGGAAAGCCATATGGGCAGTTGTATTCAAGCTTGCACCCAGGAATGTCATTTTTTGAGAGGGTACCAGTTGAGATTTCTTTTCGTTTATGGTGTACCCTAGACAGATTAGAACTCTTTTTACAAACGCCAGATGTTTTAGAAGAATGACCTGGTTTTCTGCCTGAATCAGATAATCGTCCAGGTATGGATATATCTGAATATTTCTTTGCCTGCAAATGCAATTACTGGACCCAGGTACTTTGTGAATACCCTGGGCGCAGTAGACAAGCCAAAGGGGAGTGCAGAAAACTGATAATGCATGCAGCCTGCTTTGAAGCGTAGGTATCTTCTGCAAGATTCCCTTATTGGGATATGCAGGTAAGCCTCTTTTAAATCTAGACTTGCCAACCAGGCATCCTTGCCTAGCATAGGAAGTAACTGGTGAAGAGTCAGCATCTTGAATTTTGGAAAGTCCAGAAAGGTGTTTAGAGTAGACAGGTCCAGAATTGGACGCCATGATTAGTCTTTTCTGGGTACCAGGAAAAGTCTGGAATAGAAACCTTGTCCCTTTTCCTCTTCTGGTACTAGTTGAATAGCCCCCAAGTTTAGGAGGGAAAGTATTTGTTTCTGAGCCTCTGCCCACTGATTTGGGGGCAGGTCTGGCCACCCGTTTGGAGTTGGCAGCGTGTGAAAATGAAAGCTGTATCCCTGGGACACTATATTTAAAACCCATTTATCCTGGGTTATAAGTTGCCAGTTGGTTGAAGGAAGACCCAGTTTTCCCCCCAAAGGGGTGGCTAAGAGGTAAGAGCATGGTAATTTTAAAGGGAAGTCATTGAGACTGTTTACCATAGGGTGATGCCTTGCTGTTTCCAGATTTGAAGTGGAAGCACCCCAATTGCTTAGTTATGAAAGTCCCTTGGGACTGAAACCTGGTGCTTTTGGAATGTCTGGGTTTGGCTGGAGTGGCTCTGGAAGGAGCTGGAAAGGACCAGTTCTTAGCAGGCCAGTGCCTACTAAATCTAGGAGGTTGTACTTGTAAGAAATCTTTCACAGTTTGCATAGATTTAGCTTCATCTTCCATCTTTCTTAGAACTTCTTCAGCCTTATTGCCAAACAGGCGGTCCTGCTGTAAAGGAAAGTTTTGCTTTAACATGATCAGGTGGAGATTGCTCCTTAAACCAAGCATGCCTTCTAAGCACAGACCCAGTAACAGCAGCCCTGCAAGAGGCCTCTAAAGAATCAAAACCACATTGCAAAGTATGTTTGTCAACTTGTTCAGCTGAATGCAATAAATCCTGTAAATCTTTATTCTCCACACAGTCAGAAATCAACATCATTTTCTATTTAAGCCGTCCCATGATATGCTGTTGATATTTTAGCATATGGAATTGACAGTTTAAAGCCCTGATTGCTAAGGTTGCAGCAGCATAAATCTTTTTACTCCATCTATCCAGCTCCCTGGAGTCTCTATCAGAGGGGGTAAGATTTTAAGCAGTAGAAGCCTTAATGCCCTTGGGACCCTGAGAAATAGTTTCAGGGTCCGCAACAGGATTCTTGAAAAGGAATTTGTGGGACTCAGGAACCCTGTAGTACCTGTCTGGTTTACTAAGGGCTGGAGGCAAGGAATCAGGGGCCATACTGGAGTCCGAAAACACATCATCAACAATGTCTAGTACAGGAGGTACAGCCAAAGGCCTATGCTGAGGAAGAAGAAGGAAATCCCTAAGCCTCTTTTTGGATTCAGAGAAATCCTGACTTTCCCAGTGGAAATGCTCCCTTAAGGTATGCAAAGTTTCCCCAAAAGAGAAATCCTCAGGCGGAGAGACAGAGGGAATGGAATCCTCTGCATCAGAGTCCTCATAAGTAGGTATGGACAAAATCCAGATCATTAGAACAGTCAGAAGAAACAGAGTCCTGTTCAGAAGATTCATAGTCAAGTTCAATCCTAGGCCTCTTGGAGGGGGGGTTGACTACCCCTGATTAGAGTAATTAAATCTTCAGCCATTTTGATCATTTGTTTTTTAGGCATAGGGACCTGAACATGTGGCCTGGCTGTCGGTTATTTAGACACAGATCGAGATTTAGGCCTTAGTACTGAAGTTGGAGTCGGTTTAATATGCAAGTCTGTAGGCCTGAATACACCCTCAGAAGCCAGTGCCTGCTCAGCGGCTCCGGACCCATCCAAGGTAGAGACATCCGGGGGTTCCATATGTGAAGCATCTCGCGGCATATTGGACTCCGAAAGGGTCTCAGTAGAGGCCTAAGAATCAGAAGTAGCGGGTATCAGGGGCTGCAAAAGCGCCTCACTGAGTACCGGCGAACTGGCGACTGGCTTAGGAGAAGTGTCGCCGGCAGTTTTGGACCTCAGCAGCCTGTCTCTTTTTCTTTGCATTTTTTCGGTATTCTGGTAGTCGGATGGCTAACCGACATAATTTCTGGATAATTAAACCAAGAGCCGAAATATTTAGAAGCAAAAATGTACCGACGATGGATAGTGCACTGATTAAATAAAGCACAAAACAGACAGCAAGGTACGTCGTGGTCAGGGCCTAGGCAAGGAATACAGTACAAATGAAAATCCTTATGAGGTGTTTGCCTCCCACAAGTAATACAATTATTAACTTTTAGTGACATCGGTAAGGAGCAAGAAAACGTTTCCCCAATAGGGTATTTAGATTTTAGTTGAAGACTTCGGTTCTGAAACTCGAAAACGAAAATTTCAGGAGTCGGCTGACCGGCACTTGCAAACTGCTTCTACTTCGAGCACTGTGTGGCAAGAAAGACTGATGTAAAGGCGTCGGCTGCGTGTTTTATACCCCTGACGTCATGGAAGAAGGGACAGCAACCAATGCAGGACCCAAGACTTTGTTAATCAGGCCGACTAAGGGCAACCTGCCAGCAGATTACCCAAATGTAATGACTGCAACAGTGAAACACGATGAACATCAGGGAGAGACTGATTTTGGATGCAGACCTTTAAGGAGAACAAAAATAATCATACTAAATATTATATTCATAAAGTAGTAGAAGGTCTTCTAAGGACTAAGCCAACATAGGAAGGGAGAAAGGAGAGTATGCCGATAGGGATGACTGCAATTAGGGATACAGACAATAGGCAAGAAGGGGTAGGAATGTATTGGAGAAACCTGGCAAAGGAACCAAGGTACTGGCAGCAAATAAAGTACAGGTGTGTACACTTACCATAAATGTAGATGTTCGAGTGTATTCACTGTTGCAGTCATTACATTTGGGTAATCTGCTGGCAGGTTGCCCTCAGTCGGCCTGAATTCCAAAGTCTTGGGTCCTGCGTCGGTTGCAGTCTCCTCATCCGTGACGTCAGGTCGTCAGGGGTATAAAACAAGCAGCCGATGACATTTTCTTTAGTTTTTCTTACCCCAGATGTCAGGTACTCCCAAAAAGGTAGCAAAAATATGTATATATAAACTATATATACATGCAACAATACAAACTTTACCTTCATCTACAAGCAAATACACCACATAGGTTGTAGAAGATAGTGAAGGAAAGATAAACTCCAGAATGAAAGGGGGATGGCGGGTGGGTAACCTGGACTGCAACAGTGAATACACTCGAACATCTACATTTATGGCAAGTGTACACAACTGTACTATGTTCTTCGTGTTTCACTGTTGCAGTCATTACATTTGGGTAGAATCCCAAAGCTATGGATGGGAGGCCTAGAGCTAAACAGCATTAGGGGCGGCTATAAGGCCCTGCAGAACTGCAGTGGCAAAGCCTGCCCTGGACTTAGAGTAGAGAGGCAAATGATAATGCTTTGTAAAGGTGTGAACAGAACTCCAAGTAGCAGCCTCTAGAATGTCTTTGGTTGGTACTCCTCTGAGAAAGGCTGCTGAAGTAGCTGCAGCTCTGGTGGAATGAGACAATGCCCTTGGGCACAGGTTTCCCATGGTGTAAATAGCAGAAATGCATGCAGCGGCTTATCCACTTCGAAATAGTCTGCTTTGAAATAGCCTTTCCTTCTGATCCTGCAGCATATGTCACAAGTAAATGCTCAGTTTTTCTTAGAGCTTTTGTCCTGTTCAAGCAGAATCTTAGCTGTCTGTGTACGTCCAAGGAATGCAGAATTCTCTGCCCCTTGTTCTTCGGATTTGGATAAAAGGCTGGCAGATGAATAGTTTGGTTAAGAGCCACACTGGAAATCACCTTAGGCATAAATGACGGATTGGTCCTCAGAGACACCCTGTCTGGGAAAAATATGATAAAAGGCTCCACAGCCATGAGGGCCTGTAGCTCTGAGACTCTTCTTGCTGAAGTAATTGGTAGGAGCAGAGCTGTTTTCCATGCTAAGAACTTTAGATCTGCAGTAGCAGCTGGTTCAAATGGAGGCAGGGTGAGCTTTTCCAACACATAATTGAGATTCCATGCAGGTATTGGTGATCTTCTGGGAGGCCTTAAATTTTTGGCTCCTCTAAGATATTGCTTTAGTAAAGGATGAGAAAAGATTGGTGACTCTGTATTGTTGTTGTGTCGTTTGGCTTTTCCCAGTTAGGAGTCGCCACAGCAGAACTCCGGTCTGTTAATGATTGGCAGTAGATTTTTACGTGCCGAGTTGCCGGCCCTGGTGCTCAACCTTCAATGAAGGTACTCCCATTCACGCAGGTCTCCACACAGAAGATGCTCTAGCTGAGAATCGAACAGGACAACATCTTACTGTGAGGTGACAACGCTACCACAGCGCCACCACCGCAGTACATTGGTGGCTCTGTATTGTAATGAGCAGAAATGGCAGAGGCATGGATTTTTATTGATGAGAAAGATCGGCCTTTGTCAAGCATCTCAGTCAAGTATTATAATATCTGAGGAATACTTGGTTTTGCTGTATCAGTTCCTTGCGCTTGATTCCAAGCACAGAATCTCTTACATTTATCAGCATAAGATTTT
Source organism: Protopterus annectens (assembly GCF_019279795.1). Lineage (NCBI taxonomy): Eukaryota > Metazoa > Chordata > Ceratodontiformes > Protopteridae > Protopterus > Protopterus annectens. Next base: position 6,619,442 of record NC_056731.1, read on the forward strand.
CTAGTACTATGCCTTCTGGCTTCCAAAATGACATCCATCACAGATTTACTGAGGTGTTGTTTGCACAACTACCTGATTAGCCATGCTGCCAGGTTCAGTGTTTGGAGCTGATTCTGCAGGATCTGATTGTTCTGCTGGGACAGTAATTGAGGTCTTTGAGGTAAGGTTTAAGCTGGGTATTGAGACAAGTTCCTTAGGATTGGGTACCAGTATTGGCGGTGCCAGTCCAGGGCAATTAGTATCATCTTTGGTTCCTCTTGTCTGACTTTTAGTAGGACCTTGGAAAGAAGAGGCAGAGGAGGAAAGGCGTAAACTGATAGGTTTTTCCAACTGAAGGATAGGGCACCCACTTTCCATGCTTGTCTGTGATAATTCCTTGCGCAGAATCTTTTCAATTGATAATTTTGAGGAGAGGCAAATAGATCTATGTCCAGGCTCCCCCATTTCTTTGTTAGCATGCTGAAGACTTGTGGATCTAGCTTCCACTCGTGAGGGTCCATAAGGTTTCTGCTTAAATCGTCTGCCAGAGTATTTTGTTTTCCTGGCAGGAATTGAGCTTGAAGATGTACTTGGTAAGTCAAAGCTGTGTCCCACAGTGCCATGGCTAATCTGCAAAGGGGGTATATGAGTGCGTGCCCCCCGCTTGTTTATATACCACATAACCGTGGTGTTGTCCGTCTTTATCAGTAGTTGTCCTGGATGAAGTAAGTCCTTGAAGGCTGTCAGGGCATTTTGAACAGCTAACATCTCTTTCTGGTTGATATGCAGATGCATTTGTTTTGGGGTCCATATGCCCTGAGTGCATCTTCCCGCCAGGTGGGCCCCCCATGCATAATCTGATGCGTCTGTTGTTAAGGTTTGGCTGGCAGGGGGTAGAGTGAAGGCCCGTCCCATGTCTTGGTGACATGCCTTTGCCCACCATAGAAACTTCTGTTGTAGGCAGGGAATGAGAGGAATCATTGTTTCCAGACTGTGACAATGTTGACTCCATAAACTTTTTAGGTACCACTGAAGGTTCCTCATATGCAGTCTTGCATATGGAATCAGTAGGATGCAGGATGCCATGAACCCCAAAGCCTGCAGAGTTTGTCTTGCAGATAACTGGGTTTTTGTTGCCATCAGTTTGAAGTAAGTAGTCAGTTGCCTTTGTTTGTCTGGCGTGAGGAAAGCCATCTGGGCAGTTGTATTCAAGCTTGCACCCGGGAATGTTATCTTTTGAGAGGGTACCAGTTGTGATTTCTTTTCGTTTATTGTGTACCCTAGGCATGTTAGAAGCCTTTTCACAAACGCCACATGCTGAAGAAGTATATCCTTGCTCTCTGCTTGAATGAGACAGTCGTCCAAGTAAGGATATATTTGTATACTTCTTTGTCTGCAAAAAGCAATTACTGGTGCCAGGCACTTTGTAAAGACTTCCTGGGCGCAGTAGATAAGCCAAAGGGTAGTGCAGAGAATTGGTAATGCATTAAGCCAGCCTTGGAATGGAGGTATCTTCTGCACGATTCCCTTATTGGGACATGCAGGTATGCCTCATTTAGGTCTAATGTCACCAGCCAAGCATTCTTGCCCAGCATGGGCAGAAGCTGCTGCAAAGTTAGCATTTTGAATTTTGGAATGTCCAGAAATGTGTTCAAAATTGATAAATCCAGTATTGGCCTCCAGGCCTTGTCCTTTCTGGGTACCAAGAACAGTCTTGAGTAAAAACCTTGTCCTTTTTCTTGTTCTGGTACTGGCTGAATTGCCCCCATATCCATGAGGGACATAACCTGTTTCTGTGCCTCTGCCCATTGATTTTTTGGCAGATCCGGCCAACCGTTTGCCAGTGGCAGAGTATGGAAATGGAATCTGTATCCCTGAGATACTATGTTTAGCACCCACTTGCCCTGGGTTATTAACTGCAATTTTGAGCAAAAAGTGATAATTTCCCCCCTAAGGGTGCTGCCAAAAGGTAAGTGCTTGGTGATGGCAGAGGGAAGTCATTGGGACTGTTTTCTGTAGGGTTGCGCTTCATCTCCTCCAGATTTGGAGGTAGAAGCCTCCCATTGCTTTGACCTGTAAGAATCTTGTGCCTGGTATCTAGAACCTTTAGGTCATCTGGATTTGCCCCTTTGAGCTCTGTCGGACACAGGAAAGGATCAATTTTTTGTAGGCCAGTGTCTACTGAATCCTGGTGGCTGCACTTGTAAGAAGTCCTTTACAGTTTGCATAGACTTAAGCTTTATCTTCCATTTTCTTTAAAACCTCTTCTGCCTTAATACCAAACAGAGTATCGTGCTGTAAAGGTGTATCTAGTAATTTAGCTTTAACATGATCAGGCAAATTTTGCTCTTTTAGCCAAGCATGCCTCCTAATCACAGATCCAATAACTGCGGCCCTGCAGGAGGCCTCTAAGGAATCAAAACCACATTGCAAAGTATGCTTTCCAACTTGTTCAGCTGCATGCAATAAGTCCTGAAATTCTTTATTTTCTGCACATTCAGAAATCAACATCATTTTCTGTTTCAGCAATCCCATAACATATCGTTGATACTTCAGCATATGAAACTGGCAGTTTAAGGCGGTAATTGCCAAGGTTGCAGATGTATAAACTTTCTTTCCCCATCTATCCAGTCCCCTTGAATCTCTGTCAGAGGGGGTAGGATTTTTTGCTGTTGAGGCCTTAGCTCCCTTTAGACCCTGTGAAATAGTTTCAGGGTCAGCAGCAGGGTTTCTAAATAAAAATTTGTGCGAGTCAGGGACCCTGTAATATCTGTCAGGCTTGCTGGGAGCTGGAGGTAAGGCGTCAGAGTCAAGCTTGACTCCGAAAACACATCATCCACAATGTCTAAAACATGGGGTATGGCTAAAGGCCTGTGCTGAGGGAGAAGGAGGAAATCCCTGAGCCTCTTTTTTGATTCTGAGAAATCCTGACTCTCCCAGTGAAAATGCTCCCTCAAAGTATGCAAGGTTTCTCCAAAAGAATAATCCTCAGGAGGTGATAAAGATGAGATAGACTCCTCTGCATCAGAATCCTCATAGGGTGGAATAGATATAATTCCTGATCAGAAGAAATAGAAACCTGATCTGAAGATTCATAACCAGTGTCTTGCCTAGGCCTCTTATCAGGAGGGGGTTGGGAACCCCTGATCAAGGTAATTAGGTCTTCAGCCATTTTGATCATCTGTTTTTTAGGCATAGCGGCCTGTGCACGTGGCTCATGCGTCATTTTTTTAGCTTTAGAAGTTGCTTTTGTCTTTGGTTTTGCAGCTGCCGGTTTTACATAAAAATGTTGAGGCCTGAATACAACCTCAGAAGCCGGTGCCTGCTCAGTGGCTCCAGACCCATCCGAAGGAGAGACATCCGTGGGTACAATACTTTGGAGTATCTTGCAGCCTGCCGGACTCCACATGGGTCTTGGTAGGGGCCTGCGACTCGAAAGTAGCGGGTATTAGGGGTTGTGAAAGCGCCTCACTGAGTACCGGCGAACCAGCAACTGGCTTAGGAGAAGCTCTGTCATCAGTTTTGGACCTCGACGGTCTGTCTCTGTCCTTTTCTTAGTGTTTTTTGTGTACTCCGGTAGTCATATTGCTATCAGACGACATTTCAGGGTAGTTGAATCTGTTTCCAAAATATTTTGAGGCAAAAATATACCGACGCTCAATAGTGGGTTGGTTAAATCTAGCACAAAACCGACAGCCAGGCACGTTGTGATCAGGGCCTAGGCAAGGAATACAGTATGAATGGAAATCCTTATGAGGTATTTACTTCCCACAAGTAATACAATTATTAACTTTTTCTGACATTGGAATGGAACAAGAAAAAAGTTTCCCCAACGATGTACTTAGCTTTAATGAAGACTTCGGTTCTGAAACTCAAATTTGAAAATTTCAGTAGTCAGCCGAGCGGCACTTGTGAACTGCTTCTGCTTCAGGCACCGTGCAGCAAGAAAGACTAAAGAAAATGAAATTGGCTGCTTGTTTTATACCCCTGACGACCTGACCTAAAGAGGAGACAGCAACCGACGCAGGAACCAAGACTTTGGAATTCAGGCCAACTGAGGGCATCCTGCCAGCAGATTACCCAAATGTAATGACTGCAACAGTGAAACACGAAGAACATCTAGACAGGGAAAGCTAACATTTGGACTGCAGGCTAAAGACTGCTTTCCATATCAAGCATTGATAGAGTATAGGCATAGAGAAAAAAACTGGGGGGTTTTAATGATAGACCAGCACTGGTAGAAGTTTTAGTAGAATCTAGAACAGAAGTTACCATTAAGAAAGGAATAATTAGTACAACATATAAAATATTGCATGATGACTATAAGTATCAATCAGAGGAGGTTAGGAAGGACTGGGAAGAGAGGTTAGATAAGCAATTCACAAAGAAACAATGAGAGGCTATATGTATGTCTCCAAAATATGCAACAAAATCTAGATTATTTCAGATCTTTGCTTGGAAGTGCTTATACAGGTATTTTTATATCCCAAGCAGACTTGAAAGAATTTTTTGTCAGGTAGACAGCAAATGTTGGAGGTGTGATGGGGCAGAAAGAGGTAAATGGAAACATATTTTCTGTAAGTGTAATGAGTTGATAGACTTTAAAAATTCCCTTCAGACTGCTCTGTCAGAGATGCTGGGTGAAAAAGTTGGATTGACTAGGGAAATTATGTTTTTGAGCTATGATACAAACTCAGAATTGCCTAGAAATAGTAAGGCCTTGCTGAGTTTAATTTTGATGGCTGCCAAAAAACAATTACTAAAAAATGGAAATCAAAGTCTAAACTAACTTTACTTGAAGTAGTGAAGACAGAATTAAAACAACAAACTGGCATCTTTAGAAAAGGGTAAGGGCAAATTACAAAAAAAAAAATATAGAACTGTGGGATCAATACATGCAGAGGAGGAATGAGGCTTAAAGGAAGACAGGATTTGAATGAGCTATGTAATGGTTGACTCACAATGATAATAAATTAAAAGACACAATGTTTGCGGCTACAGCTGTGTCACACAGTTTGCAATGTATAATGTTTGCAACTGACATTGTGTCACTATGGTTTATTTCATTTATATAAATGTAAAATGGCCTATGTCATACACGATAATTTAATAAAGATGTTTCTTGTTTAAAAAAAAAAAAAAAAAAGATGCTCAAATCAACTAGCAAAAAAGTACAGTTGTGTACACTTACCATAAATGTAGATGTTCAAGTGTATTCACTGTTGTAGTCATCACACTTGGGTTATCTGCCTGCAGGTAAGCCATCAGTCCGCCCGAATACCAGAGACTTACTATTTCTGAATCAGTTGCTGTTGCTCCAGGACTGACATCAGGTCGTCCGGGGTATAAAAACATGCAGCTGATGCCATTACATCAATTTTTCTTGCCCCAAATAGGAAGCTAAGTTATGGTGGGGAAAAAAACACCAGTAAAAAGTAAATACCAATACCCCTGAAAGGGGTGAGTAGTAGCCATAGAGAGGAGAGAGAAAGGGGGATGGAGAGAGGGAAACCAGGACTGCAACAGTGAATACACTCAAACATCTACATTTATGGTAAGTGTACACAACTGTACTATGCTCTTCGTTTTTCACTGTTGCAGTCATCACACTTGGGTAGATTCCCAAAGCTGAAGAAGGGTGGAGGCAATCAAAAAGAATTGGGGCTGGCTAGTATGCCCTGCAGGACTGCTGTTGCAAAACCCGTCCTGGATTTGGAAAAGATAGGGAGGAGATAATGTTTGGTGAAGGTGTGTAGAGAACTCCAGGTAGCAAGCTTCCAGGATGTCCCTGAGGAATGCTGCACAGGTAGAAGTTGTCCTAGTGGAATGCATTCTGACCCCCTGAGGGGTTGGTTTCCCATGGTGCTTGCAGCAGAAATGGATGCAGTGTGCTATCCATTTGGAAATTGTTTGCTTTGAAATGGCCTTGCCCTCTGCCCCTGGTGCAAAGCTGACTAGTAACTGGTCAGATTTTCTGAAGGGCTTATTCCTATCAAGGTAGAATCCGAGTCATCTGTGCACGTCCAAGGAGTGCAGTATCCTTTTGCCTTTACTTTGATGATTAGGGAAGAAAGTTGGCAAATGGAGAGATTGATTGAGAGCCACACTGGACACCATTTTAGGCATAAATGAAGGGTTAGTCCTGAGGGGAAACCCTGTCAGCATGGAAAATAATGAAGGGTTACACAGCCAATAAGTGCTTGTAGCTCAGATACTCTTCTAGCTGAAGTGATGGCCAGAAGCAAGGCGGTTTTCCAAGACAGGAATTTTAACTCTGCTGACACTGCAGGCTCAAAAAGGGGTAGTGTGAGCTTTTCCAGTACAAAGTTAAGGCCCCAAACAAGGGCGGGTGCTCTCCTTGGTGGCCTTAAGTTGTTAGTCCCTCTCAGGAATTGTTTGATAAGAGGGTGAGAGAAATGAGGTGGCTCAGTGCCGTAATAAGCTGAAATGGCAGAGGCATGGATATTAATGGAGGAGAAGGATAGGCCTCTGTGGAGTAGATATGCTAAGTAATCCAGGATCAGAGGCAGGGTGGGCAGAGTTGTGTCCTCTCCTTTAGACTGAATCCAGGAGCAGTACCTTTTCCACTTATCAGTATGGGATTTCCTTGTACTGGGTCTTCTGGCTTCAAGGATGAAGTCCAGCACCTGCCTGCTTAGGCTGGTTATTGGGGGAGAATTCAAGGAATAAGCCAAGGTGCAAGATTTAGTGTTTGTAGTTGCGGATGCAAGATCTGTCCCCCCTGCTGAGAGAGCAGGGTTTGATTCTGGTGTAGGTGCCAAGGTGACACCGGTGACAGGCTGCACAAGAGTGGGTACCAGTGCTGGCGTGGCCAGTCCAGGGTAATCAGAATTGTCCTTGGTCTGTCCTGTCTTATCTTGAGCAATACTCTTGAGAGAAGGGGCAGAGGGGGAAAGGCATAGATTGAGAGATTTACCCACTGGAAGGATAGAGCATCCATTTTCCAGGACCTGCTGTGAGGTGTCCTGGTGCAGAATTTGCTGAGCTGGTGATTGCAGGGGGAGGCAAAGAGATCCACCTCTGGGGTCTCCCATTTCTAAATCAGAAGGTTGGAGGTGCTGGGCTCTAATTGCCACTTGTGTGGGTCTAGGAGATTTCTGCTTAAGTTGTCTGCCAGTGAGTTTTGTTTGCCTGGCAGGAATTGAGCTTGCAGATGGACCTGCATGTCCAAGGTCGTGTTCCACAGGGCCATGGCTAGCCTGCAGAGTGGGTAAGAGTGGGTTCCCCCCTGCTTGTTGATGTAAGACATAACAGTGGTGTTGTCCGTTTTTATTAGCAGGTGTCCTGGAGACAGTAGGGATCTGAAAGCTGTTAGAGCGTGCCGCACCGCTAGCATCTCTTTTTGGTTGATGTGCAGATGAATTTGAATTGGGCTCCAGTGGCCCTGAATGCACTTACCATCCACGTGTGTCCCCCCGGCATAGTCTGATGCATCTATAGTAAGGGTCTGGGCAGCGTGGGGTTGAGTAAAGGGCTGTCCCTTGTTGCGGTTGCATGCTTCTGCAACTAAAAACTCTGTCCTTAGACAGGGTATGACAGAAATGACTGTTTCCAGGTCCTGAGAATGTTGGCACCAAAGACTTTTTAAGTACCACTGAAGTTTCCTCATATGCAGTCTTGCATATGGAGTTAGCAGTAAACATGAGGCCTTGAACCCTAGAGCCTGCAGTATTTTTCTTGTGGATAGCTAGGTTCTGGTGGCAATTTGTTTGAAGTAGGCTGTCAGACAGACTTGTTTTTCTGAAGTGAGGAATGCCATCTGGGATGTTGTGTCCAAGCTTGCTCCCAGGAATGCAATCTTTTGACTGGGTACCAGTTTTGATTTATTTTCGTTGATGGTGTACCCCAAGGAAGTGAGAAGGTTTTTCACAAATGTCAGGTGCTGCAACAACAATTCCTGACTGTCCGCCTGAATCAGGCAGTCGTCTAAGTATGGGTAAATTTGGATATTTCTCTGTCTGCAGTATGCAATGGCTGGAGCCAGGCATTTTGTGAATACTCTGGGCGCAGTGGACAAGCCAAACGGAAGTGCAGAGAACTGATCGTGCATAGATCCGGCCCTGAAACGTAGATACTTCCTGCATGACTCACATATAGGGATGTGCAGATAGGCTTCTTTGAAGTCTAGAGTGACTAACCAGGCATCCTTGGCTAGCATAAGTAAAAGCTGTTGCAGGGCAAGTATTTTGAATTTTGGTACCACCAAGAAGGTGTTGAGAATTGAAAGATCTAGGATTGGGTGCCAAGAGCCCTCTTTTCTGGGTACCAGGAAGAGTCTGGAATAAAATCGTTGACCTATCTGTTCCACTGGAACCAGATGGATAGCTCTGATGGAGAGCAGGGATAGAACTTGGTTTTGAGCCTCTGCCCACTAATCTGGAGGAAGGTCTGGGAACCCTCTTGGGGTTGGCAGTGAGTGGAAGTAAAATCTGTACCCCTGGGATACAATGTTGATGACCCATCGGTCTTGTGTGATGGGCATCCAGGTTTTTGCATGAAGGACAAGTTTTCCTCCTAGGGGCACAAGCAATTGGGCAGAGGTGGGAAGTGGAGTAGAGAAGTCATTGTGATTTTTTTCCATAAGGAGGTGGCTTACCTCTCCAGGCTTTGGGGGTGGGGACACTCCATTGCTTAGATCTCTGCATACCCTGAGACTACAGTCTGGGTGGTCTGTTTCCCCTGGGTCTGGTTTCAGATGGCCTGGAGAGGGCTGGAAAGGACCAGTGTTTGGAAGGGCAATGCCTACTGAATTTAGGGGGTTGCACTTGTAAGAATTCTTTAACAGTCTGCATAGACTTAGCTTTCTCTTCCACCTTTTTAAGAACCTCTTCTGCTTTGTTGCCAAACAAACTGGCCTTGTTCAAAGGAGCATCTAGTAACTTTGATTTGACATGGTCTGGGCAAGGTCTGCTCCTTGAGCCAAACATGTCTTCTCAGTAAGGAACCAGTGACTGCTGCCCGGCAAGATGCTTCTAGGGCGTCAAAGCCACACTGCAAAGTATGCTTGCTAACTTGGCTTGCAAAGTGCATAAGCTCCTGCAATTCCTTATTTTCTGCACAGTCAGTAAAGGTTGCCACTTTATGTTTAATAAGTTCCATAATATGTTGCTGGTACTTCAGCATGTGAAACTGACAATTCAATTCCCTAATAGCAAGAGTAGCAAAGATATATACCTTATTACCCAATCTGTCCAAAGCTCTGAAATCCCTGTCCAAAGGGGTGGAATTCTTGGCTGTAGATGCCTTGATACCTTTAAGCCCCTGGGAAATGATCTCTGGGTCAGCAGTAGGATTCTTGAAAAGAAACGTGTGAGTGTCAGGTACTCTCTAGTACCTGTCTGGTTTCCTAGGGGCAGGAGGTAAAGTATCAGGAGTAAGACTGGATTCCATAAAAACATCATCAACAACCACCAGGACAGGGGGTATTGCTAAAGGCCTGTGCTGTGGCAAATCTAGGAATTCTCGGAGTCTGTTTTTGGACTGAGGATAGTCTTGGCATTCCCAGTGGAAATGCTCTCAAAGTATGTAAGGTTTCACCGAAAGAAAAATCTTCTGCAGGGGAGGCAGAGGGAATGGATTCCTCTGCATCTGAATCCTCATAAGCAGATAAGGGCATGTCTTCATAATCCGATACCTCAGTCATCGGACTCCTGGTCTGTTGAAGCTACAGGGGACTGGTCTCTTTTCCTCTTAGCAGGAGAAGGCTGACTTCCCCTAATCAGCATAATAAGGTCTTCTGCCATTCTAAGCATTTGTCACTGTATCACGGGAGGAGGTGCATGCGCTTTGGTTGTCAGTTTTCTGGGTGTAGGGCATACTCCTGGTCTAAGAATCTCTGTAGCTTTAGATAAAAAAAAGTTGTCGGTTTGAGTCGAACATCGGTAGTGCAAAGAACTGCCTCAAAAGCCGGTGCCTGCACAGCGGCTCCGGACCCATCCAAGGTAGAGACATCCGCAGGTTCCATAGTCGAAGAAGAGTCTCGCAGCATACCGGACTCTGAATGGGTCTCGGTAGAGGCCTGTGAATCCACAGAAGCGGGCATCAGGGGCTGCGAAAACGCCTCACTGAGTACCGGCGAACTGGCGACTAGCTTAACGGAAGCGGTGTTGGCAGCTTTGGACCTATGCGGTCTGTCTCTGTCTTTATCCTTACTTTTTTTCGGAATATCGGTAGTCGGATGACTTATCGAATCCATTTCGGAATACGAAGATCGAGAGTGAAAGAATTTAGTGACAAGGAGAGCCAGACGACAAATGGTTCAGGCGTTGACCAAGGCACAAAACCGACAGGGAGGTATGTCATGGTCTGGACCTAAACAGGTGATGCAGTAAGAATGAAAATCTCTGTGTGGTATTTGCTTTCCACAGGCAAGACCATTGTTAACTATGTCTGACATGGGTTAGAGCAAGAAAAAAGGATCCTCAACAGGGTACTTAGCTTTAGAAGAGTTCAGGATTATTCAATTTGTAAACGAAAATTTAGGTAGCGGCCGACCGGCACTTGTGAACTGCTTCTGCTTCAGGCTCCTCGGCAGGAAAGACTGGTGTAATGGCGTTGGCTGCCTGTTTTTATACCCCTGACAACCTGACATCAGTCCTGGAGTGACAGCAACCAACGCAGAAATACTAAGTCTCTGGTATTTGGGCCGACTGAGGGCTACCTGCAGGAAGATAATCCAAGTGAAAACATGAAGAACATCGGCGTTTGAACTGGTGGCAAAAGAACTTCTATGTAGTTGGGTTCGTACATGACTCTTCTGCCCTATGGTCTGTGTGAGAAGCGAGAAGCATAAATCCAACGTATGGCACACACAAAATCTGTTTTTTTTTTTTTTTTTTTTTAAGATTTTTCATACTGGCAGCGTCAGTCCTTCTATGACATCTACTGCAACAGTGACATAGAAGGACATTTTCCATCTCTCCAAGCTGCCACCTGAAAAAGCAATCCTGAAGCACATCCTCCCATGGCTGGCTGAAGCTGAAAACGTACTGTTAGCTGAACTTCCATGCACATGAAAGCACTGACAAAACAATCCTGGAGTACTTTGCTGGCTGAATCTCAAATCTCCTACTGAAAAGGTACTGTTGGTTGAACTTCCATGCCTACAAAAGAAAGCAAACCAAATCTACTCCACTCCGAAAAATTTACTTCTGACACTGACTGACTGCTGACACCAATAGGCTACTGCAAGGGCTGACATACCGATGCCGAGAGTGGAGTAGGGAAATTTTTTTTAAATGTACAGAGCAGCTGAACCAGTTTTACGCCCAAAGTAGGTCAAGCCGGGCCCCTCAGCCAGTGGATCCAGCCCTCTATATATAACTACAGTCCTTTATGTCAAAGTGCATAAACATCCACATACAAATGATCAATTCCAGCACTTTAAAACACAAAGGGACCAGACAGGAAAAAAAAAATAGAAAAAAATCAAACGATAAAATGAGGAATACAGATTCCTTTTCCGATCGCTAAACCCTAACACTACAAGTTTGTATGAAGAGTGGTACCATTTGGTTTTCTAAGTTAAGAGTCAGGGACAGAATTAGCATGAATAAGTAAGATTGCCAGGGGATGCTTTGCCACCCCCCCACCCCGAAAAAAAAACCTTACTTAAGAGTGATAAACCTAACAATATACATTAGCTTAGGAAAACCCTTTACCTAACAGTTCCATTGAACAAGGCACTCAATCAAGCACCTTAAAACATGCACATTACATTACCTAACCTAACCCTTACTCTAAACCTACCCACAAAACACTTGCACAGACACACTCAACAATGCTCATCAGCATTCTGTTGAACAAACTGTGTTCTGCAAACTCAATTACACACTCCAAAACATTCAAACACACAAACACACCAGACTAACTCCTTACCTAGCCCTTACTATCACCCTAACCTACACACACACACACACACACACACACACACACACACACCCATTACCCCTTTACACTCATCAACTTAAAACATCCCACAACCTTTATAAATTCAATATAGACAACCCCATTGACACACTGAAAGCCTTTAAATGGTCTGCTCTAAAAATTTCCTTTCGATGAGGTAGCCAATACTTTTAATTCCTTACTCACAAATACTCTAAATTTCCACATCCCACTACACACACAAGAGTGAAAATTAACCACACACCATGGCTCACTGCCCAGACAAAAACTACAAATGTCCGATAGAGACAAAGCTTGGAAAGAATGGCTTTAAACTTAACCATTCTATAACCAACAACTTCATAGAGAATTACACAATCTGAATAAAAAAAATCAAGTTGACCTACATAAAAAATATTATAAGCCAACTATAACTTTAACACAAAAATGACCCCCAAAAATTCTGGACATCAACATATAACCTGTTACATCCGGGCTCAAATAAGGAACCCAAACCTTCTTATAATAGCTTTCTATTAGAAATTGCCACCTTATTCAATACCTACTTCATAGAAAGGATTCTCTCTCTAACCAATAGCTCTTCATTCCCATTCAGTGCTTCTACCACCCCCACATCATCATTAAATCCTACTATTTCTGCAATTAACAGGTTAGAATAAAAACATTCTCAATACACATTACCACTTCCTTTAACCCCCCCACACCACCACCATCCTCACATGAATCTAATTAAGCCTTTATATCCACTACTAGCAACTTCCGCATAGGACCTGTCTCTACAACAATGACAAACTTCTACTTAAATTCAAACCTTGCTCAACTGCAACTGGCAACCTTCCACCTGAATACCAAAAGACATCATACACAGTCTCTATCCTTATCAACTTATTAATAGCTGAATCCTACGTACCCTTCACTATGGAAAAAATATAAAAGTTATGTACTTACCATCTGTGTTGCCCATTTTTATTCTTCAACAAATGGGTCTTGGATCCGACCAAGGATCTGACTTGGCTCTTTTCTCTAGATTCTTGGATCCGACTCTCTAGCTCCTCCCTTTACCCATAATGCTGTAGCTAATGCATTACCTCAGCTCGAGTTTGCTGTTACTATACACCAATTTGGAATATAGGTTATAATAATAAGAAAAACAGTACAGGTACAGAATAGGGGCTCAAACAGGAAATATGGTTCCTAATAAAAACTTCCAAGTCACTCCCAAAGGCATGGATAGGGAGTAAGGGGGGAGGGAAGCTGAGGAAGAATGAAAATGGACAGCACAGATGCACAGTTATGGTGAGTACATAACTTTTATATCTGATGCCATTTTCACTCATTCCTCAATGAATGGGAGCCCTGGGTGGCATTCACAGAAGGATGTTCTGGATAACTGCAGAACCAAATGCAGTCCTGTTTCTGGAGAGGATATCCAACTTGTAATGAGCAATAAAGGTATGAGCATTAGACCAAATGGCAGCTGCATAAATATCAATGGAAGCTCTGGTCCAGAAAGAAGATGATGTAGCCATAGATCTAGCTAAGTGCACGTTTGGAGGTCTTGGCAAGCATAAGCCTCTTATAAAGAGTAAGCATAGGAAATACAATCTGTGATCCATTTGGCCAAGGTAATTTTGGACACTGGTCTTCCCAATTTGTTTCTGGTAAAGTAAACAGAGTTGGTCATTTTTTTCTAAATTCCTTTTGTCCTATGAAGATAAAAATGAAGCTGCCTATGTACATCTAAACGGTGAAGCACGTATTCTCCTTTACTGTCAAAATTTGGAAAGACGACTGGGAAATTGACAACTTGGCTGATGTTTGTTTCAGTGGCAATATTGGGTAGAAAGGAGGGATTAGTATGCAAGATAACCATCTTTACAGAAAATAAAATAAGGCCGTTTTGGAGAGAGTGCATGGAGTTCAGAAACTAACCTCGCAGAGATAATAGCCACAAGAAAGACTGTTTTCCAAGAAAGAAATTTGAGATCTGACTTAGCTGAAATCTCAAAGGGAGTTTCAACCAAGCTCTGTAATACAATAATAAGATCCCAAGGTGGAGTAGGATCCTTTATCAGAGGTCCAAGCAGGAAGATACCTTTAAGGAATGCTTTACATAACCTGGATGAAGCTAGAGGGGAAGCATGGTGTCCTATCTGGTAGTTAGACATGGCTGCTAGCTGAACTCTGATGGTGGAGAAACTAACGCCACTTTCAAAAATCAAAGCAAGGAAATGTAAAACAGCAGGAACTGGAGATGTGAAGGGAACCAACTCTCTCTCTGTTGCGCCAAAAAGGAAAATCTCTTGCATTTACTCTTCCTCATAGAGGGTTTCTGGGATAAAAATAAGATTTGGTGAACAGGAGAAGAAAGCCTGGACTGTCTTAGCCATCACTGGGAATGGAGAATGCATGCAGTCAACCTGAGACCTGGAATGTCTGGTTGAGTCATCCCTGATGGATGTGACAGTAGATCAAGAATGGGGTCTAGTGTCCAAGGGGGACATAGTGGGTAAGACCATAAGAAGGGGAACCAAACTAGCAGAGACCAAAAGGGAGCAATGAGAATTACCTTGCTCTTCAACTGGACTGCATTCTGAAGAAATTTGGGGATTAGGAGTAGGGGAGGGTAAGCATACAGGAGACAGGAGGGCCAGGAGTGGACTAGAGTATCTCTCGGTGACTCTCCCTGAGGGGAAATTAAGGCAAAGAACCTGCTGCACTTCTTTGAGGGGAGAGACAGACTGCAGCAAGGTTGACCCCATTGAATAAAGATCATTTTCAGCACTCCATGACTGAGACACCACTTGTGAGGCAGCAGGATAGTCCTGCTGGGCTTGTTGGCTAAAACGTGGAGTTCCCTGGTATGTGCATTGCTACAAGAAAGCGGTTGGAGGAGATCATCCACTGCCAGACACTCACTGCTTTTTGTCAAACAAGGTAAGATCTTGTTCTCCCTTGTTTTTTTATGTACCATACCACTGACATACTGTCTGTTTGGAGACCAGTTGCCCTACAGGAAGAGTTTTCTGAAAGACCTGCAATGCTAAGCAGACCGCTCTCATCTCTAAGATGTTTATATGTAATTTGGTCTCTACTGGGGACCACATGCCTTGAACAGTCTGTCCCAGGAAATGCCACCCCCACCCCAATTGGCAGGCATCCATGGTCAACATAGCCTTTGGGGGAGGATGTACAAAGGGACATCCCTGATAAACTTAATCGGACTGAATCTACAAGAGTAGGGAATCACTGCAGATATGTGATAGTTTTATATTGTTTCAAAGGTTGCCAAAGAATGGACCATTGTACTGCTAGAGTCCCTTGGGGAATTTGCATGTAAAGATGACTGGCTGGTATTACGATAATTGCTGCAGCCACTGAATCTAGAGCTTGAAGAACCAATTCTGCTGGAGGAGAGGGGTGAGAGAATTCGTCTGACATGCATTCTAAATGTAAGAATTTTGCTTTGTGGTAAAACAGCGAGTCGACTGACTGCGTCTAGGTGAACCCCTATAAACTCTAAGACTTGAACTGGTTAATAATGGGACTTGGGAAGATTTACTAGGATTCCCAGGACCCAACACAACTGAAGTAATATCTGGCTTTTTCTAGGTGATGCCTCACTGGTGCTGTGAGAAGCCAGTCGTCCAGATAAGCAAACATTCTGAATCCGTACAGTCCGAGATGAGCGGTTACTACTGCCATGCATTTAGTGAATATCCTGGGGGCTGTGGTGAGACCAAAGGGCAGGGCTCTGAATTGGCAATGACTAACTCCCAGCCGAAAGCACAAGTACCTTTAAAGGTGCCTGTTAATTTTGATGTGATAGCACATGGCTTGGAGATCTAAGGAGCACATCCAGTCTTCCTTCTGCAGAAATGGGAGAATGGACTGAACCATGACTATCTGGAACTTGGAATTCTTTACAAATTGATTTCGATAACAGAGATCCAAAACAGGTCTCAGGTTCCCTGTTTTCTTTGGCACTAAAAAGAACTTGAAGCAAATTTTAGATCCTGTTTGGTCTGGTGGGATTTTGAACTTCTAGAGCTGCTAACACCTGCTGATTGGGTGCAACATCGGGGAAACATTTTCTGTTTTGTGAGGCAATTTGTAAAAAGGGTAGGAAATATCCTCTGGATATGATCTTTTGCATCCAAGAATTTCTTGTGATGGCTTTCCAGGCATCTGAGTGCAAAGACAAGTGCCACCAGACTGCCTCCGCATAAGTACAGTTAGGCCAACCTTTCAGGAGCATTGTAAGGGTCTACCAGAGGAGGTGTCTCAGAACCCTTAGTTTTGAGGACCCCCCTATGCCTAGTGGATGGAGTCTTCTGTTATTTCTCCATCTACCTCTGGGAGAAAATTCCCCATGAGTCTTGAAAAGAATCGCATCTTACCATCGCATTGATTCCTGGAAAAAAGGTCTCTGCAGGGAAGAAAAATGGATTTCCACCGCACACAAGGTCTTTCCATCTTCCTCACCGTGGGAAAATATGTCTAATGGTGGGCCCAAACAAGGAAGCTCCATCAAAGGGAGCACTGATGAATGAAGATTTAAAGGACTCCACAAAAATCAATCGAATCCAAACGTCTCTTGATGACTAAGCCTGAACTTACAGCCCATGAGGAACTTTCAGACGCATAACAGACTAATTTCATGGACACGTTCAATACAGATTGTAGGATAGCCAGTTGCAAAGAATAAGCCTTCTCTTCCTCTGCCAACATGGACCCCAAGTAGACTTAGAGTTCCTTAATCAAGTCCCGCTGTAACCTAGTAAAGCATGCTAAATAACTAAACGACTGTAAGGCAAAGGTCGCTGAAGCATACACATGCTTTCTATATCAGTCCAATGCCCTAGACTCTCTATTAGGTGGAAGGACAGTGGAGTTCTGTTCAGCCAGTTCCTTTTTGGTAGTTTCCACAACAACCATCGCACCTACAGGGATTCCCTTATTTCAAAACTTCCTATCTTTTGGTGCACCAAGGATTCTGTCTCTATACCAGAGAATAGGCTCTATTGTATTCAGCTCTTTCGAAGCCTGGTGGGAGACAAGGGTCTATAAGCTAATCTGATGGGGTTTAACACAAGACCTAAATGGGCCAGTCCTGAAGGACTTCCAGAAACACAGATTCCTCCTGGGAAGGGGTTTCAGAGGACAAACTACCTTTTTGGCATAGGATCTCTAGAATGTCCCCAAAGGAGATGTCTTCTAGTGGTTACCCTTGGGAACATTTCCCAGTAACCAAAATCGATGTCTTTAGTCAAAGATCCCTGAGAAAAATCTAAATGCCGCCTTCTGCACAATCTTTTCTGGGGAACCTCTTCAGTGGGATGCTCTGGAGAGGTATCGGAAGAAAAAGGGAGTTCCCATACTGGAACTGCCTGGGAGCTCTTACGGCTGGTTATTCCTGTGGAGTAGGCTGACAAGGCTCAGAGACCAGATTCAAAGGAGGAACGGAGATAGGATCTGAGGAAATGAGAGTCGAAATAGCGCTCAGATGGGAGAAAGGCCTCTCCATCACCTCGAAGGCAGTGGGACTGGGAGAAGCCAAAGTCAACATCACCAGAGCCAAAGCTCTCAGTTCAGTCGAGCCATGGCCCCCTCCAGGTCTCAGCTCTGAGGGAGGAGTTAGACCAAGGCTGTCCAGCACCAATGCTCCAAGGGGAAGTGATGGGTCTGAAAACCTTGGTGTCAAGGTCATACCCCCAGATCAGACGCTGATGCTTTGGCTTCAAAACTAGTCCTGCTCAAGGGGGGTTGGCAGCAAATGGGTTAGGAAGACAGTCTGAGTCAAAGAAGAATGCAACTATAGATCTGATACGGACTCTCAGGGCTCACGGACCTTCGGACTAAAACTGTAGGTTGGATCGGAGGAGGAGAGATGACAGGATGTGAAGAAGGTTGAAGGCTCACAGATCCAATGGGAGACAGAGGCAGTAAACCCCCCATCTCGATCAGGTCACTGAGAAATTCTCATCATCCTGTCCACATCTGCTTCAGAAAGACTTCGAGAGGAACTGATCAAAAAAGAGAAGAAAGGTCGAGCTGTTTTTCTTGGTGTCTCCTTCAAAAAGGGAGATCTGAGCCTTGGAGAAACTGGCTCCAAAGAGAAACAAGGACTCTAGAGTTGAGGAGACTTCGTGACTGAAGGAATTGGATCCGGAGGTGTCAGATCAGAGTGCTTTGGAAGTTATGCTCATACCTCCAATGTCAGAGAAGTCCTGCAAGACGGAGCAGGAGAGCATTTCCTATGCTCCGTAGGCTTTGACTTTTTCAAGGGGGTTTGAGCCCCTGAAGCAGAAGCTGAAGAAGATGCTGAAGCAGGAAGAAAGTACAGTTTTGTACCTACCATAAAAGTAGATGTTCGAGTGTACACACTGCTGCAGTCATTACACTTGGGTTATCCTGTCATCAGGCGGTTCCCCCGTCGGCCTGAGTTCCAAAGTCTTGGTCCGGCGTCGGTTGCTGTCGCCTCCTCCCTGACGTCAGTGTGACAGGGGTATATAAGATGCAGCAGACGCCATTTTCTTCAGTTTTTCTTGCCCCAGATGTCAAGTGCCTCTAAATAGGTAGGCAATTCCAATTGCTAATAAAACATACATAAGAAAAGCAAAAAACAACTTACAGTTACCAGCAAATACTCCCCATAGGTAGTAAGGGTAGAAGACATAGGTACATACCAGCCAGTAAGAGGGGAAGGAGGGAGGGTAACCTGGACTGCAGCAGTGTATACACTCGAACAGCTACATTTATGGTAGGTACAAAACTGTACTATGTTCATCATGTTACACTGCTGCAGTCATTACACTTGGGTAGAATCCCACAGCTGAGGTAGGGTGGCTGGTTCTATAAGGCATTAGGGGTGGCTATAAGGCCCTGCAGCACGGCAGTGGCGAAGCCAGCTCGGGATTTAGAGTATTGAGGCAGATGGTAATGCTTGGTGAAGGCATGTACAGAACTCCAAGTTGCTGCTTCCAAAATATCCTTGGTAGGTACTCCCCTGAAGTAGGCAGTTGAAGTGGCTGTTGCCCTGGTGGAGTGAGATCTAATGCTGCTAGCTACAGATTTTCCATGGTACGTGTAGCAGAAACGTATATAATGTCCTATCCATTTTGAAATGGTCTGTTTTGAAATGGCTTTTCCCTGTGCTCCTGCAGCATATCCTACCAATAATTGCTCAGATTTTCTGAAAGCTTTGGTTTTGTCCAAGTAGAAGCGTAACTGCCTGTGAATGTCCAAAGAGTGCAGAAGTCTCTCCCCTTTATTCTGTGGTTTAGGATAAAAAGTTGGCAGGTGAATAGTTTGGTTAAGAGCCACACTGGATATCACCTTTGGCCCTTTGGCATAAACGTAGGGTTACTTCTTAAAGACACCCTGTCCTGGTGGAAAATGAGGAAAGGTTCCACTGCCATTAGTGCCTGTAATTCAGAAACTCTTCGTGCTGATGTTATTGCCAGGAGCAGAGCAGTTTTCCAAGAGATATATTTTAATTCTGCTGTGTTAGCTGGCTCAAAAGGAGGTAAAGTTAGTTTTTCCAAAACAAAGTTGAGGTCCCAAGTTGGAGTAGGTGCTCTACGGGGCGGTCTTATGTTTTTAGCCCCTCTGAGGTACTGTTTTAACAGAGTATTAGAGAAAATTGGTGGATCCGTGTTGTAATGAGCAGAGATGACAGAGGCGTGGATCTTGATGGATGAGAAAGAGAGGCCTTTGTCCAGCATCTCAGTTAAGAATTGTAGTATCTGAGGAATGTTTGGAACAAGAGGGTCAAGGCTGTGAGCTTGGTTCCAGACACAGAATCTCTTACATTTATCCGAATAGGCTTTCCTGGTACTTGGCCTTCTGGCCTCCAGAATGACATCCATAACAGCTTTGGAGAGAGGCAGTGCTTGCTTGACTAAGGAATCTTCCATGCAGCTAGGTTTAAGGTCTTTAGCTGGCTGTGTAGAATTTGATTGTTGTGCTGAGTCAGCAGATGTGGGATTTGAGGCAAAATCCAGGGTGGTTCTTGTGCTAAGCTCCATAAGATTGGGTACCAGTGCTGGTGTGGCCAGTCTGGTGCAATCAGGATCATCTTTGGCTCTTCTTACCTGGCTTTTATGAGTACCTTTGGCAGGAGAGGAAGTGGTGGGAAAGCGTATACTTGGAGGTTCTCCCAGCTGAATGAGAGGGCATCCACTTTCCATGCTTGTGGATGGTAACTCCTTGTGCAGAATTTTTGTAGCTGGCAGTTTATTGGGGATGCAAACAGATCTATGTCCGGGCTCCACCATTTCTGTGTTATCATTATAAATATTTGTGGATTCAATTCCCATTCGTGGGGATCCATGATGTTTCTGCTTAAGTCGTCTGCCAATGTGTTTTTCTCTCCTGGCAGGAATTGTGCTTGCAGATGAACTTGAAGGTTTATAGCTGTGTTCCACAAGGTCATGGCTTGTCTGCATAGGGGGTAGGAGTGAGTGCCCCCCCTTGCTTGTTTATGTACCACATAACTGTGGTGGTGTCTGTCTTTATCAGTAGTTGTCCTGGATGCAGCAGGTCCTTGAAAGCTATAACGGCATTTTGTACAGCTAGCATCTCTTATTGATTGATGTGAAGATGCCTTTGTTCTATGGGCCACGTGCCCTGAATACATCTGCCTGCCATATGTGCTCCCCAGGCGTAATCCAATGCATCTGTTGTCAGTGCTTGCCTTGCTGTGGGTTGTGTAAAAGGCTGTCCCTTGTTGAGGTGACGAGCTTGAGCCCACCATTGAAACTCCTGTTGAAGGCAAGGGATTAGTGGTATAACTGTTTCCAAACTTTGACAGTGTTGAGACCATACATTCTTTAGGTACCATTGTAGTTTCCTCATATACAGTTTGGCATATGGAATTAGTAGTATGCAGGATGCCATGTAACCCAAGGCCTGCAGAATTTTTCTTCCAGGGAGTTGGGTCTTTGTTGCCATCAATTGAAAGTACTGAGTCAGTTGTCCTTGCTTGTCTGGCGTGAGATAAGCCATCTGGGCCGTTGTGTTCAAGCTGGCACCCAGGAATATAATCTCTTGTGAGGGCACTAGTTTTGATTTCTTTTCGTTTACTGTGTACCCTAGGCAACTTAATAACTTTTTTTTACAAACGCCAGGTGCTCTAGAAGAATCTCTTTGCTCTCTGCTTGAATCAGGCAGACGTCCAGGTACGGATAAATTTGAATTCCTTTCTGTCTGCAAAATGCAATTACTGGTGCCAGGCACTTTGTGATGACCCTGGGCGCAGTAGATAAGCCAAAGGGCAGTGCAGAGAATTGGTAGTGCATTGAACCAGCTATGAATCTGAGGTATCTTCTGCAGTTTTGTCTGATAGGGACATGCAGGTATGCCTCCCTGAGGTCCAAAGTCACGAGCCAAGCTTTCTTGCCCATCATGGGAAGAAGCTGCTGTAATGTCAACATTTTGAATTTCGGAACATCCAGGTAAGTGTTTAGAGATGAAAGATCCAAAATGGGCCTCCAGCCTTTGTCCTTTCTGGGTACCAGAAAGAGTCTTGAGTAAAATCCTTGTCCTTGCTCCTGTGATGGTATCTTTTGAATATCTCTCATATCCATGAGTGCTGTAATTTGTTTTTGAGCCTCTGCCCATTGATTTGGTGGCAGATTTGGCATTCCATTTAACCTTGGCAGACTGTGGAAGTGGAACCTGTAACCTTGAAATACAATGTTGAGAACCCATTTGTCTTTGGTGATCAATTGCCAGTTGTGGTAGAAGAGTGCCAGTTTTCCTCCCAAGGGGACTGCCAAGAGGGATTTGTTTGGCAACTGTAGTGGGAAGTCATTGGAGCTGCTTTTTATATGGTTGGGGTCTGTCTTCCTCTTCTTTCTGGCCTGAGGCAACCCATTGTCGAGGCCTATAAGGACCTTGTGTTTGACCTCTACCTCGTGGACATCTGTATCTTCCCCTTTGAGGTCTGTCTAATTGGAAAGGACCAATTCTTAGTTGGCCAGTTTCTGCTAAATCTAGGAGGCTGAACCTGTAAGAAATCCTTCACCGTTTGCATAGATTTAGCCTTATCCTCCATTTTCTTTAATACCTCCTCTGCCTTAACTCCAAACAACACATCCTGCTGCAAAGATGCATCCAATAATTTTGCTTTAACATGATCTGGTAACGTATGTTCTTTTAACCAAGCATGTCTTCTAATGACAGAGCCTGTAACTGCTGCTCTGCAGGAGGCCTCTAGAGAATCAAAACCACATTGCAAAGTATGCTTTCCCACTTGTTCAGCTGCATGCAATAAATCCTGAATTTCTTTAAAATTAGGAGGATCTGATTCTGGAAGCATTTTCTGTTTTAACTGAGACAGTAAAAATTGCTGATATTTTAGCATGTGAAACTGGCAATTTAAGGCTCTCATTGCTAAAGTTGCAGACATATATACTTTCTTTCCCCATCTGTCTAATGCTCTGGAATCTCTGTCAGAGGGAACTGGATTCTTGGCTGATGAGGCCTTAACTCCTTTGGGTCCCTGAGAAATAGTTTCAGGGTCAGCTACAGGGCTTTTATACACAAATTTATGTGAGTCAGGGACTCTGTAGTATCTGTCAGGTTTAACAGGGGCTAGAGGTAAGGAATCAGGATTTAAGCTGGATTCAGTAAACACATCATCCACAATATCTAACACTGGCGGAATAGCAAGGGGTCTGTGTTGAGGTAATAAAAGGAAGTCTCTGAGCCTTTTCTTGGATTCTGAGTAATCCTGGCCTTCCCAGTGGAAATGCTCCCTCATGGTATGTAGGGTTTCCCCAAAGGAGTAGTCCTCAGGCGGTGAGGCTGATGGAATTGATTCCTCAGCATCAGAATCCTCAAAAGGGGGTAAAGAGTATCCTAGGTCTGAGGATGAATCAGAAGAGTTGGACACCTGGTCGGATGAGTCATAGTCTGCATCCTGTCTAGGCCTTTTATCAGGAGTGGGATGGGACCCCCTGATCAGAGTGATTAGGTCTTCGGCCATTTTGAGCATTTGTTTCTTAGGCATGGAGGCCTGTCCTGGAGAATGCTGTATTTGTTTCTTTGATTTAAAAGGAGGCGTAGACTTAGCTGAGGGTTTAATGCTTAACTGAGTAGGACTGAAAACACCCTCTGAAGCTGTGGGTTGCTCAGCTGCTCCGGATCCTTCTGAAAGGTTAGTCTCGGTAAGCTGAATAACTTGTGCGTTCGAAGGCCTAGCCATCTCCACGTGGGAGTCAGAGGTGGCCTGTGGTTGTACAGAAGCAGTCGTCAGGGGCTGCGAAGGCACCTCGCTGAAAACCGGAGAACCGGCGACTGGCCTAGAAGAGGCTTCGTCGTCAGTTTTAGGCTTTGGATGCCTATCCTTGTCTTTGTGCTTTTTGTGTATTCCGGTCGTCGGAAGTTCCGACGGCATGGTATATTTGAATTTTCTACCAAAACAATGTCGGGCAAAATCAAACAGACATTTAATAGTGCGCTTGTTAAACCTAGCACAAAACCGACAACCAGTGACGTTGTGGTCTGGGCCTAGGCATGGGATACAATAGGAATGGAAATCCTTATGAGGTATTTGCTTCCCACAAGAAATACAATTATTAACTTTTACTGACATCGATCTGAGGCAAGAAAAAGTTTCCCCAATGGGGTACTTAGCTTTGTAGAAGACTTCGGTTCTGGATTTGGAATGAAAATCTCAGGAGACGGTCGACCGGCACTTGCGAACTGCTTTTGCTTCAGGCACCGCACGGCAAGAAAGACTGAAGAAAATGGCGTCGGCTGCATCTTATATACCCCTGTCGCACTGACGTCAGGGAGGAGGCAACAGCAACTGACGCCGGACCAAGACTTTGGAACTCAGGCCGACTGGGGAACAGCTTATGGCAGGATAACCCAAGTGTAATGACTGCAGCAGTGTAACATGATGAACATCGTCTTTTAGTACTAATTTATTGCTCCTGTCACTAATAGCCCTGGAATTCAGCCCAGCACAAATCTTACAGGGAGAATCCAGATGAGTGAGAAGGAGCAATAAACACACTCCCCCCTGTGGGCATCAGAATTTGGCATCTTATGCCCACAGGAAGTGCAGTTCTTAAAACCAGTAGGCTTTTCAGCCAAAGCAGCAATATTCCAAGTACAAGGAAAAAGATAATTTCTGTATATGGGTCTACTTCAAATGAGCAAAATCTCATTTGAATGAAACCCATATAACCAAGCTGAATTAACTGAAACTGCAAAACAACGAAACATTAAAAGAAAGACAGTCAAAATCATAAAAACAGTTACTGACCAGCAGGAAGTTGCAGCAGTAGCTGACTAGAATTAAACGAGCCCTTTCCACAAGGTAGTGCGATCACAGAGATGGTATATTTAAGTTACAAGGGGGGAGGGGTTCTTTTAACGCTTTGTTGTTTTGCCGTTTCTGTTAATATGGGTTTCACTCAAATGAGATTTCACTCATATGAAGCAGATCCGTAGATATGTACGTGTGTGTGTGTGTGTGTGTGTGTGTGTGTGTGTGTGTGTGTGTGTGTGTGTGTGTGTATATATATATGTATATATATATATATATATATATATATATATATATATATATATATATATATATATATATATATATATATATATATATATATATATATATATATGTGTGTGTGTGTGTATGTATATATATATGTATATATATATATATATATATATATATATATATATATATATATATATATATGTATGTGCATGTATATGTATATGTATGTGTGTGTGTATATATATATATATATATATATATGGATCTAGGACGTTTGCTCTAGTGAGCAAACGTCCAAATCCATAACAACCTAACACACCTTAACGAAAGCGCTTTTATCGAAAAAGCACTTTTGTTAAAGCGTGTAACAAAAAAAAATAAAACACATTTACATTTTAGCAGGGGGGGGCTTTGCCCCCCTGCACCTCCCATGTGGGGGGCTGTGCCCCCCACACACCCCCTACTTTAATATTCTCCCTCCGAGACCGCACTACAGTGGGGAAAAGGGAAATTTCCCTTACCCGCACCATAGTACAGCCTCGGCAACAGGCATACTTACGCAACAGTGCTTCTTCGGTGAAAAGCACTTTCACGTAAGTATGCCGGGCCGTTTGGGTTTCGGCCATTTGCTCACTCGAGCAAACGTCCTAAAGCCATATATATATATATATATATATATATATATATATATATATATATATATATATCTATACACACATAGATATATATATATATACATATACATACATACACACACACACATTTTTTTTAGTAAAGAGAAGAGAAACAGAAACAGACTTTACCAACAATAGTAAACAAGTTACCCTACACAGCAAGGTAAAAGAGAGGTTATACTAACTATGGTAAAACAAATACCTTGAAAATAGGTACAGAAAAGAGGAGAAGGATAAAAAGGTAACAATAAATGAATAAAGAGAGGAAGGGTTAAACATCAGAAGTTAAATAGTAGTAAAGAAAAGCCAAATTCTATTTTTCTACTTACAAAAGCTGGAAAAAGTATCCCTGAGCTTGAGAGAATGCCATTCCGATTGAATTGTTACAGCAGCAAATGAGATCTGGGGAAATGCAGTGGTTAGGGGCATTATGGGTAAAGGGAGGAGCTTGAGAGTCAGATCCAAGAATCTAGAGCAAAGACACCGAGTCGGATCAGAGAACAATTCATTGAGGAATGAATGAAAAAGACATTATCAGATCCTATACTATCCCTCTTCATAAAGGTGGCATCTCTGCTGATTTCTCTAACTTCCAGCCTACTGCATTATTACCTTTTCAAAAAGTCGTGAAAGATGTATCCATAAATAACTCATTTACTACCATCTATGACGACGGCTCTTAACCTCCACCCAACACGATTTCCATTTAAAACACAGTACACTCCTACTGCCCTCCTGTCATTCAATGACACCATAAACAAATACAAGGGACTCAGGCAAACTTGTTTCCTCCCTATTCCTTGGCCTGTCTAAAGCCTTTGAACAGTTTCTCATCCTAAACTCATGTATGAACTGTCTGAACTTGGACTATCCACTCCTTCATTAATGTGGTTCAACAGCCATTTGACAAAGTCTTCAGTGTGCAAAATGACAAAATAGACACAAACACACTCTCTCTCTCTCTCTCTCCATACCTGCAATACTCCACTGGCGTACCCCAAGGTTCTACTCTTGGTTCCCTCCTCTTTAATATCTTTATTAATAACCTCTACACCACCACAGATCCAGCCCCTCTCATAAAACATGCTGATGATTCCACATTTACATGTGCATTTAATAACCTACCTCAACTCCTCCACATTATGCAAAATATTTTTCCTCAGTTGAGAAATGGCTCCATAATGCCCAGCTACTACTCAACCGTGAAAAAGAAAAAAAAACTGCTGTTTTTCCCCAACACACACACATGCCTGATAAAACAAATTTCAAAACCTTTTCACTAAACAAAACTAGAACTGTAGTCTCCCACACAAAACTTTTTGCAGTAGTTACAGACGATAAAGTACAGTTGTGTACACTTACCATAAATGTAGACGTTCGAGTGTATTCACTGTTGCAGTCATCACATTTGGGTTATCCCTGCCAGGGGTAGCCCTCAGTCGGCCTGAATACCAGAGGCTTAGTATTTCTGTGTTGGTTGCCGTCACTCCAAGACTGATGTCAGGTTGTTAGTTGTATAAAATAAGGTAGCCAACGCCATTACATCAGTTTTTCTTACCCTGTCAGGAGCCCCCAAGAGGGAGCTAGGTTATGGTGGAAGAGCACCACCAGTAGAAAGTAAATATCAAAAATCCCTTGTAAGGAGAGAGAGAGAGAGAGAGAGAGAGAGTGAGAAATTGAGAGAGAGACCAGGGAGATAGAGGAAGGGAAACCAGGACTGCAACAGTGAATACAATCAAACATCTACATTTATGGTAAGTGTATACAACTGTACTATGTTCTTCGTGTTTCACTGTTGCAGTCATCACATTTGGTTTGATTCCCAAAGCTGAAGAAAAGTGTGGAGGTAGTCAAGAAGACTGAGGGCTGGCTAGGATGCTCTGCAAGACTGCGGTGGCAAAGCTTGCCCAGGATTTGGAGAAGATAGGCAGGTGGTAATGCTTGGTGAAGGTATGAACAGATGTCCATGTTGCAGCCTCCAGGATGTCCCTGGTGAGGACCCCTCTGAGGAAAGCTGCAGATGTGGAGGTTGCTCTGGTAGAAATGTGTCCTGACCCGCTTGGGTGGAAGTTTCTCATGCTGCTTGTAGCAGAAATGGATGCAGTGTGCTATCCATTTGGAAATGGTTTGTTTGTATATGGCCTTGTCCTCTGCTCCTGCAGCAAAGCTAACAAATGATCAGTCTTTCTAAATGATTTAGTCCTGTCTAGGTAGAATCTGAGCTGTCTGTGCATATCTAGAGAGAGCAGAATCCTTTCCCCCTTATTTTGTGGGTTAGAGAAAAACCTGGGTAAATTAATGGATTTGGTTGAGAGCCTAAGTTGGGTAAATGAATGGATTTGGTTGAGAGCCACACTGGACACCACTTTTGGCATGAAGGATGGAAAATGATGAAGGGATCTACAGCCATAAATGCTTGTAGCTCGGATACTCTTCTAGCTGAAATGATGGCCAGAAACAAGGTTGTCTTCCAAGAGAGAAGCACCTCTGCTGAAGCTGCTGGTTCAAAATGGGGGCAAGGTGAGCTTTTCCAACACAAAGTTTAGGTCCCAAAGGTGGGGTAGGTGCTCTTCTGGGTGGCCTCAAGTTGTTAGCCCCTCTTAGGAACTATTTTTGATGAGACGATGGGAAAAAAGACGTGGCTCTGTGCTGAAATGAGCAGACATGGCTGAGGCATGAATTTTAACACAAGAGAAAGATAGATCCCTGTGTAGTAGGATCAGCCAGGTAAGTCCAGGATGAGAGGTAGGGAGGGCTGTGCCATTCCAGCTCCCTTAGCCTGGATCCAGGTGCAAAACCTTTTCCACTTGTCAGCATAGGACTTTTTAGTGCTAGGGTGTCTGGCCTCACGTATCGCATCTGGAACTTGTTTGCTTAGATTGGCAGCTTGTGAAGTGGTCAAGGAATAAGCCAGGTTGCCAGGTTGAGGGTCTGCAATTGGGGATGCATGAATTCTCCACTCCTCTGGTCAAGAGTGTTGGGATCTGAGGGAGATGCCATGGTGGCAGGGGTGACAGGTTGCGCAGCAATGGGTACCAGTGCTAGGATGGCCAGTCTGGGGCAATCAGGATTGTCCTCGTTTTTTCCTCCTTTATTTTGAGCAGTACCCTTGAAATGAGCGGTAGAGGGAGAAATGCACAGACCGAGAGGTTGACCCCACTGGAAGGATACAGCATCCACTTTCCAGGCCTTGCTGTGAGGTTCCCGGGTACAGAATTTGCTGAGCTGATGATTGGAGTTGAAGGCAAAGAGGTCGACCTTCAGGGTGCCCCATTTCTGGGTTAAAAGGGTGAAGGTTCTTTGGTCTAGCTGCCACTTGTGTGGGTCCAGAAGATTTCTGCTTAAGTTGTCTCCCAGAGAGTTTAGAGAGCCTGGCAGGAATTGTGCTAACAGGTGTAGTTGCATGGCTGAGGCTGTGTGCCAAAGGGTCATGCCGAGCCTGCACAAAAGGGTACGAGTGAGTCCCTCCCTGCTTGTTGATATACCACATCACAGTGGTGTTGTCTGTTTTGATCAGTCGAGGCCCTGGGGAGAGTAGGGGTCTGAAGGCTGTCAGAGCATGCTGAACAGCTAACATCTCTTTTTGGTTGATGTGCAGATGTATTTGATTTGGGCTCCATTGGCCCTGAAAGCACCTGCTGTCAAGGTGTGCACCCCAGGCATAGTCTGATGCATCTGTGGTGAGGGTCTGGGCGGCTTGGGGTTGTGAAAAGCGAAGTCCCTTGTTGTGGCAGCATGCTGCTGCCCACCAAAGAAAAATTTCCTTAAACAAGGTATCATTGGTATAAGAGTTTCCAGTTCTTTTGGGAGTGCTGACACCAAAGGCTTTTTAGGTACCATTGTAGTTTCCTCATATGCAGTCTGGCATACGGAATGAGTAGAATTCAAGAAGCCATGAACCCTAGAGCTTGCAGGATTGTCCTTGCGGATAACTGGGGTCTGGTGGCTAGTGGAGAGAAGCAGGCTGTCAGGTAGGTTTGTTTTTCTGGTGTAAGGAATGTCATCTGGGATGCTGTGTCCAGGCTTGTTCCCAGGAATACAATTATTTGTGTGGGTACTAATTTGGCTTTCTTTTTATTGATAGTATACCACAGGGAGGTCAGTAGGCCCTTTACAAAGGTCAGGTGCTTTAGCAGCTTTTCTTGACTGCCTGAATCAAGCAGTCATCTAAGTATGGGTAAATTTGAATATTTCTTTGTCTGCAAAAATCAATGGTGGGAGCCAGACATTTTGTGAAAACTCTGGGAGCAGTGGAATAAGCCAACGGGAAGCACAAAGAACTAAAACTGCAGTGATCCTGCCCTGAAACGTAGGTATTTCCTGCATGATTCCCTGATGGGGATGTGTAGGTAGACCTCTTTTAGGTCTAGGGTGGCTAACCAAGCATCCTTGGACAGCACATGTAGGAGTTGCTGGAGGGTGAGCATTTTGAATTTTGGTATGATCAGAAAGGTGTTTAGAATAGATAGATCGAGGATGTGGCACCATGCGCCCTCTGTTCTGGGTACCAGAAAGAGTCTGGAGTAGAAACCTTGGCCTATCTGTTCTACAGGAACATGCTCTATTGCCCTCATAGAGAGCAGTGAAACTTGCGCTTTTTGGCCCCTGCCCACTGGTTTGGGGGAAGATCTGGGAGGCCTTCTGGGGTTGGTAGTGTGTGGAAGTAAAATTTGTATCCCTGGGACACTATGTTGAGGACCCAGCGGTCGTTGGCAATGGTGGCCCAGGTGCTTGCATGGAAGGAGAGTTTTCCTCCTAGGGGCAAGAGCAGGTGGGCAGAGGGAGGGGGTGGAAGTGTAAGGTCACGGAGTTCTTCCCATGAGGGGGTGGCTTAGCACTCCCTGGTTTTGAAGAGGAGGAACTCCATTGCTTAGATCTCTGCATTCCCTGGGGCTGTTATCTGGGGGGGGGGGGGGGCTGCTTCCCCAGGGTCTGGGCTGAGCTGACCTGGTGGGTGCAGGAAAGGACCAGTGCTTGTAGGGGCAATGCCTACTGAGCCTCAGTGGCTGGACCTGCAAGAAGCCTTTAACGGTCTGCATAGATTTAGCTTTTTCTTCCATCTTTTTTAACACCTCTTCTGCCTTGGTGCCAAATAAGTTATCTTTGTGCAAGGGTGCGTCCAATAACTTGGATTTGACATAGTCTGGCAAGGGCTAAGCCAAGCATGCCTTCTAAGGACAGAACCCAGTGACTGCTGCCCTGCAAGATGCTTCTAGGGTGTCAAAACCAAACTTTAAGGTGTGCTTAGTTACTTGACTTGCAGAATGCATTAACTCTTGTAACTCTATTTTCTGCACAAGCAGGAAAAGAAGATATTTCTTGTTTGAGAACTTCCATGGTATGTTGCTGATATTTCAGCATATGGAACTGACAATTTAGTGCTCTAATAGCAAGAGTAGCAGAGGTGTATACTTTTTTACCCAATCTGTCTAATGCTCGGAAATCCTTACCTGAGGGGGTGGGATTCTTAGCAGAAGTTGCTTTCATTCCTTTATATCCTTGATCGATAACCTCGGGGTCAGCAGTAGGATTTTTGAAAATAAATTTTTGAGAGTCAGGGACTGTATAGTACCCATCAGGTTTTCTGGGAAGAGGAGGGAGGATGTCAGGGGTCAAACTGGAGTCCATAAAAATATCATCCACAACATCCAGGACAGGAGGAATGGCCAGAGGTCTGTGCTGTGGAAGATCTAAGAATTCCCGGAGTCTCTTTTTTGACTGAGGGTAGTCCTGACATTCCCATTGGAAATGCTCCCTTATGGTATGTAGGGTTTCTTACTTTCTTACTAAGAGGAGCGTTTTCCAAGAAATATACTTCGTCACAGGTAGCAGACGGCTCAAAAACAATAAATAACATTTGACAATACAAAATTCAGATCTTAAGGCGGGAACGGGTTTTTGTATGGGGATCTTAGCACTGTAGTTCCCTTCAAGAATGCTTTACAAAGTCTGCTTGACATGAAACCATACCCATTTTCTCCTATATGAAAGTCTGAAATTGCTGCCAAGTGAACTCTGATAGTGGCTGCAGCAGCACCTTCATTGAAAAACTTAGCTAAAAATTCTAGTACAGAATTAATGGGAGCGGTAAAGGGGTCTAATTTGATTAGTGTTAGCCCATGAAACAAACCTCTTCCATTTCCCTTTACACAGCTTGTGTGTTGATGATGTATGAGAAGATGATAATGTGTCTGACTGGGGATGAAAGGAAAGGAAACCTTGCAATCAGGAAAACTGCAGAAGCCAAGTTGTTAGTCTGAGAGTGCTCAGACTAGGATCAATCATCCCTGACAGGGGAGTCGCAAGGTCTGGAACAGGGTCCAGAATCCATGGTTCATCCCAAACATGAGGCCGAAGAAGGGAAACCAAATCTGTTGAGGCCAATAAAGGACAATTAGGATTACTGTCATCCTCAACAAACTTGCTTTCTGCAGAAATTTGGGGATTAGAGAAATTGGCGGAAAGGCATAAAGAAGTCCTGAGGCCAATCTTGAACAAGTGTATCCCTTGGGAACTCCTCTGAAGGGGGGATCAGGGCAAAGTAGTTGCTGCATTTGGTACTGGTGGGCGAAGCAAAGAGGTTGCAGCAAGGCTGGCCCCATTTTAGGAAGATCTCCGCAACTTCTTGATTGCGGGGCCACTTGTGAGGCCATAATAATTTCTCAACTATTATGTTGGATTTCCCAGAATGGACATTGCTATCAGAAAGCGGTTAGAACATGTTGCCCATTGCCAGACCCTCAAAACTTTTCAACAAAGGGGGTAAGATCTGATTCCTCCCTGTTTATGTACCAGACCACAGACATGTCGTCTGACTGGATTGCTATAGTTTCCAGAGGGAGAGAGTCTTGAAATGCTAGCAATGCCAAAAGCACAGCCCTAATCTCTGGGACATTTATATGCACATAGGCCTCGTGTTGTTGTCAGATGCCTTGAACTGTCTTCCCCAGATAATGCCCCCCCCACCCTATCTGGGAAGCATAAGGGGTCACCATGGCTTGGGGCGGAGGAGGAATAAAGTGACGACATAGAGACACCAGGGGAGAGTGAATCCACCACTGAAAAACCTTTCTGCATGAACCGGTTATGATCTTGTGTGTCATTGGAAGCTCTAGAATTGACCGTTGTGTCAAAAGTAACCATTGAAGAATTCTCATGTGGAGATGAGCTAGGGGAATAAGGACAATTGAAGCAGACAGTTTTGCACAAAACATGGAGAACTAGTTTGGCAGAAGCTCATTTCTTTCTGATTAAGATTCTTACATAATGCCGAAGATCGTCCACTCCGTCTTGTGGATGTTTTGCTATCATCATTACTATGTTTATCTCTGCTCCTATGAAGACCAAGCTCAGACATGGCTGTAGAGCAGATATTTCATAATTTATTGTAATTCCTGAGGAGGAAGAGTTGTAGAGTGTAGTCCTTGGCTTGTAGTAAAAGATGCCTGGTTGGGGCAGTTATGAGCCAGTCGTCCAGATATGGAAATACTCGGAATCCTTGGCATCTCCGGTAAGCCGCCAAAACTCCCATGCATTTGGTGAACAATCTGGGGGCTGTAGTGAGACCAAAGGGCAAAGCTCGAAACTGAAAATGACTGGCTCCTAGTTGGAAGCACAAGTGCCTTCTCTATAGTCTTTCCATTTGTATATGGTAGTACGCATCTTGAAGGTCTACAAGTTCATAGGTAGGTACTAGGGCTATCGGCCCTGGGGCCTACACAAGCCCTGCCAAAAAGGTACCCTGGCTTTTGCCACCCAAGAAAATAATTTTCCTGTGTCACTGTGGAGCAGAGCCACAGAGATGATCCCCAGGGTGAATTTCCTATTTCCCATCCAATCATCAAGATTTTTTTTGAAGGGTCCTAATGAGGAGCTTTGTTTGATATATATAGGTAGTTTATTCCAGAGTATGGGAAGTCTCTGGGACAGGAATCTATCCCTCCAGCATGTTCTGTTTATTGTGGTGACAAGGTTTAGGTCCCTAGAGCGTGTAGCTCGGAGGGATTGGGATTTCTTTAAGTGGAGCATGTCCAACAGCTCTGGGTTTGACATAGCTTTGTATGTTGGGCAGAGGTCACCTCTGAGTAGGCGATATGCGACGGAGTAAAGCTAGAGTTTTATGAGACGGTCTGCGTAGGGCATCTGTTTGAGGCTGGTAATCCTCTTTGTGAGGTATTTCTGCGGCCTTTCCAATTGTTGTACATGTCTTGTGAGGTACATACCAAAAGGGGCGTTGTACTCTATAATGGGTCTAATGAGTGATGTGTAGAGGGGAACAATGACCTCTTTTTTTCTGGATGAAAAGCCTTTTGTGATGAGGTGTGCCACGTAGAAGGATTTCCTGACTACTGTGGTGAATTGATTATCAAAGGAGAGACTACTGTCCACCTGTGTCCCAAGGTCTCTTATCACACTTTCGGTGTTAAGTATACTACCGCCCATGTTGTAGTTCATGGGTACAGAGTTTTAACCAAAGGGGATGACAATGCACTTTTTGGCATTGAACTTGAGGCCATGGCTTTGACACCAGGCATCTCTCTCAGTGAGGCCCTTTTGCAGGATGTCCACATCGTTAGGAGTTTCGATTATGGCTCCTTGTTTGCAGTCCTCTGCTAACTTCGTTAGCCAAAGACCTTCTGTGTAAGCCTGTACTTCAGAGAAGTAGATACCAAACAGGAGAGGATCCAGGACTGAACCCTGTGGTACTCCACCTGTCACTGGTCTGAAGTCGGATTTGGAGTCTGCTACTTTCACAGTGTGTGTTCTGTCAGTGAGGCAGTTGGCAACACATCTTGTGACATAGGGATTTATACCTAGTTTAGTGCGTTTATAATTCCAGAGTGGGGGATGGTGTTGAAAGCCTTGGCAAGATCTAGATAGGCTGTGTGAACCACCTTACCCTTGTCTATGGCTTTGGTGACTGCTTCAAAGAAGTCTATCAGGTTTAGGAGACATGATCTTCCTTTTACAAACCCAAACTGGGTGGGGTCCAGAGTTTCGAGATTTTTTTTAAAACTTCAGCTTGGCAAGCTAAGAACTTGGTTATATTCAACTGGACGTATAAGAGAATTTAAGTACCTTTTTATGCACTTTTTCTTTTAAAAAATACAGTATTTAAATTGATTTAAACTGTGTATGAAGGAGTGTTGAAGGAATTTTTAACTGGTTATTCTGCTCTTCAGTAACTTGAACTAAAAGCTAGTGTTGGCTGAATTTTGTTATTTGCTAGTAATTACAGGTGTGGGGGTAGCCACATTCAGTGATTTCCTGTCCTTGCATATTTAAACTGGTGCATGTGAAATAATTCCTGCTTTAAAACTTCAGCTTGGCAAGCTAAGAACTTGGTTATATTCAACTGGACGATAAGAGAATTTAAGTACCTTTTATGCACTTTTCTTTTAAAAATACAGTATTTAAATTGATTTAAACTGTGTATGAAGGAGTGTTGAAGGAATTTTAACTGGTTATTCTGCTCTTCAGTAACTTGAACTAAAAGCTAGTGTTGGCTGAATTTTGTTATTTGCTAGTAATTACAGGTGTGGGGTAGCCACATTCAGTGATTTCCTGTCCTTGCATATTTAAACTGGTGCATGTGAAATAATTCCTGCTTTAAAACTTCAGCTTGGCAAGCTAAGAACTTGGTTATATTCAACTGGACGTATAAGAGAATTTAAGTACCTTTTATGCACTTTTCTTTTAAAAATACAGTATTTAAATTGATTTAAACTGTGTATGAAGGAGTGTTGAAGGAATTTTTAACTGGTTATTCTGCTCTTCAGTAACTTGAACTAAAAGCTAGTGTTGGCTGAATTTTGTTATTTGCTAGTAATTACAGGTGTGGGGTAGCCACATTCAGTGATTTCCTGTCCTTGCATATTTAAACTGGTGCATGTGAAATAATTCCTGCTTTAAAACTTCAGCTTGGCAAGCTAAGAACTTGGTTATATTCAACTGGACGTATAAGAGAATTTAAGTACCTTTTATGCACTTTTCTTTTAAAAATACAGTATTTAAATTGATTTAAACTGTGTATGAAGGAGTGTTGAAGGAATTTTTAACTGGTTATTCTGCTCTTCAGTAACTTGAACTAAAAGCTAGTGTTGGCTGAATTTTGTTATTTGCTAGTAATTACAGGTGTGGGGGTAGCCACATTCAGTGATTTCCTGTCCTTGCATATTTAAACTGGTGCATGTGAAATAATTCCTGCTTTAAAACTTCAGCTTGGCAAGCTAAGAACTTGGTTATATTCAACTGGACGTTAAGAGAATTTAAGTACCTTTTTATGCACTTTTTCTTTTAAAAATACAGTATTTAAATTGATTTAAACTGTGTATGAAGGAGTGTTGAAGGAATTTTTAACTGGTTATTCTGCTCTTCAGTAACTTGAACTAAAAGCTAGTGTTGGCTGAATTTTGTTATTTGCTAGTAATTACAGGTGTGGGGGTAGCCACATTCAGTGATTTCCTGTCCTTGCATATTTAAACTGGTGCATGTGAAATAATTCCTGCTTTAAAACTTCAGCTTGGCAAGCTAAGAACTTGGTTATATTCAACTGGACGTATAAGAGAATTTAAGTACCTTTTTATGCACTTTTTCTTTTAAAAAATACAGTATTTAAATTGATTTAAACTGTGTATGAAGGAGTGTTGAAGGAATTTTTAACTGGTTATTCTGCTCTTCAGTTATTCCCACCCACCCGGTTTTTGTTTTGGTGTTAATCTTAGTGGCATTGAAAGTGCCCGCCCCTCAGCCTGCCTCTGGGCCCATCTCATTTGCTCACTCAACTGAGTGCAGTGAGATCATATTCTGATTTCAGGCACTCCTACTGTGTACAAAGAGAGCATCTGGGAAATAGAAAAAAAAAAAAATTAAGCTTATTTCCTGCCTTTCTTGTTAAGTGGTACAGACTATTTGTAGGCTTCTGAGCCCCCCAAGCCCTTCTGTGTTTGAGGGAAGCCTTCTAGCTTGTTTTTTTTTTTTTTCTTGTAACTAGCCAGTTTTCTAGTTTCAGCACTCAAATCTGTTTCTTTGATCTCAGCACTTGTTCAGAAAAAAAAAAAAAAAAAAAATTTCATCTGCTTTTACTGTACTTGTGTTTTACCTACTTCTTTTACTTTTGCATCATCTTAAAATACTCAATTGTATTTATTACTGCTTGGTGTAACTCATTCTAAGCCTTTTGGTTTAAACACTTGGGCTTCGGACCAGTTAGTTGTTTTGCACTGAGAGGTTTGTGGTCTGCACTGTTGTGGCAGAACAGGTAGCTTACATCCTTCTAGGTTGAGAACTGCTGATTGAGGGCTCAGTGTCTGTTATTCTAAAAGTGTATTAATTCTGGTTTAAGCACTTAGGCTTTCAAGCCAGTTATTTTACATTGAGGGTTCGTGGTCTGCACTCTTGTGGGAGGAGAGGCTGGACTCTGCCCTTCTGAGCTGGGAATTTCTGGTTAAAGGCTTATAGTGCATGCATATCTGAACTGTTTCTTACTGAAGTTGGTGCGCCTTGTTTGCTGTGGCATAGACTGGATTCGGGCCTGCTGGATCTAGCTTTGTTTGTGTAACTTGAGCACTAATCCAGACATTCTCTAAAGTATTCAATGGTATTTATTACTGCTTGGTTGTAACTTGATTAAAGTGTAGCTATCATTCAAGTCTTTTGGATTAAGCACTTGGGCTTCAGACCAGTTGTTTTACATTAGGAAGGTTTGTGGCAAGCACTGTGGTGGCAGGACAGGTAGCTTTCATCCTTCTAAGTTGGGAACTGCTGATTGAGAGCCCAGTGTCCAAGTGTATTAGTTCTGGTTTAGGCACTTGGGCTTCAGGCCAGTTATTTTACATTAAGAAGGTTCGTGGACTGCACTCTTGTGGGAGAAGAGGCTGGACTCTGCCCTTCTGAGCTGGGAATTTTCTGGTTAAAGGTTTATAGTGCCTGAATATTTGAACTGTATCTTACTGAAATTGGTTCACCTTGTTTGCTCTAGCATAGACTAGATCCAGGCCTACTGAATCTAGCTTTGTTTATATACTTGTTGTTTGTTTGCTTGTTATTTCCTGGAAGCTAATTCACCTAATACGCAACTTCTCAGCGCTTCTGTGGATCACTAGTGATATCTGCATTGCTTACTGTACTTATTTCCTTGTTTTACTTGAAAGAAAGTTACTGTTTGTCGTTTTTGCATTTAGTTACTTGTATCACATTGCACTCAAGTTACCTGGCACTTGCTCACTAAAGCAATTATATAAGTCAGCACTAAAAATTAAAAGCACTACACCCTCACTCCCCACTGGCCCTTGTTTTCAATTAAGGATTTCCCAATATTATTCTAGCATGTCCAAAGGTCAGTTGTCAATCTCCTCTCGGTCCAGCTGGTGAATCTGGGAATCTTGAGGCAATGTTATAACTGCCTCATGTACACAGACAACCCTCTCCTCCTCCCACATAACACAAATACTTGAGAGATGCAGCTATTTAGCCAAACTGGAGGCTGAGCTCTCTCAACTCAGGACTGGCAAGACCAGACAGGAGGAGAAGGCAACTACACACACCGCAAAACCAGCCTCACATAATGCTACCACTCCACTGAATCAAACACATAAACACACAAAGACATACTGGAGGCTCTGAGTAAAATTTACCTAAACAGCAGAGGCCTCCAAAGCAGACACCCAAACAACTGCTACCTCAAGACACCCCACAAGCAACACATAAACCACAAAAGCAGTGTGCAAAGCAGTCACAGCCCTTAAGGCCAAATACAACACCAAACATACTTGTCATAGGTGACTCCATAGTCAGACACACTGACGTCCCACTCACCAGGCTGAACAAGGAGAGGGTCACAGTAAGCTGCCTATCGGGCGCTAGAATCCGCCACATAACACAAGCACTCGGGTCACTCCACAGCAAGTACAAATATGACACAGTCATTGTCCATGCTGGTGTGAACGACCTGAGACGTACCTCCCTGGACTGCATGAAAAGAGACATAGAGGAGCTCTCTGATTATGTAGCCCAGGCAGGTATGACCCTAACCCTGAGCAGTATCCTTCCTTCACCAAGAATGATGCCACAATATAGAGACAAGATGATCAGCTTAAACAATTGGCTTAATGTCTGGTGTCATTCAAAGGGGTTCCAGTGTCTGTCTGCCTGGGATGACATGCTTGACAAGCCACGCTGCTTCGCAAGGGACGGCTTGCACCTGTCACCCCTGGGATTCCGGATATTGGCTAAGGCTCTTGCCACCCCCATAGTGCCTTTTTTAGGCAAGGCTCAAATTCTAAACCTACCACCCTAGAAAACAAAAATGGGAAGAAATTGAGGGTAATGCTGCTCAATGCCAGAAGTCTAAATCTCAAAATGCACGCACTCGAGGCCCTTCTCAGTATGGAGAACATCGATGTCTGTGCTGTAACTGAAACCTGGTTCAAGGCTCCTGAGAGCACCCCGGCACTATTAGGTTTTACCTCATATGCGTTCCAGCCCCAAAACCCGGACCACTCCACAAAAGGAGGGGGTGTATCCATATTCATAAAGGATACTCACACCTCCAGGTTGGTGGCAACGCATGAAGCTTCGGAAACCATCCAGGTGCAACTAACAATAGGCAAAACTGCTCTACAAATTGTAGCATGCTACAGGCCACCCTCTCAAACTCAGGAACCCCACACAGCCTTCCTGAAGACACTGGAGGGTATAAATGTATCTCCAAACACCATCATATTGGGTGACTTCAACTACCCGAATATAGACTGGGAACATTACTCAAGCCCTAACTTTCTAGCCCAACGGTTCCTGGAGTTCATAAATTCAAATGCCATGGAACAGCTAGTCACTGTTCCCACGAGAGGAGAAAATATACTAGATCTCATTGTCACAAACATGGGGACAAAATGCTCCACACCGGAAGTATATCCCTCATTGGTGAGATCTGATCATAAACTAATCTCACTGGAAATCCACATCCCGCCCCCACCCCAAACAAAAAAAACCATAGTGAAGAACTTCTCTAAAGCAAACTTCACACTACTCAAGACTGGTGTGGTATCCTTCAAGGCCCCTGAGTCAGAGGAAACCACAACCCAAGCTGCGGAAGCCCTTACAAATGCCTTCTATGAACACCTCCAGGACTGCATGGATCAGGCAATCCCAAATAAAACCAAGACTCTTTCCACAAAGGGCAAACGTCCAGTCTGGTGGACCCCAGCCATTAACAAACTTTACAATAAGAGGAGAAAGCTATTACATGATAGAACAAAATCCATAAAAGGGAAGTCACCCTGATCATTATTAGTAAAAAAATACGAGCACTCATAAAATCAACTAAGGCCAATTTTGAGAGAAAAATTGCCATGGATTCAAAGGACAATCATAAGGCCTTTTTCAGCTATGTTAGGAACCTGGGTGGAAACTCACAGATATGCTCAGAATTAGTCCAAAATGATACAAAAATCACTGAACCCACAGACATTGCCAACATACTGGCAGACAGGTTCAGTGCAAACTTCACCCCCCCTCTCCCCCCCTAAAGGAGAGATAACTATCCCAGCCGAGTGTAGCCTCCCGGACATCTCAAATGCGCAGGTGAAAGCTGCTCTCTCTAAAGCCAAAAACACAGCATCAATGGGACCGGATGGTGTCCCCGGCTGTGTGCTACACGAGCTAAATGAGGAATTAAACCCGCACATAAGGCAGCTGTTTAATCTCAGCCTTACCACAGGATACGTGCCCAAGGAGTGGCGTACGGCAACTGTGGTCCCACTCCACAAAGGTGGCGCCTCTACGGACCCTGGTAATTACCGCCCCATAAGCTTAACAAGTCTAGTCTGCAAAGCTATGGAGAGGATCATAATGGAGCTCATAAACAAAGATATAGGGGACTTGCAGACATTGGACCCGACCCAGTTTGGCTTTGTCAAGGGAAGATCATGCCTTTTGAACTTGGTCGACTTCTTCGAAATAGTCACCAAGGCCATTGATGAGGGAAAGTTAGTCCATACAGCCTACCTTGACCTTGCAAAGGCTTTCGACACAATACCCCACTCGGGTACTGTAGAAAAACTTACCAGCTTAAATGTAAACCCATATGTCACAAGATGGGTTGCAAACTGGCTTAAGGACAGAACCCACAGGGTTAGAGTTGCTGGCGCTGTGTCAGACTCCAAGCCGGTCACAAGTGGTGTCCCACAGGGCTCGGTCCTTGGCCGCCTATTGTTTGGCATCTACTTCTCAGAAGTACAGGCCAACATGGGAGGACTTTGGCTGACAAAGTTTGCAGATGACTGCAAACTGGGCGCCATAGTGGAAAGTGCATCGGACACTGATATCCTTCAGAAGGGACTCACGGAAACAGATAGCTGGTGCCAGAGCCATGGCCTGAAGTTAAACGCCAAAAATGTATAGTCATACCCTTCGGGAAAAACAAGGTAACCCCAAGCTACCATATAGGTGGCAATCCACTAAGCACAGAAGAGGTTATCAGGGACCTGGGGACCCAGGTTGACAGTGGCCTTTCTTTTGACACTCACATTGCTAAAGTGGTTAGAAAGACCTTCTACATTGCCCACCTGATCATGAAGGGATTCACATCCAGATCTAGTGAGGTCATTGTTCCCCTGTACTCTTCACTTATCAGACCAATGATCGAGTACAATGCCCCATTCGGGATGTATCTCACCCGACATCTGCAGCAATTGGAGAGACCCCAAAAGTTCCTCACCAAAAGGATAAAGGGACTCCAAAATCTGTCATATGCTGCCAGATTGAAGAAACTCCAGCTCTATTCAGTCGCATACCGTCTGCTCAGAGGTGACATGTGCCTGACATACAAGGCCATGTCCAACCCGAATTAATGGACATGCTCCACCTCAAAAATCCAAATCCACCAAAACCACTAGAGCAAGCGACTTAAACCTTAGCACGGATATAAATAGGACGTGCTGGAGGGATAGATTTATCACTCAGAGACTCCCTATGCTGTGGAATAAAATCCCGGTCCATGTGAGGCAGAGCACCTCGCTGACTCTGTTCAAGAGAAATCTAGACCTGTGGATGGGAGATCGTAGGTTTACCCCGGGAATCATCTCTGGGTCACTGCTGGACAGAGGCACAACAAACTAATGGGCACAGTATTTTTTCATATAAGGGGTGGCGTAAGCCACAATAATTTGGGCTAGGCTTATAAATGCCTTAGGGCAGATAGCCTAGTATAAACCTATGAACCTATGAACCTATTACCAATGTCTTTGTTTATAAGTTCCATGATGATACGTTCCATGGCCTTGCAGACCAGGCTCGTCAGGCTAATGGGGAAGTAGTTCCCGGGGTCCGTGGTGGTTCCCCCCTTGTGGAGTGGGATAATCGTTGCTGTGCGCCATTCAGTAGGCACAAAGCCTGAGGTGAGGCTATGATTGAACATGGTACTTAGGTGGGGTGCCAGTTCGTTCTGTAGTTCGTGTAGAACGCAGCCTGGGATGTTGTCTGGCCCCATGGATGCTGTGTTCTTGGCTTTGGAGAGTGTGGTTTTTACCTGTGCAGCCGTGATTACAGGAACTTTGCATTCTTCTGGTATAGAGATGGGCTCTTTAGGGGGTGAGAGGGGGTAAAGTTAGCACTGAACCTATCTGCCAGGATGTTGGCAATATCAGTTGGGTCTGTATATTTAGTGCCACTGTGCTGTAACTCAGAGCAGATTTGAGTGTTGCCATTGAGATTCTTGACATAGCTATAGAATGCTTTGTGGTTGTCTTTAGAATCAGTGGCAATTTTGTTTTCGTAACTAGCTTTGGAGGATTTTATCAGGGATCGCAGCTTCTTACTGAGGCTGACCAGGGAGCTCCTCCACTCGTGGGATTTTACTCTCTTTTGCAAGAATTTCTTCCTTCTGTTGTACTGTTTGTTTATGGCAGGGGACCACAAGATTGGCTTGCTTTTTTTTGGAGGATAGCATCTTGGTTCTGTTTGGGATAGCACGATCCATGCACTCATGTAAGTGCTTATAAAGTGCAATTGTGTAGGATTCAGTAGTCATAATTGTAATGTCCATCTGCATGGGTGTCATGAAGTTCACCACTTCTGTCTTAAGAAGCATGAAGTTGGCTTTGGAGAAATTTTTTACCATGGTTTCCTTAATGGGGGGGAGGGGGTGAGGCAGGATGTGGATATCTAGGGTAATTAGCTTATGGTCGGATCGGACCAATGAGGCGTTGACTTCAGGTGTGGAACACCGGTCACTCATATTGGTAATGACTAGATCTAGGATATTGTTGCCCCTGGTGGGGGTGTGGATAAGCTGATCCAGGGCATTGGAGTTTATGAATTCCAGAAAGCGTTGAGCGAAGGAGTTGGTACATGAGTAGTTTTCCCAGTTAATGGTGGGGTAGTGGAAATCGCCCATTATTAGGGTGTTCGGTTGAACCCTAATATTTTCCAGTACATCAAGAAAAGAGGACTGGGAATCCTGGGACATAGTGGGTGATCTGTAGCAAGCTACAATATGGATTGCAGTTTTGCCCAGAGTTAGTCGCACTTGGATAACCTCGGCTGCATTATGCTGAGCAACTAGCCTGGAGGTGTGGATATCCTTAATGAATATGGACACACCTCTGCCTTTGGTGTTCCGGTCCAGGTTACATGGCCGAAAAGTGTGGTATGAGTTATAGCCTGGTAGTGCAGGGGTGCTCTCTGGAGCCTTGAACCAGGTCTCAGTCACTGCACAGATATCGATGTTCTCCATTTTAAGGAGTGCCTCGAGTGAGTGCATTTTGAGATTTAGACTTCTAGCATTGAGTAGCATCACCCTCAGTTTTTGCTTGCCTGTTCCTGTTATGGTGGTGAATTTGTCATTTGAACCTTGCCTAAAAAAGGCACTATAGGGGCAGCAAGAACCTTAGCCAGTATCTGGAATCCCAGGGGTGACCTGTGCAGGCCATCTCTGGCAAAGCATCGTGGTCTGTCGACCATGTCATCCCAGGCAGACAGATACTGGATCCCTTTAGAATGGCACCAGAAGCTTGGCCAATTGTTGAAGTCAATCATTTTGTCCTTGTACTGCGGCATTCTGGGTGATGGCAAAATGCTACTCAGGGCTAGGGTCATACCTGCCTAAGCTACAAGACTGGAGAGCTCTTCCATGTAGTCCAGGGAGGTACGTCTCAGGTCGTTCACACCAACATGGACAATGACAGAGTCATATTTGTACTTGTTGTGGAGTGACCTGAGTGCGTGGGTTATGTGGCTGATCCTGGCATCCGACAGGCAGCTGACAGTAACCTTCTCCTTGTTTAGCCTGGTGAGTGGGACATCAGTGTGCCTGACTATAGAGTCGCCTATGACTAGTGTGTTGGGTACATTGTTTTGCCTTATTGGCTGAGGTTGAGTAGAACACTGAGTCTGTGGGCTATGTGTCATTTGGGTTGTGTTGGGGGGTGGAGGTTGCTTGCATTTCTGCTTTGGAGGTCTCTGTTGCTTTAGCAGATTATTATTGAGAACCTCCAACAAAGGTTTTTGTGTTTATATGTGTGGATTTTGGTTGTGTAGATTTAGTGAGACTATGTGATGAGTGTGGTGTGGTGCAAGTGTTTACCTTCTCCTCTTGACTGTCAAGTTCAGTCTTGATTGGAGAGAGCTTTACCTCCAGTTTGGCTAGATAAGTGCATCTCTCACAGGCTGTAGTGTTGGGTGGTAGGAGGAGAGGGTTGCCTGTGTACATGAGGCAATTTCTGCACTGCCCCAAGATGTCCAGATTCATCAGACAGACAGGAGAGAACACTGGGAGGTGACCCTTGTACATGCCTGAATAAAAAAACTAATTTCCTCTAGATAAGTGAGGAAAGTGAGTACAAGTGCCGTTTTTCTCTAAGCAAGTGAGGAAAGTAAGTACCAAAACGGTTTTCCTCTAGGTAATGAGGAAGGTTGTGTGCTGTAGTAATTAGTAGGTTATTTAGTGCTTACAAATTCTGAACAAGTGCTGATCACGAATAAGCAAGCACAGAGCACATCAGATTGTCTGCAACTCAACTGCAGTGTCACCATTCAAAACTTGGTCTTTTTCACAGATTTGTTCAGAATGCCGAGATCCAAAATGCATCTCCAGTCCCCTGTTTTCTTTACCTTGAGTAACTTCTGAATCCTCTCTGGTCTGCGGGAACTTCTTTGATGACTCTTTCTTAGCAACTTTTGAATTTCTAAGGCTGCTTGTTCCTTTTGACTGGGTGGAATGTTTGGAACTGATTTGCTTACTGGAGTGGGGAAGGACAAGGGAATGACATAACTCCTGGATACTATGTCCTGCACCCATCTCTTGTTTATTTTTTGCCAGGTATGAAGGTGCAGAGACAACTGTCCCCCGACTGACTCCAGAGGCGAGTAATCGGGCACCCCTTCAGGAGCGCTGAAAAGGTCTACCAAGCAAAGATTCTCTGGTGCCCCGATTCTGCAGGCGTCCACTGCCACGAGGGAGGTGTCTTCCATTATTGTTCCCCC
Organism: Protopterus annectens; assembly: GCF_019279795.1. Taxonomy (NCBI): domain Eukaryota; kingdom Metazoa; phylum Chordata; order Ceratodontiformes; family Protopteridae; genus Protopterus; species Protopterus annectens. The sequence continues at coordinate 6,664,022 of NC_056731.1, forward strand.
CTACCTCTAGGAGAACTTTCACCCTGCGTGTCTTGGAAAGACCTTTGTGATTTTTTGAACCACATCTTTCCACTACCTCTCTGACCTTTTGGAAAGGGTCTAGTAGGTGTGGAAAAAACGTACTCCAACAGCAGATAAGGTCTTGCCTTCCTGTTCACACCTGCTGAGCATTTCTTTTACTTTGAACCCAAAAAGAGAGGAGCCATCAAAAGGAGCATTAATGAAGGAAACATTGAAGGGCTCTGCAAAATCAGAAAGGTGCATCCAGGCCTGCCGTCTATGTGAGAGATGCCTGAACCCACTGCCCAACTCATTCCATCTGCTGCATATGATACAAGTCTCATGAAAGAGTTTACAACTGAATTGGGGGTGGTAAGCTGAGTGGTTACTTTGTCTGCTGCTGTGTCAGCTACAGTTCCTTGGTGGGATTCTGACAGTTCTTTCAACAGGTCCCGCTGTAACCTAGTTAAATGAGTAAAGTAGTTCAGCAACCATAAGGCAAAGGTTGCTGATGAAAAATATGCTTCCCATACCTATCCATGGTCCTAGAATCATTATTCGGGGGATGGATAAGAGCAACTGGTCTCAGATCATTTCTTTTTAGTGGCCACCGCCGCAACCATGGCATCAACTGCTACATCTTTAGTGAGGAAAGAATTGTCCTTGGGGGCGGTAATATATTTGACCTCCTAGGAGTCAGTTCTGTGGAGTCTGGGGTCTCCCAAGCCTTCCAAGAGATTAAATCAATAAGCTCATCAGAAGGAGGGGTCAGCCAGGAGGTGGAAGGGCGAGACCCGAAAGCCTTCAGGTATGCAGACTCCTAGCTGAAGGGGATGTGGACTGCCAGTCACTCTCTGCTTTAACATTTCTAGGATGTCTCCAAGCGAGACATGTTCAGGAGGTGACCGCGGGGATCCTTCTGCTTCATCGAGGTCAGTATCGGATGTGACTGACGCTTCTGGAGAATCAAGATGCTTCCTCTTGCAAGTTCTCTTCCGAGGGATTTCCACAGTGGGGTAGTCTGGGGAAGTTCCTGAAAGAGGGGGGGGGTCTCTTGCTAGACTCCTGAGGCCTGGGGTCTCTGCAGTCCTGTAAAGAGAGTACATTAGAAGGTAAAGTCAACAGCCCAGAACTGGAAGGAAGATCCTGGATAGACTGTGTCTGAAACTGGGATGTAGTCATCACCCGCCTCATCTGATCTGAAGAACACCCGGGATCCGACAAAAAAATTGTCGGAGCAGGGGCAATCTCTGGTGCAGGAGACAGAAGCTCTGAAGCAGAGGCAGGATCCAAACTCAATTGCATCGAAGCCTCCAGAGGCAGGATCAGATCCAGAGAGATCCAAACCTGCTCTCCAGCAGTGACCAGGGATTGTCAGTTCCTTGAGGTCTCCTGCTCCGACTGACCAGAAACACTCAGGGCAGACGTCAGAACCAAAATCCATAGATCTAGGATCTGAGACACACCAGTTGGACATCCAAATCTTCTGGTTCCGAAACTAGAAGATGGATGGGAGGAGGAGTAGGTGTCGATAGGGAGGACTTTGTCAGTTCCAATTCCTTTGGGCTCAAATACAATAATTTGACCAAGGTCGGTATCCTCAGAAGCCTCTGCACTACACTGTCCACATTGTCAAACTTCTGGTAGACGGAGTACATAAGGTTGGAGATTTGGACTTAGAAAGGGAGATGAGAGCCAGGAAGGTATCAGATCCAAAGATGGAGAACGGCTCCAGTATCTAAATTCGGTAGGAGCTGAAGAAGTCAGAGCCAAAGACTCAAGTAGCTCTAAAGAACTCTTGGATCCAGTATCAACTGGCTGCTCCAAAGAATCTGTTGGAGCAGACAGCCTAGGAACTTTTTGTTTCAGCTCCGAAGACAACTTCGGAGTCAAAAAAGTTTATTTTTAAAACTTGTCAGATTTAGATGAAGCTGCAGACTCTGCTGAAATAGCCTCAGAAAATGGAGACTTAAGTACTCTTTTTAGCATTAGCTTATTTTATACACTCCATAAGAGCCCTTTGATTGAATTCATGACAAACGGAGCATGATTCTTGAAGATGCAAAGGCCCCAAGCAACACAAACAAAGTGTGTATATCACTTTAGGACATCTTCTTACTACACTGTTCATATTATTTTTAACCATAAGGGTTTAAAAGGCAGGTTAAAGGAAAAATAGCAAGCACGCACACACAAAGGAATGTCCTCTAACTTAAATGGACACTAAAGAAGTTGAGGAAAAGGTAAAGAGATTTGTTTTGTTTTTTTGTTTTTTTTTTTAAACTAAGAACAGATTATCCTCTAACTTAAACAGACAATAAAAGGAATATATGGAAACAATAAATGGAAAAATGTCCTCTAATTTAAACAGATGAGGGAAGGGAAAAAGCACCGTGGAGGGGAAAGAATAAAGGGGACAACACTCACACTCAAAAATATGGAAAACCGGTAATGAATTTACTAAATAACTACTAAATAACTTCGTAAGAAAGATTTTAAAGTTAGAAAGAGATTAAAGTAAAAATGAAAATATCACTTGGCCCAGAGCTTGCTAGAGATCCACTTCTTTTGCAGAGTGGCAAAAAAGATCTGAGGGAGTTAGGGAACTGCATTATGGGTAAGGCAGAATGCCCACGAACTCTGCTGGAAGCCTCAAGCTTTGTAAAGGCCGAGACGGATCCGACCCACCAGTGAGAATAACGGCGAGACTGACATCACATCATGCGTTACACTTTCCCACTCTGAACCAGAGGTATCCAAGTCTCTCCGAGAAGGTCCTCCATTTCTTTCAACAGAGGTACCTCTGATGTTGAAAATTCTTTAGAGATTATGGATCTTTAGAACAGAGCGGGACAAAGTCTTGAGCCAAACAGACGGGATCCCATGAGGGAGCCTGGATGGGGGGGGGGTGGAGGCCCATTCAACCCAGGCCAAGAGAGAAGCTGGACTACCATTTTGGCTTAGCTGTCTTGGGCCTTGGCTTTGAAGTGAAGTCTGGCTTAGATGCCTTAGCACATAAGCATATGACAAAGACCTTAATCTTGTCTCCTTCTAACTTGCCCTGGACACAACACCATAGGGATGCTACCCCTCCACATTAGATGAAAATGTCGACATCAGATCCTGAAGCATAAAGTGAGGTCCCAGGATCAACCAATGGCACTCAGGTTTTGGCTCACAAGGATGTGATGAAAGTTGAAGGCATGGCAAATTCCTGAGTTGCCAAACCAGAAGCCTCGGCAAAAAATGATGCCAGATACAGGGGTAGTGAAAGCATCCCACTGACACTGGTATCTTCAAGACTTGGACAGCTGTCAAATTCTGAGGCAGTATCATCTGCCTCCCTAATTCTCTTTTCCTTCAGACTTCTTTTCTTCTCTGCAGGAAGGCAGAAGAGCTGGTGGACACCACAGTGGACTGGAACAAGGCATGCCTCCTCTTAGTGATAATAAACTCATGCAAAGACTTTGTCCTATACTTTAAGGTCCTTGGGTTAAATAAGGCACACGCTGTGGAAAACTCATCATGCTCCAGACTCAGACAAAAAAGACAAGTTATGGAAATCTCTGTGAAGTGTTTGTTTCCAGTACCTAAGACAGTTATTCACATTTGTACTCTACATCTACAATACAGCTTGCAAAAAACAGTAACTGACAAAAATAATTCCCTAATGGGAAACTTATTTGAGAACTCAAATTTGGGCTGACCTGACAAACAAGAGACTCAAGATACTCCGTGAACTGCTATAAGAAAAACAGGAAGATGGTGCCAGTCAATGTCCCCTTACACCACCAGCATCCTGATTTCAATGTAAGAAGGTAGCTGACAGGCCTGAAAGCGAAAGGATGAAGAGCTCTGAAAGTCACACTAGGTGTTGGGTTTCTGCAGGCAGTAATCCCAACAGTAAATAACGCAAAGTGAAATACAAAGAGCAAAATCAAAGTGCCAAGTTTCTAAGTTTCCATTCACGAATATTAGGGCAGAAGTGCACAAACGGCCTAGCAAGACAATGTGGGTAGAAGAGATGCAAGAGGCTTACACAGGATCGTTTGCTGCAGGACAGGTTCTCAAGTCACCCCAACATATGCATATTAAGTTAATGTTTTACAATTATGTGCACTACCTGGCAAAACTGACTGCAGCAGGTCCCCCTTTCTTGAATAAAGACCACATTACAGCAGTATCACCCTAAAGATCTACAGCTAAAGACTTATTCTGAGTATATGAAGGGCAGACATCAATGCTGGCACTTCTGACACTGACATCCTTTGTTTTGTGCTGCTTGTTCCATCTTTCTTGGTCTTTCAGATGGCATACAAGAAATTCTGCAAATGAAATCCAAGCCATCTGTGATCCGGATTTGACAACCATGCACAACCACAAATCATACTCCTTGGGTTGGCCTGTAGTTGACATGCCCACCATCTCCATCTGTACTTCTATAGAGAGGATTGGGGTAGAATTCTCTCCGTGAGGTGCAATTCTTCTCCCCATACCTTACTTCATGTACCCCTTAATGCTTCACATTTGTTTTGCGGTCTGGCCAGAGGTACAATGACAACAGAAGCATACACATACACCAATGGCTTCAGAAACGATCCTGCTGTCATGTGGGACTTCCTTACAATTGACCTGAAGAATAAATGAAGCAAAATGACAGCCTGTGGGAGACAGAAGTCTGCATGACTATGTATTTAATATTGCTCTTAAAATGTTTTCCTTTACATGTAATGCTAACATATAATGCTTTATCAACATTCCCGTAAATGGCAAGCTGGTAACTGTGTTCAAGTCACACCAACATATGCACACTAATTTATGTTTGCACCAAAACGGTAAGTTATGCATTAGGAATATGTTTTATATATTCGGTTGTCCGATATGCCATTCTTTATTTTTTCTTCCCATTTCATTTTTAAATTAACTGGTGCGCTTCTCCCCGGAAATCCATTTAAAATGAAAAAAAAAAAAAAAAAACATGCTCTGCCTTACTGGACCTTTCCCAGTTACAACAAAAAATCTTTTTGTCATTTAAGAACAAATTTTAGCCTCAAACATGAGATGAACCATAAGAAACAGCCTTATAATGGATGGGGAAAAGAAAATGCAACCCTGGGATTCCACCTGTGTTCCTGCTGGGCAGTCTCAAACTGTAAGGGCCTCAGGGCCAATAGCCTAGTAACTTCCTATGATCAGGGGGATGTCACAGGAGGGCCATTCTGGTTAAAACTGAAGCTTTTGGTCACTGCTGATTACACTTATGCAACAACATTCTCTGCTGGTCACATGCTGTAACTGCAGGCATAATACCCTTTAGACAAGCACATGTCCATGTGATATAAACATGAAAAAAGCTTAATCGATACGCAAGAACTGACATGGGGGGTGGGGGGAATATATAAGCAACATGTTTATAGTCTCCACGAATAAAAGATACTAAAGCCATTACACAAATACACTGCATCAAATATACTGACTACTGCCAAATATTGGGTTATAAAAGGAAGACAGAAACAGACAAAACAAATATACAATTAACTGCCCTAGGATGCTTACAAATGGAAACATGAGAGCTGAGAATTAAAGCAAATGTCATTTTAACTAGTGAGCTTCCTTTCATGTTGGACATAAAAGGTCTTGTTTAATTTCACAACTAGACACTGACTTTATTCAGGACAAAAAAATGAACAAAATCTAAGACAAAACTAGTTTAAAAAGTACATACCTTTCATAGAATGCAATCAGACCAACGATAAATTGAAATACATATTTTTTTTCTTTATACCTATAAAAACTAGTTATAAAACAGCATTATATACCTGAGCTATAAATATGATGCACTACTCGGAAACTGACTCCTCGATCCTCTGCTAGCTAATACTTAAAGCCTTAACATTTATGCAAATGCACAAAGTGATTTTAACAATGGCACACCCAAGAAAGGTTGGTAAAATGCTAATGCTCAAGCATGGTTTATAAAGTACCCTTAACTTAAAACCACATACAGAGGTTTGTAAACATTGTGGAACCTGAAATGAGAGTGTAGCTAAAAGGTATGCTAAAAGGACTACACAGCTAGGGGGAGCATCATCAACAGCAAATGCGCTAGACAGCAAAAATCACCCACCTTCAAAAAGGACGTAGGAGTGCTCTCTGTTTCAGAAAATCGTTCAGAAGTACTCTGAAGACGTCTGGTTTTTGATTTCAAAGTCTTAAAGCTTCGTGTCTGAATGAACACTACAAAGAGAATTTTTAACAATATCTGTGTGTTATTAAAAACATCTTTTAAGCATATTTTTCATTGTAGCAAGTAATAGAAATATGCTGCTGAACAGAAAACTTATATGGAATTTCATCACTTTAATTTTTTATTGCTTTCTCGTGTAACAAAAAAGAAAACAAATAGCTGTATCATCAAATGCAAAGGTGCCCTCATGTTGAGAATTATGCAGTGTACCATACATTTTTCAGTCTTTAATGCTGGTCTCCATAAAGGACAAAATCAATGTACACAGATGTTCTGCAAATAACACTTTCTTATGTAACAGTTCAAAGACAGATATTCTTGAACCTGTATGCGATGAACATTTAACACGATATTCATCTAACCTTAGACTTCCTTAGTTTTTGCCAGAGCATGTGCAAAATAGGACATGAAAACAAATCTTCACTGCAGTCTTCCTAGACTAAGAACACATAAGCAAAAAGCAAAAATGAATATGCACTTCATTCATTCCCTGACAACCCTCTTAGGGAATTAGAGTCTGTGCAAAGAGGAAAGTACAGCTGTGTACACTTACCATAAATGTAGATGTTCAAGTGTATTAACTGTTGCAGCCATCACATTTGGGTTATCTGCCTGCAGGTAGCCCTTAGTCGGCCTGAATACCAGAGTCTTGGATTCCTACGTCGGATGCTGTCTTTTTCCATGATGTCAAGGGTATAAAACATGCAGTCGACACCATTACATCAGTTTTTCTTGCCCCAGATGTCAGGTGCCCCCACAATGGGAAGCAATTATATGTTATGGTACACCTACATCAAAAAGCAAATACACCAGAAAGCTTAACTACACCAAACAAGAAGTAGAGGTAGAGCCAAGAAAAGTCAGGGGGGCTGGAGGGAGGGTAACCAGGACTGCAACAGTGAATACACTAGAACATCTACATTTATGGTAAGTGTACACAACTGTACTACGTTCTTCGTGTTTCAATGTGGCAGTCATCACATTTGGGTTGATTCCCAAAGCTAAGGAAGGGAGGAGGAAGTTAGAGAGCATTAGGGCCAGCTATTAAGCCCTGCAAGACTACAGTGGCAAAACCAGCTCTGGATTTGGCAAAAGCAGGCATGTGGTAATGCTTGGTGAAGTTATGTACAGAGCTCCAGGTAGCAGCTTCTAGGATGTCCATGGTAGGGACTCCTTGAAGAAAGGCTGTAGAGGCAGATGCAGCCCTGGTGGAGTGTGATCTTATCCTCTGTGGGGTAGGTTTTCCATGGTGCTTATAGCAGAAATGAATGCAATGGGTTATCCATTTAGAAATGGTTTGTTTTGAAATGGCCTTCCCCTCTGCCCCCTGCAGCAAAGCCAACCAGCAGCTGTTCAGATTTTCTGAGAGGCTTAGTCCTGTCCAAATAAAATCTAAGTTGTCTGTGCATGTCCAAAGAGTGCAGCATTCGTTGTCCTTTGTTTTGTGGATTCAGGAAAAAGGTGGGCAAATGAATGGACTGACTTAGGGCCACACTAGACAACACCTTGGACATAAAGGAAGGACTGGTCCTGAGGGAAACTCAGTCTGCATGGAAGATAATGAAGGGCTCCACTGCCATGAGGCCCTGTAATTCAGATACTCTTCTTGCTGAAATGATGGCTAGAAGGAAGGCTGTTTTCCAAGAAAGGAATTTCTACTCTGCAGTTGCAGCTGGCTCAAAGGGAGGGACAGTGAACTTTTCCAATACAAGGTTAAGGTCCCAGGTTGGAGTAGGAGCTTGCCTAGGGGGTCTTACATTTTTGGCCCCTCTGAGGAATTGCTTTAGCAGGGGTTGAGAGAAGAGGGGTGGTTCAGTATTATAATGAGCTAAATGGCAGAGGCATGAATTTTAATTGACGAGAAGGATAGGCCCTTGTGGAGCATTTCTGTTAAGTACTGAAGTATATGAGGTAAGCTGGGCACCGTTGTGCTCATCCCCCGAGTCTGGCCCCAAGAACAGTATCTTTTCCACTTTTCAGCATAGGAGTTTTCTAGTACTAGGCCTCCTTGCCTCCAGAATGACATCTAGCACCTGCTTACTGAGGGATGCTATCGGAGAGCTCAAGGAATTAGCCAGGCTGCAAGGTTCAGGGTTTGAGGTTGAGGGTGCAGAATCTGGTCTGCCTGCCGGGACAGCAGGGAAGGGGTCTGAGGCAGGTGCCATGGCTCCAGCAGTGTCATACTGCGCAGGAGGGGGTACCAGTGCTGGCGTGGCCAGTCTGGTGCAATCAGTACTGTCCTTGGCTTGTCCTGTTTGATCTTAAGCAGAACTTTCGAGAGGAGAGGCAGAGGGGGAAAGGCATGAACAGAGAGGCTTTCCCAGGTAAAGGACAGGGCATCCACTTTCCAAGCTTGACTGTGGAAGGTCCTTGTGCAGAATTTGTCCAATTGGTAGTTCTGAGGGGAGACAAACAGGTCTATCTCTGGAGTCGCCCATTTGTTCCTCAAGAGGTTGAATATTTTTGGTTCAAGTTTCCATTTGTGTGGGTCCATGAGATTTCTGCTTAGGTCATCTGCTAGAGAGTTTAGCTTGCCTGGCAGGAATTGGGCCTGTAAGTGTACTTGGTATCTCAAGGCTGTGTTCCACAGAGCCATGGCTAGTCTGCAGAGAGGGTACGAGTGGGTTCCCCCCATGCTTGTTTATGTACCACATAACTGTGGTGGTGTCTGTCTTTACCAATAACTGTCCTGGAAGAATGTGGTCCTTGAAGGCTCTCAGGGAATTCTGTACAGCTAACATTTCTTTTTGGTTGATATGCAGGTGCATCTGTCTCGGGTTCTATTTGCCCTGAATGCATGGCCCTATCAAGTGAGCCCCCTATGCATAGTCTGATGCGACTGTTGTTAGGGTTTGGGTGGCAGGGGGTAGAGTGAAAGGAAGCCCCTTGTTGTGGTAGCAGGCCTCAGGCCACCAAAGGAACTCTGTCTTTATACAAAAAATGATAGGAATCATTGATTCCAGGTCCTGAGAATGTTGACACCATAGGCTTTTTAGATACCATTGTAGCTTCCTCATATGCAGTCTTGCATATGGAATTAGTAGAACGCAAGAGGCCATGAACCCCAGGGCTTGCAGAATTTTCCTTGCAGATAGCTGGGGTCTTTGTGGCCAGTAGTTTGAAGTAGGTTGTCAAATAAACTTGTTTCTCTGGAGTGAGGAAAGCCATCTGGGAAGTTGTGTTCAAGCTTGCTCCCAGGAATACAATCTGTTGGCAGGGTACTAGATGAGATTTCTTTTCGTTTATGGTATACCCCAGTGAGGTTAGAAGTTTCTTTACGAATGCCAGATGTTTTAATAGCAAGTCCTGGCTTTCTGCCTGAATCAGTCAATCGTCCAAGTATGGGTATATATGAATATTTCTCTGCCTGCAAAATGCAATGGCTGGAGCTAGACACTTTGTGAATACCCTGGGTGCAGTAGATAAGCCAAAGGGAAGTGCAGAGAACTGATAGTGCATGGAGCCTGCCCTGAAGCGTAGGTATTTCCTGCAAGATTCCCTTATTGGAAAGTGCAGGTAAGCTTCCTTAAAGTCTAAGGTTGACAACCAGGCATCTTTGCCTGGCATAGGAAGCAGCTGTTGAAGTGTTAGTATTTTGAATTTTAGGATTACCAAAAAGGTGTTTAGAATAGAGAGGTCCAGGATAGGATGCCATGAGCTGTCTTTTCTGGGTACCAAGAAAAGTCTTGAATAAAAACCTTGCACCCTTTCTTCTGCTGGGACAGGTTGAATAGCCCTGATACTCAGGAGACAGAGAACCTGCTGTAGAGCCTCTGCCCACTGATTTGGAGGTAGGTCTGGTCAACCGTTTGGGGCTGGTAGGGTGCGGAGGTGGGAATCTATATCCTTGGGAAACTACATTCAAAACCCATTTGTCCTGGGTAATGAGTTCCCAGTTTTTTGCATGCAGGACGAGCTTTCCTCCTAAGGGAGCAGGCAGTGGAGCAGGGCTTGGAAGGGTTAAGGTTAAGTCATTCTGCCATTTTTCTGTAGGGGGTGTCTTACTACTCCCTGCATTGGAAGTGGGAGCCCCCCACTGTTCAGGCCCGTGCGTAGCTAACAACCTAGGTGGTCTGCTGTTACTGGGTTTGGACTGAGAAGGCCTGGAAGAGGCTGGAAAGTACCAATTCTTTGAAGGCCAATGTCTACTAAATCTGGGAGGCTGTACTTAACAGGAAATCTCAAATTATTAACTCAAATGTAAAATGTCAAATTATTAACTCCTCTACCAGAACTCACAAACCCAACAACAAAGAAACTATCCTGGACTGGATACTTACTAATAATCCTCTACATACCTACAAAGTAGGGACCCTCCCAGATGATCTAAGTGACCACTCCCTAACCTATTTTATTAGATTTAAAACCAATCTTACTCACCCCAACATTGCCAGAACTGTTCGCTCAAAAAAACAATTTAACCACGGTCTATTCCTTACGGAACTTAAACAATGTAATTGGTCACCACTGAAATATCTTCCACTTGATGAAGCTGTTGCATATTTTAATTCCACATTCTTATCCATCCTGAACCACCATGCCCCACTGCGTACTATTAGATGTAAAGCTAAACCCGCACCTTGGCTCTCGAACACTTCAAGGCATAAAATCCATCTGAGAAACAAAGCCTGGGTGAAATGGCGTTCTACCAAAAACCCATTAGATCACTTAATTTTCAGACAACTAAGAAATGATACAAAAAGCCATAGTACTAGATAAAAAGAACTTTTACCTCCAAATACAGCAAACCCATCTTAATAAGCCTCAAATGTTCTGGAACAGCATTAACAAACTTCTCCATCCAGGACAATCAGTCACCCTCAACCCCCTAGGCTCCAACCCAGATAAGCCCATTCACACTGCCAACTCCTTTAACTCCTTCTTTACCAATGCCATCCAATCTCTTGCTAGCCATCTCACACCAGACACTGCAAAAACCTGCCTAATTCTTCTGTAAATCCTCCCCCTTCCTTTCTATTGCAACCAGTGTCTACTTCTACTATTTGCTCTCTTCTAATAAAACTTAAACCTTCCACCCCCTCAGCTGACCAACTCCCAGCAGAATACCTTCAAATAGGAGCAAAATCTATAGCCTACCCTATATCCATTCTTATCAACAGAACCATTAGTGAAGGACATGTCCCGACCATCTGGAAAATTTCTTATATTATTCCTCTACACAAAGGTGGGAACTCAAATGATTTCTCTAATTTTCGTCCCATAGCCTTGCTATCTCCCCTGGCAAAATTATGGAAAAATGTATTCAGAAACAACTTCTTAACCACCTTCTTCAAAATAAGCTACTGGCTAACTGTCAACATGGCTTCAGACCTTACCATAGTACCACCACTGCCCTGCTATCTTTTACAGACTGTATTAACAATAATCGTAACAATGGCTTTCATTCCTCTGCAGTATTCGTTGATTTATCCAAACCCTTTGACATGGTTCATCACCAGCTGCTCTTGTATATCATGCAATCTCTGTCCCTTGACCCATTAACCATCAATTGGTTCAAATCTTACCTTAATAACAGAAAACAAGCAGTTCTCTGGCACAATAATCTTTCTAATCTCCTCCCTATCTCCCTTGGTGTCCCTCAGGGCTCCATATTAGGACCGCTCCTATTTTCCATCTATATTAATGATCTTCACTCAGCTATTCCTTATTCTACCTGCATTCAGTACGCAGATGACTCCACTATTATCTGCTCAGCTACCTCTCAAATTGAACTGCAAACCATAACCCAGAATGCATTTAACACTGTGGAACAATGGTTTACAAACCGCTGTCTCCTCCTAAATCCTAAGAAAACAAAACTGCTACTCTTCTCCCCAACACGTAAGTCCACCCCATAGAATTTACACTTACATCTAACAATGGCACTGTTATCCCTCCAGACCCAACTACCAAGCTCCTAGGAATAACCATTGACAATCACCTCAACTTTGACACACATATTAATAGCACAATAAAAACAGTCAACAAGAAACTTGGATCCCTCTATAGAATCAAACCCTTTCTTACTCCAACAGCCAGGACTGCTATAGCCAGAACTCATCTCATTTCTACTCTACTCTATGCCTCACCCATCTATACAAACCTTTCTAAAACCAACATACACAAGCTGACTGTATCCTATAATAATATTGCCAGATTTGCTGCTGCCTCTCCTTTCCGAACTCACCACTGTCTAAATCTTACACAACTCGATTGGTTAGAATTTTTGCAGCATCTTCATTTTTCACAGCTTACTATTGCCCATCAAAGAATGTATCAACCCTCTAATACTCCTATACTCTCAAGCCTACTCACCCTCTACCATAATCCTAAAAACTTACGCTCTGCTAATAAACTACTCTTTAACACCAGCAGATCAAACAATGTAGCAGGTGACTCCCTATTCTGTAACACCGTTGGTAAGCTCTGGAATCTTCTACCCACTGAACTTACTACTCTCTGCTCTCATAAACTTTTCAAAAAGAAGCTCAAGCTTCATCTCAAGAAACACTGGTTATGTTCCTGTATTATCCCTGACTAACTGTTGCTTCTTCTCCCTATAACCACCTGCATCAGCTACCCTTCCCTTCTAAAGCTGCTTACTATGAATCCTGTGACTGAATTCTTCATAATTACTTCTTTATTATCTTCTTTGGGTAACTGCTTTACCATCATATACTTTGTATATATTCTTCTGTAGACTTCTTCATGTCCATATTGTAAATGTGTTTTTTTTTTCTATTATTCTGTAGACTTTTTTATGACCATACTTAAATGTTTTTTTTATACATTGTTTTTATTCTATTTTTGGTTTACCATATGTTGTCTTTTGCATTATTCATATTGTTTTGCACATGGAGCTTTTCTCCCCGGGCCTCTACTGAAAATGGACATATATCCAGCTAGACCAGCCCGGTCAACAAATGTAAAATAAAAAAATAAATAAAATAAATAAATCTAACAGTTTGCCAGATTTAGCCTTTTCCTCCATCTTTTTGAGGACTTATTCTGCTTTGTTGCCAAACAGGCAGTCTTGGTTTAAGGGAGCCTCCAGTAATTTAGCTTTAACATTATCTGGCAAGTTTTGCTCCTTAAGCCAAGCATGCCTTCTAAGTACAGACCCAGTGAGACCAGCCCTGCAAGATGCTTCTAAAGAATCAAAACTACATTGCAAAGTATGTTTACCAACGTGTTCTGCAGAATGCATTAAATCCTGTAATTCTTTGTGTTCAGCACAGTCAGGAATCAACATAATTTTCTGTTTAAGTAGCCCCATAATATGCTGCTGGTACTTTAACATGTGAAACTGGCAATTTAAAGCCCTAATGGCCAAAGTAGCAGAAGTATATACCTTCTTACCCCATCTGTCCAAGGCTCTAGAATCTCTATCAGAAGGGGTAGGGTTTTTTGCAGCAGTAGCCTCAATGCCCTTTGGTCCTTGGGAAATGGAATCTGGATCACAGTGCAGTAGGATTCTTGAAGAGGAACTTGTGAGAGTCAGGTACTCTAATACCAGTCAGGTTTTCTGGGAGCTGGAGGTAAAGTGTCTGGGGAAAGGCCAGATTCCAAGAAAGCATCATCTACAATGCCCAGAACAGGAGGGATAGCTAAAGGCCTGTGTTGAGGTAGGAGTAAGACTTCCTTAAGCCTCTTTTTGGAGTCAGTGTAGTCCTGGCTTTCCCAGCGGAAATGCTCCCTAAGAGTGTGCAAGGTTTCAACAAAAGAAAAATCTTCTGAAGGGGAAGCAGAGGGAATGGAATCCTCTGCATCAGAATCCTCATAGGTAGATAAAGGCAAATCCTGGTAATCAGAAGAAACAGAAATATCAGATTCCTGATCAGAAGAATCACAAGAAAAATCAGTTGTAGGCCTCAGAAAGGGAAGGCTGGCTTCCCCTAATTAAGGTAATAAGGTCTTCAGCCATGCTACACATTTGTTTTTTAGGCATATGGGCCTGAGCATGCGGTCTGGATGTCAGTTTTCTAGGAGTGGGTCAAGTTTTAGGCCTGGATGAAGAAGATGGCATCGGTTTAAAATGCAAGTCTGTAGGCCTGAATACATCCTCAGAAGCCGGTGCCTGCACAGCGGCTCCAGACCCATCCAAGGTAGAGACATCCACAGGTTTTATAGTCGAAGAAGCATCTCACGGCATGCCGGACTCCGAATGGGTCTCAGTGGAGGCCTGCAAATCTGAGGTAGTGGGTATCAGGGGCTGTGAAAGCACCTCGCTGAGTACCAACGGACTGGCGACTAGCTTAACGGAAGCGTAGTCAGCAGTTTTGGACCTATGCAGTCTGTCTCTGTCTTTATCCTTACGTTTTTTCAGAATATCAGTAGTCGGATGGCTTACCGAAGCCATTTCTGGATAGTTATACCGCGTATTAAAATAATTTGCTTCAAATACAGCCCGAAGACGAATAGTTCAGGGGTTGAACAAGGCACAAAACAGACAGCGAGGGACGTCATGGTCTGGGCCTAAGCAAGGAATGCAGTACGAATGAAAATCTTTATGAGGTATTTGCTTTCCACAGGTAATACAATTGTTAACTTTTACTGACATCGGTTAAGAGCAAGAAAAAGGATCCCCAAAGGGGTACTTAGCTTTTTTGAAGACTTCGGTTTTGAAACTCGAAAACAAAAATTTCAGGAATTGGCCGACCAGCACGTGCGAACTGCTTCTGCTTCGGGCACCACATGGCAAGAAAGACTGATGTAATGGCTTTGGCTGTATGTTTTATACCCCTGACGACCTGACGTCATGGAAGAAGGGACAGCAACCTACGCAGGACACAAGACTTTGTTAATCAGGCCGACTGACGGCTACCTGCAAGCAGATAACCCAAATGTAATGACTGCAACAGTGAAACACGAACAACATCATGGAACGTTATGGTGAGTACATAACTTCTTTATGTTATGTTGTCCATATCTCGCCTTCATTATTGCTGTTTTGGACAGCGTTCCCAGCACCTGATTCTTGGGTGGCTCACTGGAAAAAACTCTTCAGGACCGTGGAACCAAAGGATGCCCTGTTCCGGGAGGCCACATCTACTTTGTAATGCGTGATAAAGGTATGAGGATTTGCCCATAAGCTGCCACACGGATCGAATCCAAAGACAGTCTGGCTTGAAAAACAAGAGAGGTAGCCAAGGCCCTTGTTGAGTGTCCTTTAATTTTGTTCTGGAAGTTTTTGTTTACGCAAATCGTAGACATGTTTTGTAGTGCCTGAAAGCCACTCAGATAGAATCACCTTTGAGACTGCACAACCTTTCTTATTGTCCGCAAAGGATATGAACAATTGCTCAGATTTTCTAAAGTTCTTGGTCCTGTGTAAATAGAAATGTAACTGTCTATGAACGTCCAATTGATGAAGCTTATACTCTGCCTTGTTGCCATGATTGGGGAAGAAGACAGGAAGCTCTATGGATTGATTCAAACTGTAGTCAGAACATACCCTGGGTAAGAAAGAGGGGTTAGTTCTGAGAGAAACCCAATCTTTATGGAAAAACAAGTATGGGGATGAATAGATAAGGCCTGTAATTCTGAAACCCTTCTAGCTGAGGTAATTGCAACCAAGAAAAAAGTTTTCCAAGTCAGAAATTTGTGCGGACAAGAAATAGATGCTTCAAAGCGGGGGGGGGGTATGGGTTCAGAGCGTGTAAAACTAAATTTACATCCCGAGGGGAGAGGTTCTCTTATTGGAGGTCTTAAGAGGGTAGTTCCTCTTAGGAATGCCTTGCATAGCCTATGGGACATGATACTGGATCCCATTTTTCCCATATGGAAATTAGAAATGGCAGCTAACTGAACCCGGATAGTAGCTGCAGCTGCTCCCCGCTCAAAGGTTTCAGCAAGAAATTCAAGAATCTTTGAAATGGGAGCAGTAAAGGGGTCAACCTGATTTTTGCCTGCCCAACAAGAGAACCTCTTGCATTTACTAGCATAAAGTTTCCTAGTAGTGGGCTTATGGGAAGAAATCAAAATGTGCTGAACTACCGGAGAAACATCAGGAAGCCTGGCTAAGACCGGAAGTGGAGAAATCGAGCTGTGAGCTTGAGAGTTTGGATGGAAGGATGGAGAACCCACGACTGCTGCATCAAAAGATCTGGTGCTGGGTCCAGGATCCAAGGCTCCCCCTGCAGGTGAGGGCAAAGGAATGGGAACCATATCAGACGAGGCCAGTAAGGGGCAATGAGGATTGGCCTACAACCCAATGACTGTGCTTGCTGAAGAACCTTGGGTATCAGGGGAAATGGTGGAAAGGCGTAAAGCAGTCCCAGGGGCCAATCGTGAACAAGTGCATCCCTGGGTGACTGCCCCGGTGGTGGAACTAGGGCAAAGTAGCTGCTGCATTTGTTGTTGAGAGGGGTGGCAAACAGATTGCAGCATGGCTGGCTCCATATGCGAAAAATCAAGTCTGCAACCTCCTGCTTCAGGGACCACTCGTGAGGCATCAGGATAGCCTGGCATTGGATTTCCCCGGGATGTGCGTTGCAACCAGAAAGCATTGGGAAGACATCGCCCATTGCCAAACTCATAGAGCCTCTCGACACAAGGGGTAAGATCTGGTTCCACCCTGTTTGTTGATGTACCATACCACCGACATTGTCCGTCTAAGTTGATATAGTCCCTGTAGGTAGAGAGTCCTGAAGTGCTTGCAAAGCCAGAAGCACCGCTCTCATCTCTAGGACAATGATGTGCAAGTGGTACTCATGTTCCTGCCAAGTCTTTTGAACAGTCTGTCCCAGATAATGCCCCCCAACCTATCTGGGAAGCATCCGTGGTCACTGTGGCTACAGGTTGGGGGGGGGGGTTGAAACGGCCTGCCTATTGTTACCATAGGGGAGTGAAGCCACCACTCCAGATCCTTTTTGCAGGATTCCGTGATCAGAATCTGATGTGACATGGGTAAATCCTGGAATGACCATTATGCAAAAAGGAACCACTGTAGAATTCTCACGTGGAAGTGAACCATAAGGACCAGAGTGCTTGCCTCTGCCATAGAACCCAGAACCTGGAGGACAAATTTTCCTGAATTCTCTTTTGTGTGAACAGCATTGCAGCTTGGCAACAGATGGCTAATACTTTCTTGAGGCAGCTTTGCTATCATGGCCCTTGTGTCTAAATCTCCCCCTATAAAGGTAATAGATTGACAAGGCAGTTTTCGTAGTTTATGGTGATCCCTAGTCGAGAACAAGAGCGAATTGTGGATTCCCTTGCCTTGATTAGTTGATGCTCAGTGGTGGGAGTAAGGAGCCAGTCATCTAGACATGGAAACACCTGGAATCCTAAAAGCCTCAGGTGAGCAGCAATTACAACCATACATTTGGTGAACACCCTGGGGGCTGTGGTGAGACCAAAGGGCAGAGCTCTGAACTGATAAGTGACTGGCACCCAGCCAAAAGCATAGATATCTCCTTGACCGTCTGTCCATTTTTATGTGGTAGTATGCATCCTGGAGCTCGACAGAGCACATCCAATTGTCCTGTCCCAGAAAGGGAAGAATGGACTGCAGTGTTACCATCCAGAACTTTGTTTTATTGACTGATTTGTTCAGCCTGCTGAGATCCAATATGGGTCTCCAGTCCCATTTTCTTTAGAACTAAAAAGAACCTTGAGTAAGTTCCAGATCCAATTTGGTCTGCGGGGACTTCCTGCATGACTTTTTTCTTAGTAACTTTTGAACCTCTACGTTTGCTTGATCTCGAAGACTGGGTGGAACATCTGGGATAGAGTTTTGTCTTTTTGACAGGGGAAGAAGAGAGAAGGGGATACTGTAACCTCCAGATATTGCTAATACCCATGTATTTTCTGTGACTGACTGCCAGGCTTTTGGGTACAAGGATAATCTTCCCCTGTCTCCAGAGTAGGACAGTCGGGCCTCCCTTCAGGAGCACTGGAAGGGCCTACCAGGGAAGGTATCTCTATTGCCCTGATTCTGCAGACCCCCCCACCCACCCGCAGCGAGATCGGCGTTTTCCATTACTTCCCCCTCTGCTCCTGGGGGGGGGGGGGGGTGTCTCCACGTGTGTCAAGCGAAGCTCCCTAAGATTTCCGGAACCACATTTTTCCGCTCTTCTAGCCTTTAGGATAAGGCCTAGATGGAGCAGTAAAACGTACTCCCACAGCAGAGAGAGTTTTGCCATCCTGTTCACACCTGGTAAGAGTCTCTTACCTGTGGCCCGAACAAGGACGAGCCGTCAAATGGAGCATTGGTAAACAAAGACTTGAAGGGCTCCACAAAATGACAATGGCGCATCCAGGAGTGTCTGCATAAGGCAACACCTGTGCCTGCCGCCCTGCTCACCCCATCGGCTGTGTAAGAAATTAGCCACATGGAGGAGTTAACCAATGAAGTCAAGGTCGCAAGTTGAGAAGCCGCCTTGCCCTATGCTCCTGCAGTTGTAGGATCCTGTAAGGTATCTCCTACCTCCTTGAGGAGATCCCTTTGAAGCCTTGTAAAGTGGGACAAATAGTTCTGCAACGTGAGTGTAAAGGTAGCTGAAGAAAACATACGCTTCTCATACCTGTCCATCGTACGAGACTCTTTATTCGGCGGATGGACAGATGAAGTTTCCGCTAATTCCTTCTTGGTGACTGCTGCCACCACCATAGTATTAACGGGAACACCTTTGCATAAGAAAAGTCTGTCTTCAGAGGCTGTTATGAATTTATTGGGCCTCTGTGGAACTGGTACCATCGTGTCTGGAGAGCTCCATGCCTTTACTCACTACGTGCAATAGTGAGTTGAAAGGAGGAGATACCCAAGAGGTGGAGGGTCAGGAACCAAATGCATCCAGGTACACTAACTCGTCTTCAGAAGGGGCAAGGGACTTCCAGTCACCCCTCTGTCTAAGGATTTCTAAGATGTCTGAAAAAGAGACATCTTCAGAGGGGGATCATGGGGACCCTTCTGAGTCATCTAAGTCTGTGTCTGATGTGAAGGACTCAGGGGAGTCCACATGCTTCCTCTTGCAAGTTCTCTGCCGTAAGGACCTCCCCTAAGGGATGCTCAGGGAAGGTTTCGGAAGAGGTGGGCTCGCCCAATGGGGCATCCTGCAGCATGGGTTCTTACATTTGAGGCAGAGGGGAGGTTCAGAGAAGGACACCGGCACCGAAGGCAAAGGAGCCAATGGAGCCGAAGGTGGAGCTGTCTCAGCAGACAGCACGCTCATCACCTCGAGGGCATCGCGGTCCCGACCCGAAAGAGTCTCCTGTTCCGAAGAAGCTGGAGACTTCTTACAAACAAAGGTAGACAGCTCCGAGGCCGATGTAGGAGCCAAGCTGACCTGCGCCGAAGGTCCGAGAGAGAGTAGGGTTGGACAAGGGCCCGATACCACTCCCCCCCCCTTGGAGCAGACAAGGGAGCGTCGGCTCCCAAATCCCTCAATAGAAGGAGGTATCGAGGAGATCGGAGAGGTCGACAAAACCAAAAGACTAGAGGAGGTTACTGGAGCCGACTGTTCCACCACTGCGACTTCCATACACTCCGAGTCGGAGGAAGAATCTAAACAGGTGTTGGTTGGGCTGTCGGCACCATTTCCATCTAGGATGGGCCTGAAAATATTTTAGCTAATGCTGGTGTCCTAAGAAGCCTCTTCACCCTCTCCACATCATCATCCGAGAGGCTCCTGGATGACCGAGAGGAATGGATTGAAGACTGGTGACTGCATGCCACAGATTGTAATAAAAGGAGACTGTGGAGCAGACCGCACCGGTTCCAAGGCAGGAGACCTGGATCGCTTGAGAGACCTTACTGGTTCCGAAACAACAGATGGAGCCGTAGGTGAAAGTGCCTTGTCAGAACCGACCGTAGGGTCCAACTTAGCTTGAAGCTTGCCCTTCTCTTTAGACAGATCCTAACTCTGAGCCGAAGCGGATGAAGGCTTGGATTTCTCCTTTTTTTTTTGCTGGATGAGTCCCCTCCACAGCAGCATCAAAGGAGCCCTTCAGTAAACCTCTTATGATTAATTTGTTTTTCTTTCCTGCAGGACTTGTGAACTAAATGGATGGCAAATAGAACACGAATCCTGCAGGTGAACAGGTCCTAAACAGTACATGTAACTCGTGTGCCCATCCGTAAGGGGCATCTTTTGACAGCACAAGCTACATTTTTTGAAACCTGAAGGTTTTGATTTCTTGGCAGAATCTTTCGACAAAGTCTAACAGCAGTATCTAAGACATACAAAGAAAAAACAACCACTACCAATAAGAAGACTACTCAATAACAGACAAAAAATCCCCCCCCCCCTTTTTTTTTTTTAACAGACAAGAAGAGAAAAAAGGGGGGCCTCTAAGTTAAACGGCAAACTCCCCATCTAAGGAGAGCCTCTAACTTAAACGGCAACTCCTTAAACTTGAAAAGAAAGCAAGAAAAAAAAATGAAGAATCCTCTAAGGTAAACGGGTTTAGAAGAGGAGAAAGGGCCAGAGAGAAAGATGGTTAGTCCGCAACAAACGCAAGTCACTCGGACGGGATAGGGAAGGTAGAAAAAAACAAGGGACAACTACTATAACAAGTTAAGATAAGATAAATAAGAAATTTCCTTCAAAAATACAACAAACAGAAAAACTCTTAGCCTGAGCCAGTGTCCGCAATCTCAACGCTGCAAGCGGCAAATGAGATCTAGGTAACTACCGCTAGGCATGCTGCGATGGGGGCTAGCCTCGAGCCAATAAAAGCTCTCGAGCTATAGTATAGGGCACAGTCAGAGCCGAAGGTCGGCTCCGAACCCAAACAGCAAGACCGAAGGCGAGATGTGGACAACAAAACATCTAGTGTTTTGGACACATTCACACAAAGCAAATATACACACCTACAATCAATTTGGAAAAAAGCAAAGTCACCTATGGCACATCTTTGGGTTGTGAGAGGAAGCCGGAGTACTGGTGAAAACCTAGGAAAACAGATTGTGGTTGTGCAAACCCTATACACACCTAACCCCAGCTAAGAACCAAACTAGAAAGTTAAGTGTTGTAAAGTAGCAATGCTAAATGCTGAGTCACTCCACCAAAGAAAGGGCCCCCCTTGATAGGGCCTGTATTTCGGCTATCCTCTTCATCAATCTGCATTTGTCTCTCATGCCCACAGGTTCATCCCTTCTCCCAGAAAACATCTTTCTTCAAATCAAGAATAAAGATTTGGCATTTCCACTACTAAATACTGATGCATAAACTTATACTTTCCCAAATTACAAGGATTTCAATCAGCTAAGACCAGCTCAAAGAACTGTCCTGGACTCTACATAGGTCAACTAATGTAGCAAGAATGTTCCATTTTTATCTGACATAGAGGGCCCTCCTTGGTAGGTCAAAAAACAGCCACATAACCTGATTACGACAAGCCACAAAGCTTGGTACTAAGCAACAGCAGATAAAATGGCCCAAACCCCCAAGCCATTACAAAGATGGTTGCCTTGGAATGGAATGTCATGGACCTCAGGGCTACAGCAACAAAGCCTGCTAAGGGCAGGCCAAAACGTTAACAGATAAGTACAGTTGTGTACCCTTACCATAAATGGAGATGTTCAAGTGTATTCACTGTTGCAGTCATCACTTGTTTGGTATCCCCACAAGGTAGTCCTTGGCCAGCCCGAATACCAGACTAAAGGATTTCCCTCCTGCGTCAGCTGCAGGTCACCTAAGACTGACATCAGGTCATCAGGGCTATAAAGGGAGGCAGCAGAAGCCAATACATCAGTTTTTCTTGCCCCCAACCTATAGCATCCCTGCCAAGAAGTCCTGAAGAAGGCCAACTTGGGATGGACAATTAGGTATGATGGGAAAAAAAAAGGGGCGGGGGGAGAGGACTGCAACAGTGAATGCACTTGAACATCGACATTTACGGTAAGTGTACACAACTGTACTATGTTCTTTGTTTTTCACTGTTGCAGTCATCACTTGTGGGAAGATTCCCAAACCCTAGCCCTGAGTAGCATCCTGCCATCGCCCAGAATGATACCGCAGTACAAGGACAAAATGATTGACTTCAACAATTGGCCAAGCTTCTGGTGTCATTCTAAGGGGATCCAGTATCTGTCTGCCTGGGACGACATGGTCGACAGACCACAATGCTTTGCCAGAGATGGCCTGCACCTCTCACCCCTGGGATTCCAGATACTGGCAAAGGCTCTTGCCACCCCTATAGTGCCTTTTTTAGGCAAGGTTCAAATGACAAATTCACCACCGTAACAGGAGCAGGCAAGCAAAAACTGAGGGTAATGCTACTCAATGCTAGAAGTCTAAATCTCAAAATGCACTCACTCGAGGCACTCCTTAAAAGGGAGAACATTGATGTCTATGCAGTGACTGAGACCTGGTTCACAGCTCCAGAGAGCATCCCTGCATTACTAGGCTATAACTCATACCACACTTTTCGTCTAGCCTGGACAGGAACACCAAAGGAAGAGGTGTGTCCATATTCATTAAGGATATCCACACCTCCAGTCTAGTTGCTCAGCATAATGCAGCCAAGGATATCAAAGTGCAACTAACTCTGGACAAAACTGCAATCCAAATTGTGGCTTGCTACAGATGCCCCACTATGCCCCGGGATTCTCACTCCTCTTTTCTTGATATACTGGAAAATATTAGGGTTCAACCAAACACCCTAATATTGGGCGATTTCAACTACCCCACCATTAACTGGGAAAACTACTCGTGTACCAACGTCTTCGCTCAGTGTTTTCTGGAATAAATAAATTCCAATGCCCTGGATCAACTTATCCACACCTCCACCAGGGGCAACAATGAGTGACCGGTTTTCCACACCTGAAGTCAACTCCTCGCTGGTCAGATCCGACCACAAGCTAATCGCCCTAAATATCCACATCTCGCCCGCACCCCCATTAAGGAAATCACAGTAAACAATTTCTCCAAAGCCAACTTCATGCTTAAGACAGAAGTGGCGAACTTCATGACACCCATGCAGATGGACAATAGATGTACGACTGCTGAATCCTACACAAATGCACTCTATAAGCACTTACACGAGTGCATGGATCGTTCTATCCAAAACAGAACCAAGACGCTATCCTCCAAAAAAAGGAAGCCAATCTCATGGTCCCCTGCCATAAACAAACTCTACAACAGAAGGAAGAAATTGTTGCAAAAGAGAGTAAAATCCCATGAGTGGAGGAGCTCCCTGGTCAGCCTCAGCAAGAAGCTGAGATCCCTTATAAGATCCTCCAAAGCTAGCTATGAAAACAAGATTGCCACTGATTCTAAGGACAACCACAAAGCATTCTATAGCTATGTCAAGAATCTGAATGGCAACACCCAGATCTGCTCCGAGTTACAGCACAATGGCACAAAAATTACAGAACCAACTGACATTGCCAACATCCTGGCAGACAGGTTCAGTGCCATCTTTACCCCCCCCCCCCCACCCCCTAAAGGGCTCATATCTATACAGGAAGAATGTACAGTCCCTATAATTACAACTTCACAGGTAAAAGCAGCACACTCTAAAGCCAAAAACACAGCATCCATGGGGCCAGACAATATCCCAGGCTGACAGAACCCACACTGTAAAAGTTGCAGATTCCAAATCTGACTTCAAACCAGTGACAAGTGGAGTACTGCAGAGTTCAGTCCTGGGACCTCTCCTGTTTGGTATCTACTTCTCTGAAGTACAGGCTAACACAGAAGGCCTCTGGCTAACGAAGTTTGCAGATGATTGCAAACTAGAAGCTATAGTCGAGTCCCCAAATGATGTGGACATCCTACAGAAGGGCCTCACTGAGACAGATGCCTGGTGTCAGAGCCTTGGCCTCAAGCTCAATGCCTTAAAGTGCATTGTTATCCCCCTTGGTAAAACACTGCACCCATGAACTACCACATAGGCGGCAGTCTTCTTAACACCGAATGTGTAAAAAGAGACCTTGGGTCCCAGGTGGACAGTAGTCTCTCCTTTGATAATCACATTGCCACAGTAGTCAGGAAATCCTTCTGTGGCACACCTCATCATAAAAGGGTTCTCATCTAGGAAAAGAGGTCATTGTTCCCCTCTACTCGACACTCATTAGACCCATTGTAGAGTACAACACCCCTTTTGGAATGTACCTCACAAGACATCTGCAGAAGCTGGAAAGGCCACAAAAGTACCTCACAAAGAGGATTACTGGCCTCAAACAGATGGCCTACACAGATCGTCTCAAAAAACTTTAGCTTTACTCTGTAGCATATCACCTACTCCGAGGTGATCTCTGCCTAACATACAAAGCTATGTCAAACCCAGAACTGTTGGACATGCTACACCTAAAGAAATCCCAATCCCTCTGAGCTATACGCTTCTAGGGACCTAAACCTTGTCACCACAATAAACAGGACTTGCTGGAGGGATAGATTCCTGTCCCAGAGACTTCCCATACTCTGGAACAAGCTACCCATCTATGTCAAGCAAAGTTCCTCATTAACACTCTTCAAGAAAAGTTTTGATGAGTGGATGGGAAATAGGAAATACACCCCGGGATCACTTCTGTGGCTCTGCTCGAAAGAGGCACAGGAAATTAACTTTCTTGGGTTGGCGTAAGCCAGGGAACTTTGTTGGTTAGGCTTACTTAGGCCCGTGGGCCAATAGCCTAGTTCCTACCTATGAACCTATGAAAAGTGGGGTAGAAGGAAGGAAGGGGAAGGAGTCAAAGAATAGGCTTGTACTGCTCTAAGTGGAAGCCACAATGCCCTGCAGGACTGCTGAAGCAAAGCCTGCCCAAGATTTGAAGTAAAGAGGCAGTTGGTAATTTTTTTTGTGAAGGGGTAAATAGTTGTCCAGGTGGCAGCTTCTAGAATATCCTTGGTAAAGATGCCTCTGAGTAAGGCAGTGGAAGTTGATGCTGCCCTAGTGGAATGGGTTCTGACAGATTAGGGAGGTATTTTCTCATTGAAGGAGTAGCAAAAATGGATGCAGTGTGATATCCACTTAGAAATGGTCTGCTTGGAAATAGGTTTCCTCTCTGCCCCTAGGGCGAAGCTGACCAGCAGCTGGTCGATCTTTCTGAAGACTTGGTCGTATCCAGATAGTATCTAAGCTGTCTGTGCACATTTACCATATGGAGAATTCTTCTCTCCCTATTTTGTGGGTTTGGAAAGAAGGTAGGGAGATGGAATGCCTGATTAAGGGTCACGTCAAATACCACCTTAGGCATAAAGGAGGGACTGGTTCTAAGAGACACCCTGTCTGCATGGAAGATAATGAATGATTCAATGACCATGAGAGCCTGCAGCTTGGAAACCCTCCTAGCTGAGGTTATGGCCAGCAGGAAGGCAGTCTTCCAAGAGAGGTGCTTCATTTCTGCTGAAGCAGCTGGTTCAAAAGGACGTAAAGTCAATTTTTCCAGTACATAGTTCAGGTCCCATGTTGGTGTGTGTGGCCTATGTGGTCTGATGTGTGACACCCCTCTAAGGAATTGTTTTAACAGGCGATGGGATAACATAGGTTGCTCTGTATGGGAATGAGCAGACAGCTGAGGCATAAATTTTGATGGAAGAGTATGATAATCCCTTCTGCAGGAGCTCCGCCAGGTAGTGTAGGACCAAAGTGAGAAAGGCAAGGGAGCTGCTTGCACCATTAGTGTGGCACCAGGCAATAAATATTTACCATTTTGCGGAGTAGGATTTCTGGGTGCTTGGCCTAATTAATGATATCCAAAACCTGCTTGCTCAAAGGTGGCCTGATATCTGCCTCTGGGGTATAAGCCATGTGGATAGGCTGAGTGTTTGAAGATCTGGATGCAGTACTGACCCTTTTTCTTGGGTTAGCAGTTTGTCTGTGAGAGGCAGGCTCATGGGTAGCTCCTAGGTCAGGCTGAGGAGCAATAGGTACCAGTGCTGCCTGGGCCAGTTCTGGGCAATGAGGATAGTCCTTGGCCCTTCCTTCCTGATCTTTAGAAGTACCCTAGGAATCACTGGCAAGGGAGGGAAGTTATACACAAACAGGTTGCCCCAGTGAAAGGAGACAGCATCCACCTTCCAAGCCCATACTCCCTGGAGCAAAACCTGGTCAACCTTCTGTTGTCTATGGATGCAGAGAAGTCTACCTCCGGCACCCCCAGAGGCATATGATGCTGAGGAAGGTCTTTCTGAGTAGTTGCCATTCGTGCGGGTTCAGAATACTTCTGCAGAGTTGGTCTCCAGGGTGTTGTGCTCCCCTGGGATGTACTGGCTATCAAATGTAGTCTCATCATTGAGGCTGTCTGCCAGATTAGCATGGCTAGATGACAAAGGGGGTAGGAGTGTGTTTCCCCCTGCTTGTTGATGTACCACATGACAGTGGAGTTGTCTGTTTTGATCAAAAGCACTCGGTCTGAGGTAGACCTTGAAAGCTGTTACAGCCCTGTGTACTGCCATCATTTCCTTCACGTTGATGTGGAGGGCTAGATCCCTCTGATCACAGTTGCCCTGAGTGCACACATCTCCTAAGTGAGCCCCACAGCCTGTGACTGAGGCATCTGTGGTGATGGTCTAGCCTTGGGGAAGGGTAATAAATGGCAGACTTCTGTTCAGGGTACAGGCTTCTGCCTACCATGTAAGTTCCTTCCTAAAGCAGGGAATCAGAGGCAGCGGGCATTCCAGTGAGAGTGTTGGCACCATAGGTTTCTTAGGTACCATTGCAGTTTTTTCATATGTAGCCTGGCCAAGGGCACCAACAGGATGCCATGTACCCTATTTCGTGCAGCACCACCCTTGCTGTGAGGTGTGTCCTGTGAGCTAGCTGGGAAAAATAGAAAGGGAGAAAGCTCTGCTTTTCTGGAGAGAGAAAGGCTCTTTGGGTGGATGTGTCCAGGAGAGCTCCCAAGAAGGTTATCCATCTTGTGGGTTGGAATTGGGATTTTTCCTTGTTGATGGTAAATTCCAGAGAGGTTAGGAAGGTTTGGACAAAAGTGAGATCCAGCAGGAGTTTTTCCCTGTTGTCCACCTGGATGAGACAGTCATCCAGATAGGGGTAAATATGTATGTTCTTCTGTCTGCAAAAGGCAATGACAGGGCCCAGGCATTTGGTGAAGACTCTGGGAGCAGTAGAAACGCCAAAGGGCAGAGAAGAGAATTTAAAGTGCTCTGAGCCTGCTCTGAATTGTAGGAAACTCCTCCAGGACTCCCTTATGGAGATATGGAGGTAGGCATCTTTCAGATCTAGGGTCACTAGCCAAGCATTTGGTGCTAGCATCAGCAAGAGTTTTTGAAGTGTTAGCACTCTGAAATTTGGCACTAGCAGGGACAGATTTAATGTGGATAGGTCTAGAACAGGGTGTCAGTTGCCCTCTTTTCTGAGTACTAGGAACAACCTTGAATAAAACCATTTTCCTGCTTGTTCCTCTGGTACTGGCTCCACTCCCCCTAGAGCACAGAGTTTTTGAATCTGGCGGAGGGCCTCTGTCCTCTGACTTCCTGGTATGTCGGGAAAACCTGAGAAACTTGGGTTCTCTTTGAAAGATAATCTGTACCCTTGGGAAATGATCTGCTGTGATGATTTGCCACTTGTCTGTGAATAGGGATAGCCTTCCTCCTAGCCTGTGGGTGGGGGTGGGGGGTGGGAGGCAGAGGGGAGAAGGGGACTCATCATGAGTCCTTAGGGTAGGGAGTGGACTTGGAACTCCCTTGCCTAGGAGTGGTAGAGGTCCACTGTATAGGCCTTTGCTGGCTTTGGTGCTGTTGCCTGGAAGGACCATCTCTGCGTCCTTTCCTTTGCACAGTTTTGGCTTGGGCAGGAAAGGACCAGTGTTTGGTGGGAAAGTTTCTACTGAATCTGGGGGGTTGTACCTGTAGAAAGTCATTGACTTGGCTTTATCCTCCATTTTCATCACCACCTCCTCTGCTTTAGGGCCGAACAACTGTTTCCTATCCAAGGGGGGCATCCAGAAGTTTTGATTTAACCTGTTCAGGCAAAGGTTGTTCTCTCAACCATGCATGTCTCCTAATGACCAATCCAGAAACAGCAGCCCTGCCAGAGGCTTCTAGAGCATCAAATCCGCAATGCAGGGAATGTTTTGCCACTTGAGAGCTGGAGTGTATCAAATCTCCTAGTTCTCTGGTAGTAGCACTGTCTGGTAAGGAGGAAATTTTCTGTTTTAATAATTCTAGTGTGTTCTGTTGACATTTAACATATGGAACTGGCAGTTGAGGGCTTTAATGGCTAGGGTAGCCGAAGTGTATACCTTTTTCCCCATCGGTCCAAGGCTCTGCTCTTCTTGTCAGAGGGTACTGGACTTTTGGAGGAACTGGCCTTAGCCCCCTTGGCTCCCTGAATGAGGACCTCTGGGTCGGCTGCAGGGTTCATGAATAAGTACTTATGGGTATCTGGTACCCTATATCTATCAGGCTTTCTGGGTGCAGGAAGGAGTCAGTGGTGAGGCCAGACTTCAGGACGATATCCTCCACCACAACAAGGATGGGAAGGACGGCTAAAAGTATGTGATGTGGTAAAGTCCAGGAATTCTCTCAATCTCTTCGATTGTGGGTAGTCCTGAGCTTCCCAATGGAAATGCTCTCTGAGGGTATTTAAAGTCTCCCCAAAAGAGAGGTCCTCAGGAGGGGATGCAGAAGGAATGGATTCCTTAGCATATGAATCCACAAAGGCTGTCAGGGGCTGTTGTTCAGTGTCTGAGTCCAGAAATTCTGAGTCCTTTGACTCTGGCTCTGAAGGCATCTCTGGAGAAAGGTCCCTTTTTCTTTTGGCCGGGGTAGCTTGAGCAGACTGGTTTTCTCTGATGAGTGATTAAATCCTTAGCCATCCAAGTAACTGCTGAGACTGAGCAGGTTGGGTGGAAGGTAGTTGGTGACTGAGCATCGGGGAAGGGGTCTCTTCCTAGGAGTGGCCTTGCTTTTAGGCCTCAGAGATTGAATGGGCCTGGGCGCAGCTTTGGCTGGTGGCTTGGTCATTGGTCTTTGTCTGGGGTCAGTCATCCGAAAGGCCTCCTCGGAAGCCGGTGCCTGCAAAGCGGCTCCGGCCCAACCGTGGGGCTGACAACCGACATTTCGGAAGGAGAAGCCTGATCCAGCTGCGTAAAAAAATGGTCTCATCAGTGGCCTATGGTGGCTGTACGGCTATAGTCAGGGGCTGCATAGGTGCATCACTGAGTTCCACTGTGCTTGTGGATGGAAGGATGGCCGACTTCAAGTTTGTGTTGTTTGTGGTCCTAACCTTCTACAGTCTCTTCTCTTCCCTTTTCTCTTTTTAGGAATTTCCACAGTAGACTGGTTGACAGACGCCATTTCACGTTGGTAACTACTCTCCCTGAAATGCCTGGCTACAAATTCAGCTCTTCTATGGATGGTCCAAGCGTCTGGGCCTAAACAAGTCACACACAGACTATGCAAGTCTTGCTGTGGTATTTGTTTTCCACAGTGGAGACAATTATTTACTTTTTTGGACATCTGTTAAGTGCAAGAAAAAGATCCTCAACTGGGCACTTAGCTTTAGTAGTTTTTTCTTCCTCTCTCTGGCAACGAAGCACTCACAAACTGCTTCTGCTTTGGGCTCCATGGCAAGAAAGACTGATGTAATGGCGTTGGCTGCCTCCTTTTATAGCCCTGATGACCTGACGTCAGTCTCAGGCGACCTGCAGCCGATGCAGGAGGGAAATCCTGCAGAGGGCTACCCAGCGGGGATAGCCCACAAGTGATGACTAACAGTGAAACATTAAGAACATCTGGCTCTTTATAAAAGTAAACAAAACAGTCACCTGAAGCCAGACAGCAAAGTACCCAATGACAATGCAAGACCAATACCTCTTGCAAAAAACAGCCCTTCAGTACCTTGGCACCTGCGAATGAACCACCAAATGACTTTGGCAACTACTCTCTTGGGTGGACTATCCCCAAAAAAAATGTTCTGGGAAAAAAAATCCAATTGCTTTCCATTCCTACCATGGAAATGGATGGAGGAGGGAACTGAAACTAGAATGGAAACACCTTTCCAAAGAAGGTGGTAGGAGAAGATAGACCCTTCCAACCAATTTGGGGGAACACCGTGGTCAGCCTGCAGCAGGCTAGGTTGCCAACCAGCCAGTGCTGAATTCCCATTCTGACTTCTGTTAAGATAAGGGTCAGGACCTGATCCCAACACCTCTCAAACAGGTAGAAGAGTTAACAGCAAGCTGACAAATTCCAGAGACATTCAGCCAAACTGGTACAAAGTCTGGTATCTTGGAAGCAAGAGTAAGCATTCAAGCAAAATACCACTTCTCATGTGGGGAAGGGGATTAGGTCACTGTCTGAAGCAGGTAGGCAAGCAGCCATCCAAGCATATGACCTGGCAGTACATGGAACTAAATCTCAGGAGAAAACTTGTAGCCAGGGCATCCAAAGAAGGGAAAATTTACCCATGATGTGGGGGACATCTCAGCTTCCCCTTTGGAGATTTAAACCTTACACCACTAAATCAAACAAGGATGAAACAACACACCTGGGGGAGGGCAGCCATCACCATCAAATCAGTTCTGGCTCATGAAGCCTGAAACACAAGGACAGAGAGCACATCAGGTCAATCACCAAGGGAAAAGACAGATCAACACAAGACAAGCCAGCCAAGGGACAAACCTCTGAACAAGGAGACCTGAGGGTCCATAACTGGGACCACAGGACTGTCAAATGAATCAACCCAAGAGAGTTTCAATGGGTAAACCCCCTCCATCCCAGATATTCTTACCATTTGGAGTGGCTTAAAAAATAATGCAAACGCAGGGTGCATAGCCTAGCCTAACCTCACCTCACTTAGCTGCACATTCAAATTAAGAATTCTCTAAAAATGCACACATGATGTGCAAATCACAGTAGGCAGATCATCAGCAATAAGAGCACAAATAAACCACATTTTACAATAAAATACATCTTTATATATATATATTTTTTTTACACATACACAAATAAATTTATATATATATATATATATATATATATATATATATATATATATATATATGTCTACTGCTCTTTTGGTCGAATTACATTTGGTTGAAAATGATTTCAGGCAGCCCACTTCACTGAAAGCACATTTGGTCAAAAATGGAATATAGCCCCTGCCCCACTGCAGTGTGACCTTGGAGTGAGAATATAAAGTTAGGGGGGGGGCATAGCCCCCCACATTTTGCAACTAGCTTTTACTGACGTTACATGTGTCAATGTATGTTTAATGGATACACAAGTATATAATAGTGAATACACTGCAATTATGTGGGGGGCTGTGCCCCCTACACACCCCCTAACTTTATATTCTCACTCCGGGGTCACACTGCAGTGGGGCAGGGGCTATATTCCATTTTCGACCATATGTAATTCGGCCAAATGGGTTTTCAGTGAAATGCATTTTCGGTGACGTGGGCTGCCTGAAATCATTTTCAACCAAAAGCAGTAGACCCATATATATGTGTGTGTGTGTATACGTATATATACACATAGATACAGATATATACACATGTATATATGCATGGTTCACCTTCAAACATCAAAAGTATAAAATGCTAAAGCCTGTTTTCTACAGGCTCTCAAACAGGTAGAAGAGTTAACAGCAAGCTGACAAATTCCAGAGACATTCAGCCAAAATATAATCTCACATCTCCTGCTGATTATATATACCACCTCCAGGATTGCATAACAGTGGAGAAAGAGCAAATTCCATTTTTAACATTTTGTGCCTTCAACATTTTGCACTTTCGACATTTTAGAGGGGAGCCATATGCATTACACATCTATATAGACAGATATGTATACATAAGTTAGAAGGCAGCTTTACATTACATTACACTGGCCATTTCAAACTACCCTTAACACTATACCAAGTATGCAATGAGCTGCTTACATTAAAATCAAACATCTCTACACATCAATAAATATTTTAATAAATTAAACTTTTTTGTCCTTAAATATTCAACTCTTGCATTTGGAATGTATGTCTAGCTATTTAACAAGACTACTTATTTACATTGGACATACAATCACCCTTTTTTAACTGTTCTTGTTGTACTACAACTCCTCTTGGAAACGGAGCTTTCAAAGTCTCCCCATTCCCATATCTCTTGAAAATCCAAGTTCTCACTCACTCTCTTTTCTTGTAACATTACCAATACTAACAAAAAAGGTTGCCATTCTACCAGGAACTTTGACTTCCATGTATTTATCTTGTGCTCCTCTTATACATCTTTCCGCCTTCATTACCAAAAGCAACTTATCTCTTCAGTTGCTTTATCAACAAAGGGTTGAAGACCCTCCTGTGACTTTTACAATTTTTACTGGTCTCCTAAATCACACAGCCTTCCCGAGTTTGTCACAGTAGTATCTCTAGCTCGGTTTATTTTCTTCCAACAATTTGATTACCAAGTGTTGATTTTCAAGAATCTAAAATGCAAAGTAGGTAGGTAAATTGCTTTTCAACATCCAGTCCATCAACAGCTGAGCTGGTAAGAAACTGAGTCACTGCAATGCAGTATTTCTACAATCTGAAATTGTGAGGTAATGGACTTCATATCTACTGCTACAGTCCTTTCTCATGAGATTCATCATATTCATCATCTGAACTGATCTCTCCACTTGTCCATGAGATTGAGAATGTGGAATGAATATTTACACTTGCACAAATCCTCTGAATTTCTGACTTCTGCAATGCAAACTACTGTCATATAGAACAGCATGAGAACACACAATGTTAATGCTTTAATTAAACTTTACTTTTATCTGCCATTCAAAATTATTTCAGAAAACCTGCAATAATAAAATAATAGTAATAATAATAATAATAATAATAATAATTACATACATACAAAATGCATGGCTTCTCTGCACTTGAAAAGACAATGCCCACTAAAATCCAGGGGTGATCTTGTGCTGTGTAGGCCATTTACTCTTACTCTGGACAGTTATTTTGGTATTAACACAGATGGCAAAATGTAACAGTAAATAATCCTGGGCAACACTGCACTTCCCATTGCTTCACACTTTACTGTACCCATTTGCCTTCAAAGTTAACTGGGAAAGTACAGTTGTGTACACCTACCAGAAATGTAGATATTCCGAGTATATTCACTGTTGTCATCACATTTGGGTTATCCCTGCCAGGGTAGCCCTCAGTAGGCCCAAATACCAGAGGCTTAGTATTTCTGCGTCGGTTGCTGTCACTCCCAAGACTGACATCAGGTCGTCAGTGGTATAAAAACAGGCAGACGACGCCATTACATCAGTTTTTCTTGACCTAAAGGTCAGGAGCCCCCCATAAGGAGCTAGAATATGGTGGAAGAACACCACCAGTAGAAAGTAAATGCCAAAAATTCCTTGTAAGGAGAGAGAGAGAGACAAGGGGGATGGAGGAAGAGAAAACCAGGACTGCAACAGTGAATACACTCTAACATCTACATTTATATAAGTGTACACAACTGTACGATGTTCTTCATGTCTCACTGTTGCAGGCATCACATTTGGGTTGATTCCCAAAGCTGAAGAAAAGGGTGGAAGCAGTCAAGTAAACTAGGGGCTGGCTAGGATGCCCTGCAAGACTGCAGAGGAACCCTGCCCTGGATATGGAGAAGAGAGGCAGGTGGTAATGTTTGGTAAAAAAGTGTGAACAGATGTCCAGGTGGCAGCCTCCAGTATGTCCCTGGTGGGGACTCCTCTGAGGAAATCTGCAGAAGTGGAGGCTGCTCTGTTAGAGTGAGTCCTGACTCCCTTGGGGGGAGGCTTTCTGTGTTGTTTGTAGCAGAAATGGATGCAGTGTGCTATCCATTTGGAAATGGTTTGTTTGGAGATGGCTTTGCCTTCTGCCCCTGTAGCAAAGCTAACCAGCAATTGATCAGACTTTCTGAAGGATTTAGTCCAGTCTAGAAAGAATCTGAGCTGTCTGTGCACATCCAGAGACTGCAGGATCCTTTCCCCTTGTTCTGGGGATTATGAAAAAAGGTGGGCAAATTAATGTATTGGTTGAGAGCCACAATGGACACCACTTTTGGCATGAAGGATGGGTTAGTCCTGAGGGAGACCCTGTCAGCATGGAAAATGATAAATGGCCCTACAGCCATAAGTGCTTGTAGCTCTGATACTCTTTTAGCTGAAGTGATGGCCAGAAGCAAGGTGGTCTACCAAGAGAGAAATTTTAGGTCTGCAGGTTCAAAGGGGGGCAGGGTGAGCTTTTCCAACACAAAGTTTAGGTCCCAAGGTGGGGTAGGAGCTCTTCTGGGTGGCCCTAAGTTGTTAGCCCCTCTTAGGAACTGTTTGATGAGAGGGTGCGAGAAAAAAGGTGGCTTTGTGCTGAAATGAGCAGAGATGATAGAGGCATGAATTTTAATAGAAGAGAAGGATAGACCCCTGTGTAGTAGGTCTGCCAGGTAATCCAGGATGAGAGGTAGGGTGGCCTGTGCCATTCCGGCTCCCTTGACTGGATCCAGGTGCAAAACATTTTCCACTTGTCAGCATAAGACTTTCTAGTGCTGGGGCGTCCGGCCTCACATATAACATCTAGAACTTCTTTGCTTAGACTGGCAGCTTGAGGAGAGGTCAGGGAATAAGCCAGGCTGCCAGATTGAGGGTCTGGCAATTGGGGATGCACGAATTCTCCATTCCTCTGGGTCATGAGTGTTGGAATCTGAGGTAGGTGCCATGGTGATAGGGGTGACAGGCTGCGGAGCACTGGGTACAAGTGCTGCCATGGCCAGTCTGGGGCAATTAGGATTGTCCTAGGTTTTTCCTCCCTTATTTTGAGCAGTACCTTTGAAATGACTGGTAGAGGGGGAAATGCATAGACAGAGAGGTTTACCCACTGGAAGGATAGAGCATCCACTTTCCAGGCCTTACTGTGAGGATCCCTGGTGCAGAATTTGCTGAGCTGATGATTGGAGTGGAAGGCAAAGAGGTCTACTTTCGGGGTGCCCCCTTTCTGGGTTACAAGGGTGAAGGTTCTTTGGTCTAACTG
The DNA here is from genome assembly GCF_019279795.1 of Protopterus annectens. Lineage (NCBI taxonomy): Eukaryota > Metazoa > Chordata > Ceratodontiformes > Protopteridae > Protopterus > Protopterus annectens. Next base: position 6,699,156 of record NC_056731.1, read on the forward strand.
CCACTCGTGCAGGTCTAGCAGGTTTCTGCATAGGTTGTCTGCCGGAGAGTTTAGAGAGCCTGGCAGGAATTGTGCTAACAGGTGTAGTTGCATGGCTGCAGCCGTGTGCCAAAGGGTCATGGCGAGCCTGCACAGAGGATAAGAGTGAGTCCCTCCCTGCTTGTTGATGTACCACATCACTGTGGTGTTGTCTGTTTTGATCAGCAGAGGCCCCAGGGAGAGTAGGGGTCTGAAAGCTGTCAGAGCGTGCTGAACAGCTAACATCTCTTTTTAGTTGATGGGCAGATGTATTTGATTTGGGCTCCACTGGCCCTGAATGCACCTGCTGTCCAGGTGTGCACCCCAGACATAGTCTGATGCGCCTATGGTGAGGGTCTGGGAGGCGTGGGTTAGTGAGAAGGGAAATCCTTTATTGTGGCAGCAAGCTGCTGCCCACCAAAGAAAATATTTCCTTAGACAAGGTATCATTGGTATTAGAGTTTCAGGTCTTGACAGTGCCGACACCAAAGGCTTTTTAGGTACCACTGTAGTTTCCTCATATGCTGTCTGGCATCTGGAATAAGTAGAATGCAATAAGCCATGAACCCTAGAGTGTGCAGGATTTTCCTTGTGGATAACTGGGTCCTGGTGGCTAGTTGAGAGAAAGTTTGTTTTTCTGGTGTAAGAAATGCCATCTGGAATGCTGTGTCCAGGCTTGCTCCCAGGAATACAATTTTTTTTGTGTGGGTACTAGTTTTGATTTCTTTTCGTTGATAGTATACCCCAGGTAGATCAGTAGGTCCTTTACAAAGGTCAGGTGCTTTAGCAGCTTTTCCTGACTGTCTGCCTGAACCAGGCAGCCTTCTTAAGTATGGGTAAATATGAATATTTCTTGGCCTGCAAAAAGCAATGGCGGGAGCCAGACATTTTGTAAAAACTCTGGGAGCAGTGGATAAGCCAAAGGGAAGCAGAGAGAACTGAAAGTGCAGTGATCATGCTCTGAAACGTAGGTATTTCCTGCATGATTCCCTGATTGGGCTGTATAGGTAGGCCTCTCTTTTGGGTCTAGGGTGGCTAACCAAGCATCCTTGGAAAGCATAGGAAGAAGCTGCCGGAGGGTGAGCATTTAGAATTTTGGTATCACCAGAAAGGTGTTTAGAATGAATAGGTTGAGGATGGGACGCCATGTTCTCTCTTTTCTGGGTACCAGGAAGAGTCTGGAGTGGAAACCTTGTCCTGTCTGTTCTGCAGGAACATGCTCGGTTGCCCTCAGAGAGGAGGGAAAGGACTTGCTTTTTGGCCTCTGCTCACTGACTTGGGGGAAGACCTGGAAACCCTTGTAGGGTTGGCAGTGTGTAAAAATCAAATCTGTATCCCTGGGGCACTATGCTGAAGACCCATCGGTCATTGGTAATGGTGGATCAGATGCTTGCGTGGAAGGAGAGTTTTCCTCCTAGGGGTAATTGCAGGTAGGCAGAGGGAGGGGGGGTGGAGGTGTAAAGTCATTGTGAGCTCTTACCACAAGGAGGTAGCTTTGCACTCCCTAAAACCAGGAACTCCATTGCTTAGATCTCTGCATTCTCTGGGGCTGTCATCTGGGGGCCTGCTTTCCCTGGGTCTGGGCTGAGCTGACCTGGGGGGGCAGGAAACGACCAGTGCTTGGAGGGGCAATGCCTACTGGACCTGTAAGAAGTCTATAACTGTCTGCATAGATTTAGCTTTTTCTTCTGTCTTTTTTAGGCCTCTTCTGCCTTGGTGCCAAATAAGTTGTCTTTGTGCAAGGGTGCGTCCAATAGTTTGGATTTGACATGGTCTGGCAAGGTCTGTTCCTTAAGCCAAGCATGTCTTCTAAGTACAGAACCAGTAACTGCTGCACTGCAAGATGCTTCTAGGTGTCAAACCCACATTGTAAGGTGTGCTTAGTTACTTGACTTGAAGAATGCATTAACTCTTGTAACTCTATGTTCTGCACAAGCATGGAAAGAAGATATATTTTGTTTGAGGAGTTCCATGGTATGTTGCTGATATTTCAGCATATGGAGCTGACAATTTAATGCTCTAATAGCAAGAGTAACAGAGGTGTTTACTTTTTTACCCCATCTGTCTAATGCTCGGGAATCTCTATCTGAGGGGATGGGATTCTTAACTGAAGTTGCTTTGATTCCTTTAGGTCCTTGAGAGATGACCTCGGGTCAGCAGTAGGATTTTTGAAAATACATTTGAGAGAGTCAGAGACTCTATAGTACCTATCAGGTTTCCTGAGAGCAGGAGGGAGGGTGTCAGAGGTCAGACTGGATTCCATAAAAACATCATCCACAACATCCAGGACAGGAGGAATGGCCAGAGGTCTGTGCTGTGGAAGATCAAAGAATTCCCTGAGTCTCTTTTTGACTGAAGGTAGTCCTGACATTCCCATTGGAAATGTTCCCTTAAAGTATGTAGGGTTTCTCCAAAAAGGAAAAGTCCTCAGGTGGAGAGGCTGAAGGGATGGATTCCTCTGTATCAGAATCCTCATAAGCAGAGAGGGGCTGCATATCTTCATATTCAGATACATCAGAGTCATCAGACTACTGTTCAGATAAAACTACTGGGGACAAGTCTCTTTCTTTTGGAAGGGGTAGTCTGTCTTCCCCTGATAAGTATTATAAGGTCTTCTGCCATTTTAAGCTTTATGTAGAGTATCGGTAGTGCAAAGTACTTCCTCGGAAGCTGGTGTCTGCTCAGTGGCTCCGGACCCATCCAAGGTAGAGACATCAACAGGACCCTTAGTCGAAGAAGAGTCTCGTGGCATACCGAACTCCGAAAGGGTCTCAGTAGTGGCCTGCGAATACACAGAAGCAGCCCATCAGGGGCTAAGAGCCTCACTGAGGACCAGAGAAATGACGACTAGCTTAACGGAAGCGTCAACAGTTTTGGACCTGTGCGGTCTCTGTCTTTATCCTTATGTTTTTTCGAAAGATCGGTTGTCGGATGGCTTACCGAAGCCATATCCGAAGTCGAAGACTGAGAGCGAAAATATCTAGCTACAATAAGGGCCCGATGACATATAGTTCTGGTGTTGAGCAAAGCACAAAAGCGACAGCGGAGGACGTTGTGGTCTGGGCCTAAACAAGTGATGCAGTAGGAATGAAAGTCTCGGTGTGGTATTTGCTTTCCACGGGCGAGAAAATTTACTTTTTCTGACATCGGTTAGAGCAAGAAAAAAGGATCCCCAATTGGGTACTTGGCTTTAGAAGACTTCAACTTCAATTTAGAAACAAAAAACTCAGGTAGTGGCCAACTGGCAGTCGTGCGAACTGCTTCTGCTTCGGGCTCCTCGGCAAGAAAGACTGATGTAATGGTGTCGGCTGCCTGTTTTTATACCACTGACCACCTGACATCAGTCTTGGAGCGACAGCAATGACGCAGAAATACTAAGCCTCTGGTATTCGGGCCAACTGAGGGCTTCCCTGGCAGGGATAACCCAAACGTGATGACTGCAACAGTGAAACATGAAGAACATCTACATTTTGTCAGACTGAATTTTATCCGTTATTGACTTTTTTTTTAATGGAACAAGACTTCATTTTAACATCTTTCAGTAGCTGCATAAGTCAGTGTCTGTACATCTCTAACATTCTTTTGCATTTCATCTCTCTGCCAGCTGTACTATTAGCAAAAAAATCTCCATTTCATGTAAAAAAGAAGTTATGTTCTTATCTTAATGTTTCATCTGTGTTGTCGATCTTCATTGATTCTTGACAGTTGGGTTTCGGTTCCGTCCTCGGAACTGACTCGGCCGTTATAACAAGCTTACGCCAACCAGAAACTCTCAAGCTAAGGCTACCCATAGTGCCTCTCTCCCCTTCCCTTCAGATTTAATTAGCCCATAGAAATAAAAAGTGGAAGCTATGTCTGAGCAACTGCCTACTACAGAGCCAGGACTAGTTCCGAACCTCCAGGAGTCTTTGGAGGAGGTAGGAGGGTGGGATGTCAAAAATGAATGAAGATCGACAACACAGATGGAATGTTATGGTAAGAACATAACTTCCTTATCTGATGTAGTCAATCTTCATTCACTCATGACAATTGGGACAGAGTCCCTAGCTACTTTATGGGAGGCCCTAAGAAAGGATATTGCTGAGCACCATAGAGCCAAAGGAAGCACTTCCCCTGGAGACCATATCCAATTTGTAATGAGTGATAAAGGTATGAGGGGTAGGCCAAGTAGCTGCTGCACAAATGTCATCCATGGAGGTTCTAGAATGAAAGGCCACTGAAGTGGAAACTGACCTGGTAGAATGAGCATTGACTTTAGCTGATAGACTCATTTTATTTTGATGATAAACAAAGAAACAAAGGTGATGCAATCTCTCAACCATTTCTGCAAGGTGACTTTGGAAACTGGTTTGCCTAGTAGAAAAAGACAGTTGGGCCCGATTTCCTGAATGATTTTGTTCTAAGTAAAACTAACTGTCTGTGTACGTCCAACAAATGCAAACAATATTCTCCTTGTTTGAAAAATTTGGGAAGAAAACTGGCAGTTCAATGGACTGGTTAATATTAGAGTCTGAGACAACCTTGGGTAGAAAGGAGAAGTTAGTCCTAAGGGATACTCTCTCTCTATGAAAAATGATGCATGGGCACTTTACACACAAAGCTGCAATTCTGATATTCTGCAGGCTAAAGTGATGAGTACTACCAAATAAGGTCTTCCAAGATAAAAAAAAAAAAAAAAAAAAAAATGATATCGCAGGTGGCTGCTGGCTCAAAGGGCTGACGGATCAAAGTTTGTAAGACTAATGTAAAATTCCAAGGTTCAATGGGATCATTAAAGGGTGGCTTCAAATGCATAACTCCCTTTGGGAAGGTTTTGCAAAGGTGGTGAGATATCAAGGAGAAATCATCAAAGCCATTACAGAAATTTAAAACAGCTGCTAAATAGACACTGATAGTAGAAGATCAGGCTCCTGATTAGAGTAAAGTTGATAAATATTCTATCTTATTAATCGAGGCTGAAAAGTACTCAACTCCTTCTCCTTCAGACCAGATCACAAATCTGCTCCATTTGCAAAGATAGAGTTTCTTGGTGGACGGTTTATGGGAAAGACAGATTACTCTGCTTGGCAATTACTGGAAGTGGAGGTACCAAGCAGTCAGCTTGAGACTTTGTAGGTTGGGATGGACTAGCACCTGCGGACGAGAAAGCAGTCCCGGAGTTTGGTCCTGAGTCCACAGACGGTGAACTAGGTGAGGCCAGAGAAAGGGGAACCCAGACTTGACGGGGCCAATAAGGTGCAATGAGGATCAATTTGCTTCTCAACCATTGCACTTTCTACAAAAACTGGGGTATTAGGGGAAAGGGAGGAAAGGCATAAAGCAGTCCCGGGGGCCAATCATGCAGAAGAGCATCGCTCGGGGACTAGGGCGAAGTACCTGCTGCATTTGTGGTTTGTGGGAGATGTAAACAGATCGCAGCAAGGCTGACCCCAATGACAGAAGAGCTCCGTCGCTACTATGGGATTGAGACACCACTCGTGAGGCAGAAGAATGCATCTGCTCAGTTCGTCCGCAATCACGTTGGAATTTTCTGGAAAGTGCACTGCTATCAGAAAGCAGTTGGAGATGATTGCCCATTGGCATACTCTCAAGGCTTCCCGACATAACGGACAGGATCTGGTTCCTCCCTGTTTGTTGATGTACCAGACGACCGACCTGTTGTCTGATTGGATAGCAACTGTCCCCAACAGATGGGCAGACTGGAATGCTTGCAACGCTAAAAGCACCACCCTCAGTTCTAGGACGGTGATATGCAAATTGGCCTCTAAGGGGGACCAAGTGCCTTGGATTTGTCTTTCTCTGAAATTGCCCATCCCCCACCCCATCAGGGATGCATCAGTGGTTACTACAGCCTTGGGCTGAGGGGGTGAAAAGAGTGACTCCATAAAGCACAGTTGTGTACATTTACCACAAATGTAGATTTTCGAGTGTATTCACTGTTGCAGTCATTACATTTGGGTAATCTGCTGGCAGGTTGCCCTCAGTCAGCCTGATTAACAAAGTCTTGGGTCCTGCGTCAGTTGCTGTCCCTTCTTCCATGACGTCAGGTCATCAGAGGTATAAAACATGCAGCCGATGCCATTACATCAGCTTTCTTGCCCCAAATGTCAGGTGCTCTCCAAATGGAGAGCAAATAAAATTAAAAACACAAAAAGATACCTCCAACCAAAAGCAAATACACCAAAAAGGCTTTTAAGCATAGTAAAAGAAAGTAGAGGTATAGTCAGTGAAAAACAGGTGGCTGGAGGGAGGGTAACCAGGACTGCAACAGTGAATACACTCAAACATCTGCATTTATGGTAAGTGTACACAACTGTACTATGTTCTTCATGTTTCACTGTTGCAGTCATTACATTTGGGTAGATTCCCAAAGCTATGGTTGGGAGGAGGAATTTATACAGTATTAGGACCAGCAATAAAGCCCTGCAAGGGAGCAGTGGCAAAGCCAGCTCTGGATTTAGAGAAAATTGGTAAATGATACTGCTTGGTGAAAGTATGTACAGAACTCCAGGTAGCAGCTTCTAGAATATCCCTGGTTGGAACACCTCTGACAAAAGGCTGCAGAACTAGATGCAGCCCTGGTGGAGTGAGATCTGATCCCCTGGGGGATAGGTTTTCCATGGTGCTTATACAGAAATTAATGCAATGACTTACCCATTTAGAAATGGTTTTGTTTTGAAATAGCCTTCCCTTCTGCCCCAGCAGCAAATGCTACTAGCAATTGTTCACATTTTCTTCGAAATTTAGGTCTGTCCAAGTAGAATCTAAGTTGTCTGTGCACGTCCAAGGAATGCAGAATCCGCTCCCCTTTGTTCTGTGGATTGGGAAAGAAGGTTGGCAAATGAATGTACTGATTAAGAGTCACACTGGAAACCACCTTGGGCATGAAGGACGGATTGGTCTTCAGAGATACCCTGTCTGCATGAAAGATGATGAAAGGCTCCACACTTACATAAGGGCCTGTAATTCAGACATCCTTCTAGCTGACGTGATTGCTAAAACAAAGGCTGTTTTCCAAGAAAGAAATTTTAAGTCTGTAGTAGCAGCTGGCTCGAAAGGAGGTAGAGTGAGCTTCTCCAAAACAAAGTTAAGGTCCCAGGCAGGGGTAGGAGCTCTTTTGGGTGGTCTCAAGTTCTTTGCCCCTCTGAGATGCTGCTTGAGCAGGGGATGAGAAAAGAGGGGTGGTTCTGTGTTACAGTGAGCTGAAATAGCTGAAGTGTGGATTTTAATAGAGGAAAAAGACAGGCCCTTGTGAAGCATCTCAGTTATGTATTGCAAAATCTGAGGTAAATTGGGCGCTGCTGTGCTCATCCCTAAAAAAGAAGTTATGTCTTACCATAACGTTCCATCTGTATTGTTGATCCTCGTTCAGTCATTACGTATGGGTATCGGTTCTGACCTCAGAACCAAGCCAGCCATCTTCCAAGCTCACGTCAGCTACAAACTCTCGAGCTAAAACTCTTACCCAGAATTCCCCTCTCCCTGTTACCTCAGATTGAGTTTGCAAGTCAAAAGAAGGTAGGGGCTACCTCTGGTCAAATGACCTAAAAGAACTGGATGGTGAGATCCACTAGAAGCCACAGGAGGGGGAAGGAGGAAGGGTTGTAATGACTGAACGAGGATCAACAATATAGATGGAAAGTACAGTTGTGTAGACAATATAAATGCAGATGTTCGAGTGTATTCACTGTTGCAGTCATTACATTTGGGTAATCTGCTGGCAGGTTGCCCTCAGTCGGCCTGAATAACAAAGTCTTGGGTCCTGCGTCAGTTGCTGTCTCCTCTTCCATGTTGTCAGGGGTATAAAACATGCAGCCGACGCCATTTTACTCAGTTTTTCTTGCCCCAGATGTCAGGTACCCCCCAAATGGGGAGCAAAAATATATAAATATAAATAAACGGTAAATATATAGATGCACATTTAGGAACATAAACTTTACCTTCAACTAAAAGCAAATACACCACAAAGGTAAGTGAAGGAAAGGAAAGGTATAGAAGGGGGATGGCGGGTGGGTAACCCGGACTACAACAGTGAATACACTCGAACATCTTCATTTATGGTAAGTGTACACAACTGTACTATGTTCTTCGTGTTTCACTGTTGCAGTCATTACATTTGGGTAGAATCCCAAAGCTATGGATGGGAGGATGGAACTAAACAGCATTAGGAGTGGCTATAAGGCCCTGCAGGACTGCAGAGGCAAAGCCTGCCCTGGATTTGGAAAAGAGAGGTAAATGATGATGCTTTGTGAAGGTATGAACAGAGCTTCAAGTAGCAGCTTCTAGAATGTCTTTGGTTGGAACTCCTCTGAGAAAAGCTGCTGAAGTAGAGGCAGCCCTGGTGGAAGGTGATCTGATCCCCCTGGGCACCGGTTTACCATGGTGCAAATAGCAGAAACAAATGCAGTGACTTATCCACATAGAAATAGTCTGCTTTGATATAGTCTTCCCCTCTGACCCTGCAGAAAATGCTACCAGTAGTTGCTCAGATTTTCTTAGAGATTTGGTCCTGTTTAAGTAGAATCTTAGTTGTCTGTGCACATCCAATGAATGCAGAATCCGCTCCCCCTTGTTCCGCGGATTTGGGTAAAATGTTGGCAGATGAATGGTCTGGTTAAGAGCCACACTGGATACCACCTTAGGCATAGAAGAAGGATTGGTCCTGAGGGACACCCTGTCCGGGTAAAATATAATAAAAGGCTCCACTGCCATGAGAGCCTGTAGTTCTGAAACTCTTCTTGCTGAAGTGACTTCCAAGAGAAAAGTTGTTTTACAAGATAGAAATTTTATATCCGTAGTAGCTGCTGGTTCAAAAGGAGGCAGGGTGAGTTTTTCCAGCACGAAATTGAGGTCCCATGCAGCAGTTGGAGATCTTCTGGGAGGCCTTAAATTTTTGGCCCCTCTAAAATACTGTTTAAGCAGAGGATGAGAAAAGAGGGGAGGCTCTGTGTTGTAATGAGCCGAGATGGCAGAGGCATGGATTTTTACTGAAGAAAAAGATAGGCCCTTGTCAAGCATCTCAGTCAAATATTGTAAAATCTGAGGAATATTGGCTTTTGCTGTGTCTGTTCCTTGTGCTTGGTTCCAATCACAGAATCTCTTCCATTTATCAGCAGAAGATTTTCTAGTACTAGGCCTTCTGGCTTCCAAAATGACATGCATCACAGATTTACTGAGAGGTGTGTTGTTTGAATAATCAAATGATCATCCATGCTGCAGTGTTCAGAGTTTGGAGCTGAGTGTGCAGAATTTGATTGTTCTGCTGAGGCAGTAGATGAGGTATTTGAGGCAAGTACCAAGGGGGGAGTTGAGACGTATTCCTTAGAATTGGGTACCAGTGTTGTCGAGGCCAGTCCGGAGCAACTAGGATCATTTTTGTTTTTTCCTGTCTGACTTTTTAGTAAGACCTTGGAGAGAAGAGGCAGAGGGGGAAAGGCATAGACTGATACGTTTTTCCAACTGAAGGATAGGGCGTCCACTTTCCATGCTTTTTTGTGATGAATTCTTGTGCAGAATTTGTCCAGCTGATCATTTTGGGGAGAGGCAAATAGATCTATGTATGGGCTCCCCCATTTCTGTGCTAACATGCTGAAGATTTGTGGATCCAGTTTCCATTTGTGTGGGTCCACAAGATTTTTGCTTAGGTCGCCTGCCAGAGTATTTTGCTTTTCTGGCAGGAATTGAGCTTGAAGATGTATCTGGTAAGTCAAAGCCGTGTTCCACAATGTCATGGCTAGTCTGCAAAGGGGGTAGGAATGTGTACCCCCCCCCCCCGTTTATGTACCACATAATCGTGGTGTTGTCCTGGAAGAAGTAGGTCCTTGAAGGCTGACAGAGCATTCTGAACAGCTAGCATCTCTTTCTGGTTGATATGCAGATGCATTTGTTTTGGGCTCCATTTGCCCTGAATGCATCTCCCCGCCAGCTGGGCCGCCCCAAGCATAGTCTGATGCGTCTGCAGTTAGGGTTTGGGTGGCAGGGGGTTAGAGTGAAAGACAGTCCCTTGTTTTGGTGACATGTCTCCACCCACCAAAGAAACTCCTGTTGTAGGCAGGGAATGAGAGGTATCATTGTTTCCAGACTGTGACAATGTTGGCTCCATAAACTTTTTAGGTACCATTGAAGTTTCTTCATATGCAGTCTTGCATATGGAATTAGTAGAATGCAGGATGCCATGAACCCCAAAGCCTGCAGAATTTGTCTTGCAGATAACTGGGTTTTTGTTGCCATTTGTTTGAAGTATACTGTCAGTTGCCTTTGTTTGTCTGGCGTAAGGTAAGCCATCTGGGCAGTTGTATTCAAGCTTGCAACCAGGAATGTAATTATTTGAGAGGGTACTAGTTGGGATTTCTTTTCGTTTATAGTGTACCCCAGGCATGTTAGAAGCCTCTTTACAAATGCCAGATGTTGAAGAAGAGAGTGTCCTTGTCCTCTGCTTGAATGAGACAGTCGTCCAGATAAGGATAAATTTGCATACCCATTTGTCTGCAGAATGCAATTACTGGTGCCAGGCACTTTGTAAAGACCCTGGGCACAGTAGATAAGCCAAAGGGCAGTGCAGGGAATTGGTAATGCAAAACACCTGCCTTGAAGCGGAGGTATCTTCTGCATGATTCCCTTATTGGGATATGCAGGTATGCCTCAAGTCTAGAGTCACTAACCAAGCGTTTCTGCCCAGCATAGGCAGTAGCTGTTGTAAAGTCAGCATTTTGAATTTTGGAATGTCCAGGAACATGTTCAAAATCGATAAATCCAGTATTGGACGCCAAGAATCATCTTTTCTGGGTACCAGGAAGAGTCTTTAATAAAAACCTTGTCCTTTTTCCTTTTCTGGTACTGGCTGAATAGCCCTCATATCTATGAGGGACATAACTTGTTTCTGAGCCACTGCCCACTGATTTTGTGGCAGATCTGGCCATAAGTTTGGAATTGGCAAAGTATGGAAATGAAATCTGTACCCCTGGGATACTATGTTCAATACCCACTTGCCCTGGGTAACTGCCAATTTTTTGTATAAAGTGCTAGCCCCCCCAAGGGGGCTGCCAAAAGATAAGTGCTTGGTGATGGAAGAGGAAAGTCATTGAGACTGTTTACTGTAGGGTTGTCCTTTGTTTCCTCCAGATTTGGAGGTGGAGACACCCCATTGCTTTGACCTGTAAGAACCCTGTGATTGGTATCTGGAGCCTCTTGAGCACCTGGGTTTGCCTTGAGTGGATCTGTTGGACACCGGAAAGGACCAATTTTTAGTAGGCCAGTGCCTACTGAACCTGGGTGGCTGCACTTGCAAGAAATATTTTACAGTTTGCATAGATTTAGCTTTGTCTTCCATTTTCTTTAAAACCTCTTCTGCTTTACTACCAGAGTGTCATGCTGCAAGGGGGCATCCAACAATTTAGCTTTAACATGATCAGGCAGATTTTGCTCCTTGAGCCAGGCATGCCTTCTAATCACATATCCAGTAACTGCGGCCCTGCTAGAGGCCTCCAAGGAATCAAAACCACATTGCAAAGTATGCTTTCCAACCTGTTCTGTTGAATGCAATAATTCCTGTAATTCTTTACTTTCCACACAAACAGAAATCAACATAATTTCTGTTTCAGTAGGCCCATAACATGCTGTTGATATTTAAGCATATGAAATTGGCAGTTTAAGGCACTGATTGCCAAGATAGCAGACGTATAAACCTTTTTTCCCCATCTATCCAGCACCCTGAAATCTCTTTCAGAAGGGGTAGGATTTATGGCTGTAGAGGCCTTAACACCCTTGGGACCCTGTGAAATAGTCTCAGAGTCAGTAGCAGGATTTTTGAATAGAAATTTGTGTGAGTCAGGAACCCTGTAATATCTGTCTGGCTTACTAGGAGCTGGAGGTAGGGAATCAGGAGCCATGCTTGATTCCGAAAAAAACATCATCAGCAATGTCTAATACAGGAGGTATAGCCAAAGGCCAATGCTGAGGAAGAAGAAGAAAATCCCTAAGCCTCTTTTTTGAATCAGAAAATTCCCGACTTTCCCAGTGGAAATGCTCCCTTAAGGTATGTAAAGTTTCCCCAAATGAAAAGTCCTCAGGGGGGAAGCAGAGGGAATGGAATCCTCTGCATCAGAATCCTCATAAGTAGGTATGGACAAATCCAGGTCATTAGAAGAGTCAGAAGAAACAGAGTCCTGATCAGAAGATTCATAGTCAAGCTCAGCCCTAGGCCTCTTAGGGGTGGGGGGTGGGGAGGGGGTTGACTACCCCTGATCAGAATAATTAGATTTTCAGCCATTTTGATCATTTATTTTTTAGGCATAGGGGCCTGAACATGTGGCCTGGGCGTCGTTATTTTAGACATAGATCGAGATTTAGGCCTTAGAATTGAAGGTGGAGTTGGTTTAATATGCAAGTCTGTAGGCCTGAATATACCCTCAGTAGCCGGTGCCTGCACAGCGGCTCCAGACCCATCCAAGGTAGAGACATCCATGGGTTCCATAGGTGAAGCATCTCGCTGCACACCGGACTCCGAATGGGTCTCAGTAGAGGCCTGCGAATCAGAAGTAGTGGGTATCAGGGGCTGTGAACGCGCCTCACTGAGTACCGGCGAACTGGCGACTGGCTTAGGAGAAGCGTCGTTGGCAGTTTTGGACCTCAGCGGCCTGTCTCTGTCTTTATCTTTGCATTTTTTTGAAATCCTGGTAGTCAGATGGCTAACCAATGACATTTCTGGATAATTAAACCGAGAACCGAAATATTTAGAGGCAAAAATGTACCGATGACAGACGGTGCGCTGATTAAATAAGGCACAAAACCGACAGCAAGGTATGTCGTGGTCAGGGCCTAGGCAAGGAATACAGTACAAATGAAAATCTTTATGAGGTATTTGCTTTCAACAAGTAATGCAATTATTAACTTTTACTGACATCGGAAAGGAGCAAGGAAAAGTTTACCCAACGGGGTACTTACCTTTAAGTTGAAGACTTCAGTTCTGAAACTCGAAAACGAAAATTTCAGGAGTCGGCCGACTGGCACTTGCGAACTGCTTCTGCTTCGGGCACCGCACAGCAAGAAAGACTGGATGTAATGGCGTCGGCTGCATGTTTTATACCCCTGACGACCTGACATCATGGAAGAAGGGACAGCAATCGACGCAGGACCCAAGACTTTGTTAATCAGGCCGACTGAGGACAACCTACCAGCAGATTACCCAAATGTAATGACTGCAACAGTGAAACACGAAGAACATCTGTACTATGTTCTTCGTGTTCCAATGTTGCAGTCATCACCTGAGAGAGGATTCCCAAAGCTGAGGAGAGGGGGTGGAAGGATAGGTTACAGTCCTATGCATCGGTCAGCAGGCCCTTCAGAACTGCAGAGGCAAACCCTGCCCTAGACTTAGAAAAAAAGAGGTAGGTGGTAATGCTTTGTAAGGTTATGGACAGAGGTCCAGGTGGCAGCTTCCAAGATCTCCCTGGTGGGGACTCCTCGGAGGAAAGCTGCGGAATTGGAGGCTGCCCTAGTGGAATGGGTACTGACAGACTTGGGGGGGGGGGGTTCCCATGTAGTCTGTAGCAGAAATAGATACAATGTGATATCCATTTGGAAATGGTTTGTTTGGAAATGGGCTTCCCCTCTGCCCCAGGGGCAAAGCTGACAAGTAGTTGGTCTGTTTTCAGAATGGTTTAGTACGGTCCAGATAGTATTCGAGTTGTCTGTGCACGTCTAGCGAGTGTAGAATTCTTTCCCCTTTGTTTTGAGGGTTGGGAAAGAAAGTGGGCAGGTGTATGGCCTGGTTGAGGGTCACATCAGATACCACCTGGGATCAAGGAGGGGTTAGTCCTTAGGGAGACTGTCTACATGGAAAATGATGAAGGGGTCAACAGCCATAAGAGCCTGAAGTTCTGATACCCTTCTGGCTAAGGTGATAGCTAGTAGGAAGGCAGTCTTCCAGGAGAGGTATTTCAGTTCTGCAGAAGCAGCAGGTTCAAAAGGAGGGAAGGTTAGTTTTTCTAGAATGTAATTCAGGTCCCAGGGTGGCGTGGGAGGCCTTCTGGGAGGTCTGATATTAGAAGCCCCTCTGAGGAATTGCAAAATGATGAGAGAAGAGGGGTGGGTCTGAATCGTAATGGGCAGAAATGGCTGAGGCATGGATTTTAATAGAGGAGAAAGACAGGTCACTATTCAGCAACTCAGCTAGGTAACCCAAGATAAGAGGGATGGGAGGTACTGGCCCCTTTGGACTGGTTCCAGGAGCAGAATCTTTTCCATTTCCCTGCATATGATTTTCTGGTACTGGGCCTTCTGGCCTCTGTGGTGATATGTCTAGGACCCGTTTGCTTAACAGTGACTCCTTGTTAGCTTTTAAGGTATAAGCCATGCTGAAAGATTGAGAGTCTAAGTCTGGATGCAGTATCTTCCCCCTCACATGGGTCAAAAGGTCTGAGATCAGGGGAAGCTGCTTGGGGGGCTGTAAGGTCAGGCTGCGCACTAAGGGGTACCAATGCTGTCTGGGCCAATCTGGAACAATGAGGATGGCCTTTGGTCTCTCCTCCCTTATTCTGATCAGTACCTTGGGAATAATGGGCAGAGGAGGGAACATGTACACAAAAGAGCTCCAGGAGAAGATCAAGGCATCCACACCTTCCACGCTAGGACTTTTGCAGCTGGTGGTTGAGGTGCAAGGCAGAGAGATCCACTTCAAGAGTCACCCACTCCTGAGTGATTTGCAGAAAGATTTCCGTTTGTTGCTGCCATTCATGTGGGTCCAGTAAGTTTCTGCTTAGGTGATCTGCCAGGGTGTTGTTGACCCCTGGTAGGTACTGGGCAATTAGGTGTAGACCCATGGAGGTGGCTGTAAGCCACAGGCTCATGGCTAACCTGCACAGAGGGCAAGATTGGGTCCCCCCCCCAGTCTGTTATACCACATTACTGTGGTGTGTTTTTATAAGGAGAACCCCTAGCCTGAGATGAGGTTTGAAAGATGTCAAAGCCTTTCGTATTGCCATAATTAGTTTATAATTGATATGCAAGTGAAGTTGCTGGGCATCCCAAAGGCCTTGGGTGCACCTGCCTGCTAGGTAAGCTCCCCAAGCAATGTCTGAGGCATTGGTGGTGATGGTCTGGTCAGAAGGGTGGTGGATGAAGGGAAGACCCTTGTTCCTGGCACAGCCCTCTAACCACCAGAGAAATTAGTCCCTTACACATGGGATCAGAGGGAGAGAGGTCTCTAGGGACTGAGTGCTGGCACCAAAGGTTCTTTAAATACCACTGAAGTTTTCTCATGTGAAGCCTGGCTAGAGGAATGAGAAGGATGCAAGATGCCATGTATCAGAGGGCCTGCAGGAACTTTTTCGCAGTGAGATGACTTCTGGAAGTTAGCTGGGAAAACTAAAGAGGCAGGAAGCTCTGCTTTTCTGGGGATAGAAAGGCCATTTGTGATGCTGTGTCCAGCACAGCTCCCAAGAAAATTATCTTCCTGGTTGGGTTTTGCTTTGATTTCTTCTCGTTGATGGTGAACCCTAGGGAAATTAGGAGTGATTTGACAAAGAGAAGGTCCTGGAGAAGCTTTTCTTTGCACTCTGCCTGAATGAGGCAGTCGTCCAGGTAAGGGTAAATCTGTATACTTCTCTGTCTGCAGAATGCTAATGGCTGGGGCCAAGCATTTGGTGAATACTCTGGGAGCAGTAGATAAGCCAAAGGGCAGTGCAGAGAAAGTACAGTTGTGCACACTTACCATAAATGTAGATGTTCAAGTGTATTCACTGTTCCAGTCATCACATTTGGGTTATCCCTGCCAGAGTAGCCCTCGGCCGGCCAGAAAACCAATGACTTAGTATTTCTGCGTCGGTTGCTGTGGCTTGAAGACTAACATCAGGTCATCAGTAGTATAAAGTAAGGCAGCTGACGCCATTACATCACTTTTTCATGCCCTAACCTATCAGGAGCCCACAAGTAGGAGGCCAGGTTCTGGTGGAAGAAACCCCACCAGTGGAAAATAAATACCAAAACGTCCCTTGTAATTTAAGGAGAGCAAGTTAGAATGGTAATAAAAGGAGAAAGAGAAGAAAGGGGGATGGAGGGAGGGAGGGAGGGAAACCAGGACTGCAACAGTGAACAGACTCGAACATCTACATTTATGGTAAGTGTACACAACTGTACTATGTTCTTAGTGTTTCACTGTTGCAGTCATCACACTTGGGTTGATTCCTAAAGCTGAGGAAAAGGGTGAAGGCAGTCAATGCAACTAGGGGCTGGCTAGGATGCCCTGCAAGACTGCAGAGCCAAAACCTGCCCTGGATATGGAGAAGGGAGGCAGGTGGTAATGCTCGGTAAAAGTGTGAACAGATGTCCAGGAGGCAGCCTCCATGATGTCCCTGGTGGGGACTCCTCTGAGGAAAGCTACAGTGGTGTAGGCTGCTCTGGTGGAGTGTGTCCCGACCCCCATGGGGGAGGCTTTCCATGCTGTTTGTAGCAGAAGTGGATGCAGTGTACTATCCATTTTGACATGGTTTGTTTGGACATGGCTTTGCCTTCTGCCCTGTAGCAAAGCTATCCAGCAATTGATCAGACTTTCTGAAGGATTTAGTCCTTTCAAGATAGAATCTGAGCTGTCTGTGCACATCTAGAGAGTGAGGAATCCTTTCCCTGTTGTTCTGGAGATTGGGAAAAAAGGTGGGCAAATGAATGGACTGGTTGAGAGCCACACTGGAAACCATTTTGGGCATAAAGGATGGATTAGTTCTGAGGGATACCCTGTCTGCATGGAAGATGATGAAGGGTTCCACAGCCATGAGTGCTTGCAACTCAAGACTCATCTGGCTGAAGTGATGGCCAGAAGGAATGCTGTTTTCCAGGAGAGAAATTTTAGCTCTGCAGAAGAAGCTGGTTCGAAAAGGGGCAGGGTGAGGTTTTCCAAAACAAAGTTAAGGTCCCAAGCTGGTGTTGGTGCCCTTCTGGGTGGCCTCAAGTTGTTAGCCCCTCTTAGGAACTGTTTGATCAAAGGATGTGAGAAAAGGGGCTGCTCAGTGGGAAAATGAGCAGAAATAGCAGAGGCATGAATTCTTAAAGAGAACACTGTGTAGTAGGTCAGCTAAGTAATCCAGGATGAGAAGGAGGAAGGGCTGTACCATATTGGCTCCCTTAGCCTGGATCCGATCCAGGTGCAGAAGCTTTTCCATTTGTCAGCATAAGACTTTCTGGTGCTAGGACATCTGGCCTCACGGATAACATCCAGAACCTGTTTACTGAGGTTGGCTCTGGGATAGAGAATAAGCCAAGCTGACAAACTGAGAGTCGGCAATTGGGGATGCATGAATTCCCTTTCCCTCTGGGTCAGGAGGTTTGGAATCTGAGGAAGATGTCGGGGGGGGGGTGGGGAGAGGCTGTGCAGCAGGGGGTAGCAGTGCTGCCGGGGCCAGTCTGGAGCTGTAAGAATGGTCCTTGGTTTTGCCTCCCTTATTTTGAGCAGTACACTGGGGATGAAAGGGAGGGGAGGAAAGGCACAGACCCAGGGTACGGACAGGGCATCCACTTTCCAAGCCATGCAGTGATGCTCTCTGGTGCAGAATTTGCTGAGCTGATGGTTGGTGTGGGAGGCAAAGAGGTCGACCTTCGGGGTTCCCCATTTCTGAGTTATTAGGGTGAAGGTACTTGTGTTGAGTTGCTACTCAATTAAGATTTCTGCTTAACTGGTCTGCTAGAGAGTTTAGAGAGCCTGGTAGGAATTGTGCTAACAGGTGTAATTGCATGGCAGAGGTTGTGAGCCAAAGGGTCATGGCCAGCCTCCATAGGGGGTAGGAGTGAGTCCCTCCCTGCTTGTTGATGTACTGCATCACAGTGGTGTTGTCTGTTTTGATCAGGAGAGCCCCTGGAGACAGAAGTGGCCTGAAGGCTATTAAGGCATACTGCACAGCCATCATCTCTTTTTGATTGATGTGCAGAGGGATTTGCTGTGAGCTCCATTGGCCCTGTATGCACCTGCCGTCCAGGTGGGCACCTCAAGCGTAGTCTGTGGTGAGGGTCTGGGTGGCAGGAGGTGGGGAGAAAGGCATTCCCTTGTTGTGGGAGCATGCTGCTTCCCACCAAAGAAAATCTTTTCTGAGGCAAGGAATTATAGGTAGAAGAGTTTCCATGTCCTGAGAGTGTTGGCACCAAAGGCTCTTTAGGTACCATTGAAATTTCCTCGTATGCAGTCTGGCATATAGAATGAGTAGCATGCAAGATGCCATGAACCCCAGAGCTTGCAGGATCTTCCTTGCAGTTAGCTGGGGCTGGTGGCTAGTTGAGAGACGTAGGCGGTCAGGAAAATTTGCTTCTCTGGAGTAAGGTATGCCATCTGGGATGCTGTATCCAGACTTGCTCCTAGGAAAATTATCCTTTGTGCGGGCACCTGTTTGGATTTCTTTTCGTTGATTGTCTACCTTGGGGAGGTTAGTAGGATCTTTACAAAGGCCAGGTGCTTGAGCAGCTTTTCCTGGCTGGCTGGCTGGCTGCCTGCCTGAATAAGGCAGTCGTCTCAGTATGGGTAAATCTGAATAATTCTTTGTCTGCAGAAGGCAATGGCCAGAGTCCGACATTTTGTGAAAAGTCTGGGGAGTAGTAGATAAGCCAAAGGGAACCACAGAGAACTGAAAGTGTTGAGTTCCTGCCCGAGTCCCTGATAGGAATGTGAAGGTAGGCCCTCTTTTAGATCTAGGGTGGCTAGCCAAGCGTTCTTGGAGAGCATTGGTAACAGTTGTTGTAGGGTGAGCATTTTGAATTTTGGGATCACCAGCAAGGTGTTTAGAATGGATAGATCGAGGATGGGGTGCCAGGTGCCCTCTTCTCTGGGTACCAGAAAAAGTCTGGAGTAGAAACCTTGGCCTATCTTTTCTACAGTTACGTGCTCTATTGCCCTCAAGAAAGCAGGGAAAATATTTGTTTTTGAGCCTCTGCCCACTGATTTAGTGGTAGATCTGGGAACCCTTTTGGTGTTGGAAGGGTGTGGAAGGAAAATTTGTATCCCTGAGACACTGTGTTCAGAACCCAGTGGTCCTTGGTAATGGTGGTCCAGGTGCTTGAGTGAAAGGAGAGTTTTCCTCCTAAAGGTAAGTGAAAGTGGGCAAAGGGAAGGGGTGGAAGTGAGTCATTGTGAGCTCTTACCTTAAGGGGGTGGCTTAGAACTCCCTGGTTTGGAAGTAGAAGTAGTCCACTGCTTAAATCCCTGCATTCCCTGGGTCTGCTGTCTGGAGGGTCTGCTTCCACTGGGCCTCGGCTGGGCCAGTTTACTGGGAGAAGGAAAGGACCAGTGCTTGGAGGGACAAGGCCTGCTGAACCTAGGGGGCAGGACCTGCGAGAAATCCTTAACTGTTTGCATAGATTTTGCCTTTTCTTCCATCTTTTTTAAGACCTCTTCTGCCTTAGTGCCAAATAAGTTATCTTTGTGCAAGGGGACATCCGACAATTTAGATTTGGCATGGTCTGGCAGGGACTGTTCCTTAAGGCATGCATGCCTTCTAATGACAGATCCAGTGACTGCTGCCCAGCAAGAAGCTTCTAGGGCGTCAAAACCACAGTGCAAGGTGTGTTTAGTTACTTGACTTGCAGAATGCATTAAATCTTGTAAATCTTTAGATTCATCCCAAGCAGGAAAGGAAGACATTTTTTTGTTTAAGGAAATCCAAGGTATGTTGCTGAAATTTCAGCATATGGAACTGACAATTTAGTGCCCTGATATGAAGAGTAGCTGAGGTGTATACCTTTTTTACCTCATCTGTCTAATGCTCGGGAATCCCTGTCTGAGGGGGTGGGATTCTTAGCAGAGATTGCTTTAATCCCTTTTGGTCCTTGAGAAATGACCTCAGGGTCAGCTATACGATTTTTAAAAAGATATTTGTGTCAGTCAGGGACTCTACAGTACCGGTCAGGTTTTCTAAGAGCAGGTGGAAGGGTGTCAGGAGTCAAGCTGGATTTGAGGAAAACATCCTCCACAACATCCAGGACAGGGGGGGATGGCTAAGGGTCTGTGTTGTGGAAGATCTAGGAATTCCCAGAGTCTCTTCAGACTGAGGGTAGTCCTGACTCTACCATTGGAAATGCTCCCTTAAGGTATGCAGGGTTTCCCCAAAGGAAAAATCCTCTGGAGGAGAGGCTGAAAGAATGGAATCCTCTACATCAAAATTCTCATAAGTGGAGAGGGGTTGCATGTCTTCACATTCAGATGCATCTGATTCACCTGACTCTTGTTCAGGCAAAACTACAGAGGACAGATCTCTTTTAATTTTAGAGGGGGTAGCTTGGCCTCCCCCGATTAACATAAGGTCTTCCGCCATATTAATCATTTGAAACTGAGGAAAGGTAGCAGGCGCCTGAGAGTGGGTCAATGGTTTCATGGGTGTAATTCGTACCCTGGGCCTAAGAAACTTGGTACTTTTAGAAAGAAAGTACAGTTGTGTACAATTACCATACATTTAGATGTTCGAGTGTATTCACTGTTACAGTCATCACACTTGGATTCTGCCAAGGGTAGTCCTCAGTCAGCCTGAATACCAGAGGCTTAGTATTTCTGTGTCTGTTGCTCTCTCTCCAGGACTGACGTTGGGTCGTCAGTGGCATAAAATCAGGCAACCGACGTCATTACATCAGTTTTTCTTGCCCCAACTGTCAGAAGCCCCCAAATAGGGAGCCTAGGTTATGGTGAAAGAACACCACCAGTAGAAAGTAAATACCAAAAATTCCCTGAAAGAAGTGAGGAGAAGAGAGCGAGCGAGAGACAGAGACAAGGGTGATGGAGGGTAGGAACCCAGGACTGTAACAGTGAATACACTCTAGCATCTACATTTATGGTAAGTGTACACAACTGTACTATGTTCTTCGTGTTTCACTGTTGCAGTCATCACGCTTGGCTTGATTCCCAAAGCTGAAGAAAAGGGTGGTGGCAGTCAAGAAGACTGGGGGCTGGATAGGATGCCCTGCAAGACTGCAGTTGCAAAGTCTGCCCTGGTGGAATGCGTCCTGATCCCCTTAGGAGGCACTTTCCCATGCTGTTTGTAGCAGAAATGAATGCAGTGTGCTATCCATTTGGAGATTGTTTGGATATGGCCTTGCCCTCTGCCCCTGCTGCAAAGCTGACTAGCAATTGGTCAGTTTTCCTAAAAGATTTAGTCCTACCCAGGTAAAATGAGTTGTCTGTGCACATCTAGAGAATGCAGAATTCTTTCCCGCTTGTTTTGTGGGTTAGGGAAAAAGGTGGGCAAATGAACTGAATGGTTGAGAGCCACACTGGACACCACTTTAGGCATGAAAGTTGGGATAGTCCTGAGGGAGACCCTGTCAGCATATAAAATTATGACAGGCTCTAAAGCCATGAGTGCTTGTAGCTCTTAACATCTTCTAGCTGAAGTGATGGCCAGAAGCAAGGCTGTTTTCCAAGAGAGGAATTTTAACTCTGCTGAAGCTGCAGGTTCAAAGGGGGGGGGGGTGGGTGAGTTTTTCCAACACAAAGTTAAGGTTCCAAGCTGGGGTAGGAGCTCTTCTGGGTGGCCTTGAATTGTTAGCCCCTCTTAGGAACTGTATGATGAGAGGCTGTGAGAAAAGAGGTGGCTCTGTGCTGTAATGAGCAAAGATGGCAGAGGTATGAATTTTAATAGAAGAGAAGGATAGGCCCCTGTGTAGTAGGTCTGCTAAGTAATCCGGGATGACAGGTAGAGAAGCCTGTGCTGTTTCAGCTCCTTTAGCCTGGATCCAGGTGCAAAACCTTTGCCACTTGTCAGCATAGGATTTTCCAGTGCTGGGGCATTTGGACTCATGCATAACAACCAGGACTTGTTTGTTTAGGCTGGCAGCTACAGGACAGGTCAAGGAATAAGCCAGGCTGTAGGGCTCAGGGTCTGCAATTGTGGATGCATGAATTCTCCACTCTTTTGTCAGGAGTGTTGGGATCTGAGGTAGGTGCCATGGTGACAGGCTGCACAGCAGTGGGTACCAGTGCTGCTGTGGCCAGTCTGGGGAAATCAAGATTGCCCTTGGTTGTTCCTCCCTTATTTTGAGCAGTACTCTTGGGATTTGTGGTAGAGGGGGAAATGCATACATCAAGAGGTTTACCCATTGGAAGGATAGAGCATCCACCTTCCAGGCCTTGCTGTGAGGTTCCCTGGTGCAGGATTTGCTGAGCTGGTGATTGTTGTGGGAGGCAAAGAGGTCCACCTTCGGGGTGTCCCATTTCTGGGTTACAAGGTTGAAGGTTCTGTGGTCTGGCTGCCACTCATGTAGGTCTAGCAGGTTTCTGCTTAAGTTGTCTGCCAGAGAGTTTAGGGAGACTGGCAGGAATTGTGCTAGCAGGTGAATCTGCATGGCTGAAGCAGTGTGCCAAAGGCTCATGGCGAGCCTGCAGAGAGGATAAGAGTGAGTTCCTCCCTGCTTGTTGATATACCACATCACTGTGGTGTTGTCCGTTTTGATCACTAGAGGCCCCGGGGGAGAGTAGGGGTTTGAAAGCTGTCAGAGCATGCTGAACAGCTAGCATATCTTTTTGGTTGATGTGCAGATGTATTTGATTTGGGCATCAATGGCCCTGAATGCACCTGCCGTCCAGGCGTGCACCCCAGGCATAATCTGATGCGTCTGTGGTGAGGGTCTGAGCAGTGTGGGGTTGTGAGAAGGGAAGACTCTTGTTGTGGTTGCATGCTGCTGCCCACAAAAGAAAATCTTTCCTTAGTCAGGGTATCATAGGTATGATAGCTTCCAGGTCTTGACAGTGTTGTCACTAAAGGCTTTTTAGGTACCATTGTAGTTTCCTCATATGCAGTCTGGCATATGGAGTGAGTAGAATGCAGGAGGCCATGGACCCTACAGCTTGCAGGATTTTCCTTGTGGATAACTGGGTTCTGGTGGCTAGTTGAGAGAAGTAGCCTGTCAGGTAGGCTTGTTTTTCTGGAGTAAGGAATGCTATCTGGGATGCTGTGTCCAGGCTTGCTCCCAGGAATACAATTTTTTGAGTGGGGACTCGTTTTGATTTCTTATTGTTTACAATATACCCCAGGGAGGTCAGTAGGTCCTTTACAAAGGTCAGGTGCTGCAACAGCTTTTCCTGACTTGTCTGCCTGAATCAGGCAGTCGTCTAAGTAAGGGTAAATTTGAATGTTTCTTTGCCTGCAAAAGCAATGGCTGGAGCCAGGCATTTTGGGAAAAATCTGGCAGCAGTGAATAAGCCAAAGGGAAGCCCAGAGAACTGAAAGTGCATAGATCCTGCCATGAAATGTTGATATTTCCTGCAAGATTCACTGATTGGGATATGTAGGCAGGCCTCATGTAGGTCTAGGGTGGCTAACCAAGCATCCTTGGAAAGCATAAGAAGTTGCTGGATGGTGAGCATTTTGAATTTTGGTATCACCAGAAAGGTGTTTAGTATTGATAGATCGAGGATTGGGTGCCAGCTGCCCTCTTTTCTGGGTATCAGGAAAAGCCTGGAATAGAAACCTTGGCTTATTTGAGCTGCAGGAAAGTACAGTTTTGTACCTACCATAAATGTAGATGCTCGAGTGTATACACTGCTGCAGTCATTACACTTGGGTTATCCTGCCGTCAGGCGGTTCCCCAGTTGGCCTGAGTTCCAAAGTCTTGGTCCGGCGTCGGTTGCTGTCGCCTCCTCCCTAACGTCAGCGCGACAGGGGGTATTATAAGATGCAGCTGATGCCATTTTCTTCAGTTTTTCATGTCCCAGATGTCAGGTGCTCCTAAAAAGGTAGGCTATTCCAATTGCTAATAAAACATACATAAGAAAAGCAAACAACAACTTTCAGATACCAGCAAATACTCCCCATACGTAGTAAAGGGTAGAAGACATAGGTACGTACCAGCAAGTAAGAGGGGAAGGAGGGAGGGTAACCTGGACTGCAGCAGTGTATACACTCGAACATCTACATTTATGGTAGGTACAAAACTGTACTATGTTCATCATGTTACACTGCTGCAGTCATTACACTTGGGTAGAATCCCAAAGCGGAGGTAGGGTGGCTGGTACTATAAGGCATTAGGGGTGGCTATAAGGTCCTGCAGCACTGCAGTGGCGAAGCCAGCTCTGGATTTAGAGTATACAGGCAGATGGTAGTGCTTGGTGAAGGTATGTACAGAACTCCAAGTTGCTGCTTCTAAAATGTCCTTGGTAGGTACTCCTCTGAGGTAGGCAGTTGAAGTGGCTGTTGCCCTGGTGGAGAGAGATCTAATGCTGTTAGGTACAGGTTTCCCATGGTGTGTATAGCAGAAACGTATACAGTGTCCTATCCATTTTGAAATGGTCTGTTTTGAAATGGCTTTTTCCTGTGCTCCTGCAGCATATGCTACCAATAATTGTTCAGATTTTCTGAAAGTTTTGGTTTTGTCCAAGTAGAAGCGTAACTGCCTGTGTATGTCCAAAGAATGCAGTAGTCTCCCTCCTTTATTCTGTGGATTTGGATAAAAAGTTGGCAAGTGAATAGTTTGGTTTAGAGCCACACTTGATACCACCTTTGGCATAAGCGTAGGGTTAGTTCTTAAAGACACCCTGCCTTGGTGGAAAATGATGAAAGGTTCCACTGCCATTAGTGCCTGTAATTCTGAAACTCTTCATGCTGATGTTATTGCCAGGAGTAGAGCAGTTTTCCAAGAGATATATTTTAAATCTGCTGTGTTAGCTGGCTCAAAAGGAGGTAAAGTTAATTTTTTCCAACACGAAGTTGAGGTCCCAAGTTGGAGTAGGTGCTCTACGGGGCGGTCTTATGTTTTTAGCCCCTCTGAGGTACTGTTTCAGCAAAGGATTAGAGAAAATTGGTGGATCCATGTTGTAATGAGCAGAGATGGCAGAGGTGTGGATCTTGATGGATGAAAAGGAGAGGCCTTTATCCAGCATCTAATTTAAATATTGTAATATCTGAGGAATATTTGGGACAAGAGGGTCAAAGCTGTGAGCCTGGTTCCAGGCACAGAATCTCTTCCATTTATCCGAATAGGCTTTCCTGGTACTAGGCCTTCTGGCCTCCAGAATGACATCCATAACAGCTTTGGAGAGAGGCATTGCTTGCTTGACTAGGAAATCTTCCATGCAGCCAGGTTTAAAGTCTTTAGCTGGTTGTGAAGTATCTGATTGTTGTGCTGAGTCAGCAGATGTGGGATTTAAGGCAGAATCCCGGGTGGTCCTTGTGCTAAGTTCTTCAAGATTGGGTACCAGTGCTGGCGTGGCCAGTCTGGTGCAGTCCGGATCATCTTTGGCTCTTCCTGCCTGGCTTTGATGAGTACCTTTGGAAGGAGAGGTAGTGGTGGGAAAGCATATACTTACAGGTTTTTCCAGCTGAATGAGAGGGCATCCACTTTCCATGCTTGTGGATGGTAAGTCCTTGTGCAGAATTTCTGTAGCTGGCAGTTCATTGGGGATGCAAACAGATCTATGTCCGGGCTCCACCATTTCTGTGTTATCATTCTGAATATTTGATGATCCAATTCCCATTCGTGGGGATCCATGATGTTTCTGCTTAAGTCGTCTGCCAGTGTGTTTTTCTCTTCTGGCAGGAACTGTGCTTGCAGATGAACTTGAAAGTTTAGAGCTGTGTTCCACAAGGTCATGGCTTGTCTGCAGAGGTCATGGCTTGTCTGCAGAGGGGGTAAGAGTGAGTGCCCCCTTGTGTGTTTATGTACCACATAACTGTGGTGTTGTCTGTCTTTAATAGTAGTTGTCCTGGATGTAGCAGGTCCTTGAAGGCTATTAGGGCATTTTGTACAGCTAGCATCTCTTTTTGATTGATGTGAAGATGCCTTTGTTCTGCGGGCCACTTGCCCTGAATACATTTTCCTGCCATGTGTGCTCCCCAGGTGTAATCCAATGCATCTGTTGTCAGTGTTTGCCTGGCTGTGGGTTTAGTAAAAGGCTGTCCCTTGTTGAGGTGACAAGCTTGAGAACACCATCGAAACTCCTGTTGCAGGAAAGGAATTAATGGTATAACTGTTTCCAAACTTTGACAGTGTTGAGACCAGACACTCTTTAGGTACCATTGTAGTTTCCTCATATGCAGCCTGGCATATGGAATTAGTAGTATGCAAGATGCCATGTAACCCAAAGCCTGCAGAATTTTTCTTGCAGGGAGTTGAGTTCTTGTTGCCATTAATTGAAAATATTGTGTCAGATGTCCTTGCTTGTCTGGCGTGAGTTAAGCCATCTGGGCTGTTGTATTCAAGCTGGCACCCAGGAATATTATCTCTTGTGAGGGCACTAGTTTTGATTTCTTTTCATTTACTGTGTACCCTAGGCAACTTAATAACCATTTTACAAACGCCAAATGCTTTAGAAGAATGTCCTTGCTCTCTGCTTGAATC
This sequence comes from Protopterus annectens, assembly GCF_019279795.1. Classification (NCBI taxonomy): domain Eukaryota; kingdom Metazoa; phylum Chordata; order Ceratodontiformes; family Protopteridae; genus Protopterus; species Protopterus annectens. The sequence goes on from NC_056731.1 coordinate 6,725,469, forward strand.
AGGCAGTCGTCCAGGTACGGATAAATTTGAATTCCTTTCTGTCTCTAAAATGCAATTACTTGTGCCAGGCACTTTGTGAAGACCCTGGGTGCAGTAGATAAGCCAAAGGGCAGTGCAGAGAATTGATAGTGCATTGAACCAGCCATGAATCTGAGGTATCTTCTGCAGTTTTGTCTGATAGGGACATGCAGGTATGCCTCCTTGAGGTCCAATGTTACGAGCCAAGCTTTCTTGCCCAACATGGGAAGAAGTTGCTGTAGTGTCAAAATTTTGAATTTCTGAACATCCAGGTAAGTGTTTAGGGAAGAAAGATCCAGAATGGGCCTCCAGGCTTTGTCCTTTCTGGGAACCAGATAGAGTCTCAAGTAAAATCCTTGTCCTTGCTCCTGTGGTGGTACCTTTTGAATAGCTCTCATGTCCATGAGTGCTGTAATTTGTTTTTGAGCCTCTGCCCATTGATTTGGTGGCAGGTTTGGCATTCCTTTTAACCTTGGCAGAGTGTGAAAGTGGAACCTGTAACCTTGAGATACAATGTTGAGAACCCATTTGTCTTTGGTGATCATATGCCAATTTTGATAGAAAAGTGCCAGTTTTCCTCTCAAGGGGGCTGCCAAGAGAGAGCTGTTTGGCAGCTGTAGTGGGAAGTCATTGAGGCTGTTTTTTTATAAGGTTGTGGCCTGTCTTCCCCTTCTTTCTGGCCTGATGCACCCCATTGTCGAGGCCTGTAAGAACCTTGTGGTTGACCTCTGCCTCTTGGACGTCTGTATCTGCCCCTTTAAGGTCTGTCTGAAACTGGAAAGGACCAATTCTTTATTGGCCAGTTTCTGCTAAATTGAGGAGGCTGAACCTGTAAGAAATCCTTCACTGTTTGGATAGATTTTGCCTTATCCTCCATTTTCTTTAATACCTCTTCTGCCTTAACTCCAAATAACACATCCTGCTGTAAAGGTGCATCCAATAGTTTTGCTTTAACATGATCTGGTAACCTATGTTCTTTTAACCAAGCATGTCTTCTAATGACAAAACTTGTAACAGCTGCTCTACAGGAGGCCTCTAAAGAATCAAAACCACATTGCAAAGTGTGTTTTCCCACTTGTTCAGCTGCATGCAATAAATCCTGCATTTCCTTTAAATTAGGAGGATCTGAATCTGGAAGCATTTTTTGTTTCAACTGAGACATCAAAAATTGCTGATATTTTAACATGTGAAACTGGCAATTTAAGGCCCCCATTGCTAAAGTTGCAGACGTATATACTTTCTTCCCCATCTGTCTAATGCTCTGGAATCTCTGTCAGAGGGGACTGGATTCTTTGCTGATGAGGCCTTAACCCCTTTGGGTCCTTGAGAAATAGTTTCAGGGTCAGCAACAGGGCTTTTATAAAGAAATTTGTGTGAGTCAGGGACTCTATAGTATCTGTCAGGCTTAACTGGGGCTGGAGGTAAAGAATCAGGATTTAAGCTGGATTCAGTATACACATCATCCACAATATCTAACACTGGCGGAATAGCAAGGGGTCTGTGTTGAGTTAATATAAAAGGAAGTCTCTGAGCCTTTTCTTGGATTCTGAGTAACCCTGGCCTTCCCAATGGAAATGCTCCCTCATGGTATGTAAGGTTTCCCCAAAGGAGTAGTCCTCAGGCGGAGAGGCTGATGGAATTGATTCCTCAGCATCAGAGTCCTCATAAGGGGGTAAGGAGTATCCTAGGTCTGAGGATGAATCTGAAGAGATGGATACCTGGTCGGATTGAGTCATAGTCTGCATCCTGTCTAGGCCTTTTATCAGGAGGGGGATGGGAACCCCTGATCAGAGTGATTAGGTCTTCGGCCATTTTGAGCATTTGTTTCTTAGGCATGGAGGCCTGTCCTGGAGAATGCTGTATTTGTTTCTTTGTCTTTAAAGTAGGTTTAGACTTAGCAGAAGATTTAATGCTTAACTGAGTAGGTCTGAAAACACCCTCTGAAGCTGCGGGTTGTTCAGCTACTCCGGATCCCTCTGAAGGGGTAGTTTGGTAGTCTGAATAAGTTGTGCGTCCAAAGGCCCAGCCATCTCCATGTGGGAGTCAGAGGCAGCCTGTGGTTCTACAGAAACGTTAGTCAGGGGCTGCGAAGGCGCCTCACTGAAAACCGGAGAACTGGCGACTGGCCTAGAAGAGGCTTTGTCGTCAGTTTTGGGCCTCGGATACCTATCTTTGTCTTTGCACTTCTTATGTGTTCCAGTCGTCGAAAGTTCCGACAGCATGGTATAATTGAATTTTCTGCCAAAATAATGTCGGGCAAAATCAAACCGACGTTTAATAGTGCGCTTGTTAAACCTAGCACAAAACCAACAACCAGTGATGTCGTGGTCTGTGCCTAGGCATGGGATACAATAAGAATGGAAATCATTATGAGGTATTTGCTTCCCACAAGAAATACAGTTATTAACTTTTACTGACATCGGTCTGAGGCAAGAAAAAGTTTCCCCAATGGGGTACTTAGCTTTGTAGAAGACTTCGGTTCTGGATTCGGAATGAAAATCTCAGGAGTCGGCCGACCGGCACTTGCGAACTGCTTTTGCTTCGGGCACCACGCGGCAAGAAAGACTGAAGAAAATGGCGTCGGCTGCAGCTTATATACCCCCTGTTGCACTGACGTCAGGGAGGAAGCAACAGCAACTGACGCCGGACCAAGACTTTGTAACTCAGGCCGACTGGGGAACCGCCTGACGGCAGGATAACCCAAGTGTAATGACTGCAGCAGTGTAACACGATGATCAGGCTGTATTGCCCTCATGGAAAGCAGGGAATGGCCTGGTTTTTTGGCCTCTGCCTACTGGTTTGGAGGAAGACCTGGTAACCCTTTTGGGGTTGGCAGAGTGTGGAAATAAAATCTGTATCCCTGGGACACTATGTTGAGGATCCATCGGTCATTGGTAATAGAGGCCTAGTTGCTTGCATGGGATGACAAGTTTTCCTCCTAGGGGCACAAATAGGTGGGCAGAGGTAAGGAGTGGAGGTGTAAAGTCATTGTGTGTTCTTTCCATAAGGGGGTAGCTTAGCACTCCCTGGTTTTGAAGTGGAGGAACTCCATTGCTTAGATCTCTGCATTCCCTGGGACTGCTGGGGGGGGGGGTCTGCTTGCCCTCGGTCTTGGCTGAGCTGGCCTGGAAGGGGCCGGAAAAGACCAGTGCTTGGAGGGGTAATGCCTACTGAACCTCGGGGGCTGGACCTGTAAGAACTCTGTCTGCATAGATTTAGCTTTTTCTTCCATCTTTTTTAAGACCTCTTCTGCCTTGGTGCCAAACAAATTGTCTTTGCTCAATGGTGTGTCCAATAGATTTGATTTGACCTGGTCTGGCAAGGTCTGTTCCTTAAGCCAAGCATGCCTTCTAAGTACAGAACCAGTGACTGCTGCCCTGCAAGATGCTTTTAGGGCATCTAAGCCGCATTGCAAGTTGTGTTTAGTAACTTGGCTTGCAGAATGCATAAGCTCTTGTAATTCTTTATTTTCTGCAGAAGCAGGAAAGATAGATATTTTTGTTTGAGGAGTTCCATGATATGCTTCTGGTATTTCAGCAAGTGGAACTGACAATTTAGTGCTCTAATGGCAAGAGTTGCAGAGGTGTACACTTTTTACCCCATCTGTCTAAAGCTTGGGAATCCCTATACGAGGGGGTGGGATTCTTAGCTGTGGTTGCTTTAATTCCTTTAGGTCCTTGGGAGATGACCTCTGGGTCAGCAGTAGGATTTCTGAAAAGGAATTTGTGAGAGTCAGGGACTCTACTTGTCAGGTTTCCTGGGAGCAGGAGGAAGGGTGTCAGGAGTCAAACTGGATTCCATAAAGACATCATCCACAACATCTAAGACAGGAGGAATGGCTAGTGCTGTGGTAAATCTAAGAATTCCCTGAGTCTATTTTTGGACTGAGGATAGTCCAGACATTCCCACTGTAAATGCTCCCTTAAAGTATGTAGGGTTTCACCAAATGAAAAATCCTCTGGAGGACAGGCAGAAGGAATGGATTCCTCTGCATCTGATTTCTCATAAGCAGACAGGGGTTGCACGTCTTCATATTCAGAAACCTCAGAGTCATCGGACTCTTGGTCAGATAAAACTGCTGGGGACAAGTCTCTTTTTCTTTTGGAAGGGGTAGGCTGGCTTCCCCTAATAAGCATGATAAGGTCTTCTGCCATTTTAAGCATTTGAGATTGAGGCATGGAAGCAGGTGCATGCTTTTGGGTCATCGTTTTTTTAGGTGTAGTTCATACCCTGGGCCTTAAAAACTTGGTAGTTTTAGAAAGAACTGAAAACGCGAAAGAAGTAATCAGTTTGTATCGAGTATCGGTAGTGTGAAGAACTTCCTCTGAAGCCAGTGCCTGCTCAGCGGCTCCGGACCCATCCAAGGTAGAGACATCCGCAGGATCCTTAGTCAAAGAAGAGTCTTGCGGCATACTGGACTCCAAACTGGTCTCAGTAGTGGCCTGCAAATCCACAGAAGCGGGCATCAGGGGCTGCGAAAGCTCCTCACTGAGGACAGGAGAACTGACGACTAGCTTAACGGAAGCATTGTCGGCAGTTTTGGACCTGTGCAGTCTGTCTCTGTTTTTATCCTTACGTTTTTTTCGGAAGATAGGAAGTCAGATGGCTTACCGAAGCCCTATCGGAATACAGGGACTGAGAGCGAAAATATTTAGCAACAATAAGGGACTGACGACGTATAGTTCTGGCACTGAACAAAGCACAAAAGCGACAGTGAGGTACTCGTGGTCTGGGCCTAAACAGGTGACGCAGTAAGAATGGGAGTCTCGGTGTGGTATTTGCTTTCCACAGGCAAGACAATTGTTAACTTTTTCTGACATCGGTTAGAGCAAGAAAAAAGGATCCCCAACAGGGTACTTAGCTTTAGAAGACTTCAACTTAAATTCGGAAATGTATCTCCGGTAGCATCCGACCAGCACTCATACGAACTGCTTCTGCTTCAGGCTCCTTGGCAAGAAAGACTGATGTAATGGCGTCGGTTGCCTGATTTTATACCATTGACGCCCTGACGTCAGTCCTGGAGCGACAGCAACCGACGCAGAAATAATAAGTCTCTGGTATTCTGGCTGACTGAGGGCTACCCCTGGCAGGATAACCCAAGTGTGATGACTGCAACACTGAAACACGTAGAACATCGGTAGTCGTGAAAGAAGACGTCAGTTTGTGTCGAGATTCAGTAGTGCGAAGGACGTCCTCTGAAGCCAGTGCCTGCTCATTGGCTTCGAACCCAACCGAGGGTGAGACAACCGCAGGATCCTTAGTCGAAGAAGAGTTTTGCAGCATACAAGACTCCTAAAGGGTCTCGGTAGCGGCCTGCGAATCAACAGAAGCGGGCATCAGGGGCTGCGAAAGCTCCTTACTGAGTACTGGAGAACTGATGACTTAACTTAATGGAAGCGTCGTTATTAGGTTTGGACCTGTGTGGTCTGTCTCTGTCTTTATCTTTACAATTTTTCAAAGATCTGCTGTCGTATGGCTTACCAAAGCCATATTGGAATTAGAGAACTGTAAGCGAAAATATCTGGCTACAATAAGGGCCCGATGACAGATAGTTTGGGTGTTGAACAAAGCACAGAAGCGACAACAAGGGACGTTATGGTCTGGGCCTAAACAAGTGACGCAGTAAGAGTGGAAGTCTTGGTGTGGTATTTGTTTTCCACAGGCGAGACAATTATTAACTTTTTCTGACATCGGTTAGTGCAAGAAAAAAGGATCCCCAACGGGGTACTTCGCTTTAGAAGACTTCAACTTCGGTAGACGAAACTCAGGTAGCGGCCAACCGGCACTTGTGCAAACTGCTTCTGGCTCCACAGCAAGAAAGACTGATGTAATGGCGTCGGCTGCCTTACTTTATAATACTGATGACCTGATGTCAGTCTTCAAGCAACAGCAACCGACACACAAAAATTAAGTCTCTGGTATTCGGGCCGGCCGAGGACTACCCTGGCAGGGATAACCTAAATGTGATGACTGCAACAGTGAAACACGAAGAACATCTGAAAGTGTTGTGAGCCTGCTCTGAAGCGCAGGAATTTCCTGCACGATTCCCTGATGGGGATGTAGAGGTAGGCATCTTTTAGATCTTGGGTCACTAGCCAGGCATTTTTTTGTTTGCATAGGCAGCAGCTGCTTCAAAGTTAGCATTTTGAATATGGGGACCACCAGGGAGGTGTTCAGAATGGATAGATCCAGGATGGGGCGGTAAGTGCCCTCTTTTCTGGGAACATGGAATAGTCTAGAATAAAAGCCTTTGCCTGTTTGATCTGAGGGGACAGGTTCCACTGCCCCGTGGGTTATGAGAGTTTGGATCTGTTTCAATGCCTCTGCCCACTGATTTGGAGGCAAGTCTGGGTACCCTCTTGGAATTGGGAGCTCGCTGAAAGAGAATTTGTATCCCCGAAAAATGATCTTTAAGACCCATTGGTCCTTTGTTACACAAAGCCAATTGTCTTTGAAGAGGGAGAGCATTCCTCCTAGTTTTTGATGAGTGTTTGCCATAGAAGGCTGCCTTAGAGACGGAAGTGGTCTACTGTTTGCTTCTTTGCTGGCCCTGGGATAGGAGCCTGGATGGTCTGCCCCTGCAGGGCTTACCTTGACCCTGTCTGCTAGGTGCAGGGAAGCCCCAGTGCTTAGAGGGAAAGTTCCTGCTGAATCTGGGAAGTTGAACCTGAAAGAAATCTTTTACGGTTTGCATACATTTTGCATTGTCTTACATCATTTTAAGCACCTCTTCTGCTTTTTCCCCAAACAAGTGCTCCTTATCTAGGGGTACATCAATAAGTTTAGACTTGACATGATCAGGGAGAGGTTGTTCCTTCAGCCATGCATGTCTCCTAAAAACAGATCCTGTCATTGCTGCCCTGCTAGAGGCTTCTAGGGCATCATATCCACATTGTAATGAGTGTTTGGCCACTTGGCAAGCAAAGTGCAGTAAATCTGCTAACTCTTTTAAATTGGAAAATATCATCCACCACTTCTAAAAAAGGGGGGATGGCCAGGGGTCTGTGCTGGGGCAAGTCCAAAAACTAAACTGTGAGAAGTCCTGAGATTCCCATTGGAAATGTTCCCTGAGGGAGTGAAGGGTTTCCCCAAAGGAAAGGTCCTCTGGAGGGGAAGCAGAAGGGACGGATTCCTCTGCATCTGAATCCTCATAAGCAATTAAGGGATGCTGTTCCTCTTCAAAATCTGAATAGTCAGATTCCTCAGAATCCTGTTCTGTCAATTTCTGGAGAAGGGTGCCTTTTCCTTTTAGAAGTTGTGGCCTGACTACCACGGATAAGGGAGATGAGATCCTCTGCCATTTTAAGCATTTGTGCTTGGAGGTGGTGGAGCAGTAGCAAGATGATGGCTAGAAGCAGATTTTCTAGGAGTGGCCTGGCTTCTAGGCATGAGAGAATCCATCGGTCTGAGAGAAATGGTAGTAGGATGCAAAGACGTTGTTTTTTGTCTAGATTCGGTAGTGCGAAAGGCCTCCTCGGAAGCCGGTGCCTGTGTTGCAGCTCCGCACCCAACCGAGGCAGAGACTGCCAAAGGCTCGGAAGACAAAGAAGATATCTGTGGCATACTGGACTCCGAAAGGGTCTTTGTAGAGGCTTGCATAGATATCGAATCGGCCATCACGGGCTGCGAAAAGTACAGTTTTGTACCTACCATAAATGTAGATGTCCGAACAGGATAGCATCTGCAGTCATAACAAATGGGTTGTCCTGTCGTCAGGCAGCCCTTCGGTCGGGCGGATTCCAAAGTCTGGGTCTGGCCTCGGCTGGTGTCGCACTTCACCCGACGTCATCTCTGCTGGTCTTCGGGTATAAAGGCATCAGCCGATGCCATTTTCCTCAGTGTTTCTTGCCCCAGATGCCAGTTGCCCTCTTGGAGAGCTAAATTTTGGATGAATGCCAATGTTTCCAAAAAAGGTAGAAGGTAAGCACAAAAAATAAGCATGTATGTACATATATACAAACAAATACACCATAAGAGATCCCCCCAAGCTAGCTATTAGGAGGGTAAATACCCTAGGAGTACCTCAGAGGGGAAGGAGGGTGGGTAATCCTGACTGCAGATGCTATCCTGTTCGGACATCTACATTTATGGTAGGTACAAAACTGTACTATGTCCTTCAAGGATGCATCTGCAGTCATAACAAATGGGTAGAATACCATAGCCAAACTAGGGGAGGAGGAAAAAGAATTATGGTGTAGTTAGGATCCCTTGCAAAACAGCAGTGGCAAACCCTGCTCGGGATCTAGAGTATAGAGGTAAGTTATAATGCTTGGCAAATGTATGCATGGAGGTCCAAGTAGCCGCCTCAATAATGTCCTTGGTAGTCACTCCTCGTAAGAAAGCTGTGGTAGTGGCTGTAGCCCTAGTAGAGTGAGGTCTTATGTTCTGTGGAATTGGCTTTCCATGGTAGAAGTAACAGAATCTTATGCAATTTCCTATCCACTTGGAGATTGTCTGTTTGGAGATTGCTTTTCCTTCCCTTCCTGCTGCATAGGCTACTAGAAGCTGGTCAGATTTTCTATTGCCCTTGGTTCTGTCCAGGTAGTAGCGTAACTGTCTATGTACATCCAAGGTATGCAGAAGTCTTTCCCCCCTGTTCTGCGGATTGGGAAAGAAGGTAGGTAGGTGGATTGCCTGGTTTAGAGACACTCTGGATACCACCTTAGGCATAAATGTAGGATTAGTTCTCATGGATACTCTATCTTGATGGAAGATTAGGAAGGGTTGCACTGCCATTAAGGCCTATAGTTCCGAAACCCTTCTTGCTGAGGTAATTGCCAGTAGGAAAGCAGTTTTCCAGGATAGGTGTTGAAGATCTGCTGTTGCTGCTGGTTCGAATGGAGGGAGTGTCAGTTTTTCTAGCACAAAGTTCAAGTCCCATGCTGGTAATGGTGGTTTCCTAGGAGGTTTTACATTCTTGATTCCTCTGAGGAACTGCCTTAGTAGAGGATGGGAGAAAACAGGGGGATCGAAGCTGTATTCTGCAGAAATAGCTGATGCATGAATCTTGATGGAGGAATAGGACAGGCCTGTATGGAGAAGCTCTGCCAAATACTCCAGGATGTTGGCAATATCTACCTTTGACACATCTTTTCCTCTCTCAGTGCTCCAAATGACAAACCTTTTCCATTTCCCTGCATAGTTCCTTCTAGTCGAAGGTCTGTGGGCCTCCAGGATAATGTCTTTAACCCTTTGGGATAAATGCGGGTTAGTTGCTGTTATGCAATGTTCCAGGCAGTTAGTTGTAGAGTTTGTAGATTTGGATGCATGATGTTGTAGTTGTTCTGAGTTAACATCAAAGGCATCAGGGGTAGTGTCCACGCTCTGTTCCGAGACATACTACTCAGCAATGGATACCAGTGTTGTCTTGGCCAATTTGGAGCTATCAGAATTATCCTTGGACGCTCCTCTTTGATTTTCAGTAGTACCTTGTGCATCAAGGGAAGAGGTGGGAATGCATATGCTGTCAGGCCTTTCCAACTGAAGGATAGAGAGTCCACCTTCCATGCAAGTGGGTGGTATGTCCTTGTGCAGAATTTCTTGAGCTGGTGATTGAGTGGGGATGCGAATAGGTCTATTTGTGGCATTCCCCATTTCTGTGTGATGGCCTTGAAGATGTCCGGGTGTAGCATCCATTCGTGAGCATCCGAGGTTGTTCTGCTTAACATGTCTGCTAGGATGTTTTCTTTCCCCGGTACAAATATTGCCTGTAACTGAATGTTGTAGCTCAGAGCCATATTCCATAGGTCCAGAGTCATTCTGCATAGGGGGTATGAATGAGTGCCTCCCTGTTTGTTGATATACCACATGACTGTGGTGTTGTCTGTCCTTATCATCAAATGGCCTTCTTTGAGGAATGGTCTGAAATTCTGGATTGCTAATTTTACTGCCAGCATTTCTTTTTGATTTATGTGCAGGTGCAGTTGATCTGGGGACCATAATCCTTGTATGCATCTGTCCAGCATGTGGGCCCCCCAACCTAGGTCTGAGGCGTCCGTTGTGATGGTTTGGCTTGCTTGTAAGTTTTTGAAGGGCAAGCCTGGGTTTGACTGGCACGCTTGAACCCACCATAGGAACTCTTGTTTCAGGCATGGGATTAGTGGAATTTCGGTTTCTAAGCTGTGCCTGTGTTGAGACCATAAATTCTTTAGGTACCACTGAAGTTTTCTCATATGCAGTCTGGCATGGGGGACCAGGATTATGCACGATGCCATGAAGCCCAAGGCCTGCAGTACTTTCCTTGCTGTTAATTTGTTCTGCTTTGTTAATGCCAAGAAGTAAAGAGGGAGTTGTTCTTGTTTTTCTGCAGTTAGGAATGCCATCTGCTTTACTGTGTCCAATTCTGCCCCCAAGAACGTTCTTGTTTGGGATGGTATTAGTCTTGATTTTTTTAAAATGACTGTGTATCCCAGGGCTTGTAGTAAGCAAATGACTCTTTGTAAGTCTTTTGTCAACTTGCTTTTGTTGTCCGCTTGTATCAGGCAGTCGTCCAGGTAAGGATAAATTTGGATTCCCTGTAGCCTGCAATGAGCGATTACTGATGCCAGGCATTTTGTGAATACTCTGGGCGCAGTAGATAAGCCAAAGGGCAATGCTGAGAATTGATATTGCTCTGATCCTGCAAGAAATCTGAGGTATCTTCTGCAATTTGGTCGTATGGGGACGTGCAGGTATGCCTCCTTGAGATCTAGAGTTACCAGCCAACACTCCTTGCCCAGCATGGGAAGAAGTTGCTGCAAGGTCAGCATTTTGAATTTTGGAACAATGATGAATGTGTTTAAGGCGGACAGGTCGAGAATAGGTCTCCAACTTTTCTCTTTTCTTGGTACTAGGAAGAGTCTGGAGTAGAATCCTTTGCCCTGCTCTGTTGGTGGTACTTTTTCCACAGCTCTCATTTCTGTTAAATGAGCTATCTGTTTTAGAGCTTCTGTTTTCTGATTTGGGGGTAGGTTTGGCATTCCTCTTTTCACTGGTAAGGTGTGGAAATGAAACCTGTAGCCTTGGTCTATAGTCTGTAGAATCCACTTGTCTTTTGTGATATAGTGCCAATTTTTTGCAAATAAGGCTAACTTTCCGCCTAAGGGTGCTGCTATCTGTTCCCTGGTAGGCGGTGTCAGAGTCAAGTCACTGTGATTGTCCTGTTGCAGTGGCAGTGGTTGTGTCTGTACCTCGGTGGTTGTTGCCTTGCCACTGGCGTCCTCTGTAGGCACCTCCTCTGGATTGATTTCTGCCTCTAGATAGTCTATTCCTGCCTCTTTGAGATTTAGAGGAGTCTGGAAAGGACCAGTTTTTTGAAGGCCAGTTCCTGCTGAACCTTGGGGGCTGAACCTGTAAGAAATCTTTAACTGTTTGTACAGATTTTGCCTTCTCTTCCATTTTCTTCATTACTTGCTGGGCAGGAGAACCAAATAGACTGGCCTTATCCATAGGAGCATCTAACAGCTTTGCTTTAACATGATCCGGCAAGACCTGTTCTTTCAACCATGCATGCCTTCTTATAACTGTGCCAGTCATGGTTGATCTAAATGAAGCCTCCAGTGCATCATAGCCACATTTTAAAGAATGGTTACTAACCTGCTGAATGTTATTCACCATTTCCAGAACATATTTCTTATCTAAGGAAACATCAGAGGACAGTTTCTTAGTTAACTGATCAAGCATAAACTCTTGGTATTGGATCATATGAAACTGACAGTTCAAAGCTCTAGCTGAGAGGGTAGCAGAGGTGTAAACTTTCTTACCCCATCTCTCTAAGGACCTGGATTCCCTTTCAGAAGGGAGAGGGTTCTTTGCGGAGGTCGAAGCTACTGCCTTAGGTCCTTGGGAGACCGTCTCAGGATCTGCGAGTGGGGCTTTGTATAGGTGGTGATGAGTGTCCGGTACCCTGTAAAACCTATCGGGTTTGGCAGGGGCTGGAGGTAAAGTATCAGGAGCAGTGCAAACATCATTAAATGCATCATCCACAACAGGAAGAACTGGAGGTATAGCTAAGGGCCTATGTTGCGGTAAGTGTAGAAAGGTCCTAAGCCTTTTTCTTGAATCTGAGAAATCTTGTCCCTGCCATTGGAATTGCTCTCTCATGGCATGCAATGTTTCTCCAAAGGAAAACTCCTCTGGTGGAGAGGCAGATGGAATAGATTCCTCAGCATCGGAATCTTCGTAAGTAGACAAAGGAGCCTCTGGTTGATCTGTAATGTCTGAGTCATTAGAAGAATCATCTGAGGACACTGGTTCTGGGGGCTCTGCTCTAGGTCTCTTTTCAGGAGGCTGAGAGGCCCTGTCTGGGTGAGATTGGGATCCCCTTATTAAGGAGATGAGATCCTCTGCCAGAGTAAGCATTTGAGAACTGGAAGTGGGCCTGTGTGAGGGGGGCTTAACAGGCACTGATTTAGCAGTTTTGGCTGCTTTAGCCCTGGCAAAGGCCTTAATAGACATGGCTGCAGGAGGCCTAGCAGCACCACGTGCTGGGGTAGAGACATCCAAAGGGATGGTGTCCGATAATTCTAAAGGAACCACAGAAGTAGGCAAAACTTCAGAGGCTGATTCAACAAGGGTAGTAGGAGCCTCGGTAGTAGTCATGGATTCGGCTGAAGATTGACCCGTTTGCTCAGTTTCGGCCGAAACCGAGACACTTGCGGTTTGCTTAACCGTGGTTTCGGCCGAAACCGCGGACCGCGAGTGTCGGTCTTTTTCTTTGCGTTTTTTAACAATTTGAGACGTCGGAGGATCCGACGGCATAATGTACGCAAAATCTGAGCCGAAGAACTGTTCAGCGAACTCCGACCGACGCCTAAGCGTTCGTCGGTTGAAGGAAGCACAGGCTAAACAGGCTGCTACGTCGTGGTCTGGGCCTAAACAAGGTAAGCAGTAAGAGTGGAAATCTTTATGAGGTATTTGTTTCCCACAAGTTAAACAGTTATTTACTTTTTCTGACATCGGCTGAGGCAAGAAAGAGTCCCCAACGGGGTACTTAACTTTTTAGTAGTCTTCGAAGTAGTATTCGGTAGTAGTAATCTCTGGATCTGACCGACCGGCACTTGCGAACAGCTTCTGCTTCGGGCGCCACGCGGCAAGAAAGACTGAGGAAAAAGGCGTTGGCTGATGCCTTTATACCCGAAGACCAGCAGAGATGACGTCGGGTGAAGTGCGACACCAGCCGAGGCCAGACCCAGACTTTGGAATCCGGACGACCGAAGGGCTGCCTGACGACAGGACAACCCATTTGTTATGACTGCAGATGCATCCTTGAAGGACATGCACCTCACTGAATTTCAGAGAACTGACAACCTGCTTATTGGTAGCGTCGTCGGCTTAGTCTTGTGAGGTCTGTCTCTATCTTTATCTCGATGTTTTTTCAGAATGTCCACAGATTGTTGGCTGATGGATGCCATATCGGAATGCAAAGACAGAAACACAAAAACAACTGTTACAAAAAGAGGTCTACGGCGAATGGTTTTCGCATTAGAGAGAGCACAGAACCAGCAACAGGGGACATGGTGGTCTGGGCCTAAACAAGTAATGCAGTAAGAATGGAACTCTCTGTGCAGGATCTGCTTTCTGCAGGCGAGACAATTGTTAACTTTTTCAGACATCGGTTATTGCAAGAAAAAAGGATCCCCCCCAATGGGGTACTTAGCTTTAGGTGTTTTCAGCTGAAATTCAACTTCTGGCATCGACCGACAGGCACTCGTGCGGACTGCTTCTGCTATGGGCTCCACGGGAAAAAGACTGATGTAATGATGTCTGTTGCCTTGCTTTATAGCACGGACGACCTAACGTCAGACTACAGGTGATGGCAGCTGACGCAAAAAAAATGAACTGTGGTATTCGGGCCGGCTGAGGGCTACCACAGCAGAGATAACCCAACAGGTGATAACTGCAACAGGGAGAGAGTATCACTTGGAGCTGTGACTTTAACCTTTAAAGTCGGTGAAGCGATAGAGCAACCACACAGGATCTTGTGGTGAATGTCACTCCGATGAATTCTACGTTTTGAGTGGGCGCCAGTTTTGACTTCTTTGTTTATTGAAATGCCGAAGAACGCTGCCAGTTCTAGAATGTAGTGCAAGGCATGAAGCAGTAGATACCTGGTGGGAGCAGTAAGGAGCCAATCATCTAAATATGAAAACACCTGGAATCCTTGCAGTCTCAGAAGAGCTGCTACCACTACCGTGCATTTGGTCAACACCCTGGGGGCTGTGGTGTTTCCAAAGGGCAGTGCATGAAATTGGCAATGACTGGCTCCCAGCCAGAAACTGAGGTATCTTCTGGAGAGCTTGTCCATTTTTATGTGGTAATATGCAACCTGAAGATCTATCGAGCACATCTAATCATCTTTCTCCAGAAAAGGAAGGACAGACTCAACTGTCACAATCTGGAACTTTGTCTGTCTGACAAATTTATTCAAGATACTGAGTACTTGAGGTCTAGAATCAGCCTCCAGTCCCCTGTCTTTTTTGGCACTAAAATCTGGATCCTAGTTGGTCTGGTGGGACTGTTTGAATGACTCTTTTCGAGCAGCTTTTGAATTTCTTGAGCTGCTGCGTCCCTCTGACAGGGTGGAACATTGGGGATTCACCTTTGTGGCCTTAGATAAAGATCGAAGGGGATATGGTAACCTCTGGTAATTGTCTGCTTCAATGAATCTGATGTTATTGCGTGCCAGACTAAGTGGTGCAGAGAGAATCTTCTCCCGACTGCTTCCAGATGCAAGCATTCAGGCCGTTCCTCAGGAGTGCTGACAGGGTTGCCCAGAGAAAGAATCGCTGAAGCCCTGGTTGCATGGGCCCCCTCTGCCATGGGAGGGGCATCATCCTGATGAGTTCCCCCCTCTGCCCAAGGGAGAATATTCACCACGTGTGCCCCAAAACGGCCCTTGGGACTTCCTGAACCACCATGCCACTCTTCCGATTCCTGGAATAAGGTCATTGAGGAGTGGAAAAACGTACACCCACAGCAGAAAGGGTCTTTCTGTCCATTTCACACCTGGCTAATGTGTCTTGAACTTTTGGGCCAAACAAAGAGAAAGCATCAATGGGAGCACTGACAAAGGAAGACTTGAAGAGGTCCGCGAAGTCACATATGTGCATCCAAACATAATGCCTCATGACAATGCCTGCATCCGCTGCTCAGGCTGCCCCTTCTGTTGCATGTGCAATCAACCACATAAACAAGTTAGAGATGGATTCTAGGGTCGCAAGCTGGGAGACCACTGTATCACGTACCTCGTCAGTCACAGTTCCTGCTAGGGTTCCTGAGAGCACAGTGATCAGGTCCCTTTGAAGACAGGTGAAATGTGCCAACATTATTCAATGGCCGTATGGTAAAGGTAGCTGAAGCACAGACCTACTTCTCTAATCTGTCCAACATCAGAGACTCTCAGTTTGGAGGAAGGACAGTAGAACTCTCCTCTGCTAGTTCCTTTTTTGCGGCCGCCGCCACCATCATAGCATCTACTGTTAAAACCTTGAACCAGTGAGGTTGATCCTCTGGGGAGGAGAAAATTTTGTCAGTTCTCCGGGAAATTGGCTCAATAGTGTCAAGGGCCTTTCAAGCATGCTTGATTAACTCATCTGCGGCAGGGGGAGGGGTCACCCAGGAAGTAGAAAGTCAGGGACGGAAAGCCTGCAAGAAAACAGATTTCTCGCAGTAAGAGTTGGTGGGCTTCCAATCACCCCTCTGCTTTAAGATTTCTATGATGTCTCTGAAGGAGACAGCTCCAGGAGGTGACCGAGAGGACCGTTGCCCTTCATTGTAATATGCATCTTCTGTGAGAAATTCTTCCGGAGAATTAATGTGCTTTCTCTTGCAAGATCTCTTTCGGAGTGGCTCATCAGCGGGGAGGTCTGAGGAAGACTCCTAAGAGAGAGTACCCTGCGGTAGGGTGTCTTGCTGTTCCCATGCCCACTGCCCCAATATAGTAGACTGTGACAGCTGTGAGCCAGAGGATACATAGATATGACATTCCAACGGAGTGGGTGCCAACTGTGAGCCCGCTGAGGTGAGCGCTCTCTCCATAATCTGAAAGGCAGGCCTGCCTAAAGAGGGATGGGTGCCCAGAACAGAGAAAGACAATCTCGGGACTGGGATCACACACACTGCTCCAACGAGCCCACCCCCAGAGAAGGAGCCGCGAGAGGACTCAGAACTGTCAAAGCAACTGGAACTATAGACAGAGCCATGAAAAAAAAAAAAAAAAAAAAAAAAATTCGGTGCCATACTAGGGATTCTGGAGCCAGCAGCCAAGTCACGGTCCTGTGGGTAGGTCGGCACCGAATGAGCCGAGGTCCACAGAATGGGTTCTGGGACCAAGGTGAGATCCACCATCAGTACTGAAAAAGCTGGCACCAGGAGAGCCGTCAGTGCTGACAGCTCCAAATCCTGCGAGGTGGTTGAAGGAAGAAGATGAATTGAAGCCCTGGGAAAAGAAACCTAGTCTCCGAAGGGGAGGGAGTTCCTAGACAGGTTTGGAATACCTCCGTCTACAAAGAGGTGATCTACCAATCTAACTACATCAAGCTCTGAAAGGCTCCTAGTGGAACAAACAGACATCCCCAAGGGAGATTCTGAATGCTCAATAAAGGGAATGAGCTGCTGACCAACAAAGGGATCAATAGATGGAGAATACAAAGTCCTGGCTACGGATTCGTCCTTCAGCACCATGGTCGGTTGATCAAAAGCTTTTGTTGGGGAGGAAGGGACCAGTTTTACAGGGGAAACTACTGTTGGTGCCGACAGGGTCAGAGGTACAGTTGAAGGGGTCAGTACCATGGTAACTTTAGTCTGTTCCATAAGAATAGGCAGCACCATGGAAAGGGTCAGACTCTGGTGCCGAGATGGCTGTTGGCAGCAATTTTGATTTAGACTTCGGTTCCGAGGAAACATGGCCTTTATGTACGTCTCCAATCTTGAGGAATCTCCCCATATTTATATGACATAGTAAATAACAGATATAATGGTACTGTAAGTTTTTGCTGAAGTGTTTTCAGGAAATTATTAATTAATTCTGTCTCCTCACTGTGCTTTGCTTGGATCCAGTTTGCACAGTTCTTTTTCAATAGAATTTAATTTGATTCCAGTTTCAGCGGTTACCTTAGATGTCACCAGAACAACTTTCCACCTTTGTGGAGCCAAACTGTTTTGCATAAGATTTTTTAAATACATCTATAACCTGATGTGTCCGAGTATAAATTTTAAAAACTGCACATAGTTTATCAATTTGTATGTCTTTACTCCTTCCATATATTATGCATCTATAAAAAAGGTTTCCTATTATGTTCAATATTTTTACATAAATTTTCTTCAAAATTTTCTTTATCTTGTCTCACACTATGCTTAATTTGCTTACCCAGCTTGTTTGTTTCAGTTTTTAAAGTTGTAGTTCAACCTCTCTTCAATTTCTTATATTTTTTGTGTCTCACCTTAAATCAGACATCTTGTTCTTATGGAAATACATCTCCCGGATGTTGTATGCCTAGATCCTGATGTTAAACATTTTTTTTTATTTTTTGCACCCAGTTTCTCTTTCAAAACTTTCCACATTCCATCTGCAGATTTCCACTGAACACATCACTCCAGTTAATTTTACATAGTGTCGGTTCTACTTGCATATAATCTGTAATTAATCTTCTGTGCACTGGTTTAGATTTCAGTTTGGCAGAATTATCTAGCAACAAATTAACCTTCATAACCCCATGATCACTGCACATCAACAGTGGTAAAACTTGAAGTAACAGTAACTTCTTTAGGAACACAAAGAATGTCTATTACGTTCCATTCACCAGTAGTTTTTTTTTTTACACCAGTAGTTTTTTTTTTACAATCTGAAGCAAATGTTGTCCCTGAAGATATGCTGTGAATAATTTCCTTACTAATGTTGTTGAATCAATATTATTCCAATCTTTTCTGGTAAATTTAAGCACCCAGCTAATACTATTCTTCCCTTCTGTGTTTCATGCAAGAAATGTATGAATTCCCCTAAGTCATCAAACACTAAACATTCGTGGTCATAAACTCCAACTGTTATATGTTACAGGGTCGTCTTCATCAGTTACACAATCTATAGTCTTGGTGTTATCACTGAACATGCAATAATCACAAGACTCATAATTTTAACTTATGTACTTACCATAAATATGCATGTGTTATTCATTTTCATTCTTCCTCAACAAATGAGTGCAGATCAGACTCTGCCACTTTTTTGTAGTCTAGGATCCAACTCTCGAGCTCCTCACTTTATCCATAACACCCCTCATTACTGTTTTACCTCAGATCTAGTTTGCTGCCTCTAAAAGTTTGACAGAACACTATCTTACAGAAGATAATAGAACAGAGGCTAAAACAGGAACAATGGTTCCTAACAAATTTCATCAGGTCATTCCCAAACACAAGGAAGGGGGGAAAGCGGGAGGGGAGTTGAGGAAGAATGAAAACGCACCACAGATACATAGTTATGGTAAGTACATAACTTAAAAATCTGATGTCATTTACATTCGCTCCTCAATGAATGGGACAGAGTCCCCAACAACAGTAACCTTGGGAGGCCCTCATGGAAGGATAATCTGGAGTACCACAGAGCCAAACACAGCTCTACTTCTCGAGGTGATGTCCAATTTGTAATAAACCACAAAAGTATGACCTTTAGATCAAGTGGCAGCTACATAAATATCATCAATGGAAATTCTGAACCAAAAAGCAGAAGACCTAACCATTGATCTAGTAGAATGAGATTTTGGTTGCCTTGGCAAGGTCAAACCTTTTAAAGGAGGAGACATGAGAAATACAACCAGTAATCCATTTGGCTATTGTAGTTTTTGAGACAGGCTTACCCAACTTGTTTTTGGCAAAGGAAACGAAAAATTGATCGATCTTCCTAATTTCCTTCATTCTATGGAGGTAGAAATTAAGCTATTTACATCTAAAGAAACAAGCATGTACTCACCTTTATTTTCAAATATAGGGAAGAAAACAGGCAAATTGATGTTTGCTTTTAATGCAACTTTGGGTAAAAAGGATGGATTTGAACGTAAAGGCACTTTATCGTCATGGAAGATAGAGTAAGGCAGCTTAGAAGAGAGTGCTTGGAGTTCAGAGACTCGCCTACCCGAGCTTAAGGATAGAAGAAAAATTGTTTTCCAAGAAAGAAATCTGAAGTCCATTTTTATGGATGCTTCAAACGGTGATTGAATCACAGTCTGTAACACTAAACTAAGATCCCAAGGTGGTATGGGGTCTTTAATTGATGGTTTAAGTAAAAAGGTACCCTTAAGAAAAGCCTTACACAACTTAGATGACACCAAAGAAAAAGTATTATTCTCCAGTGTAAAAATTTGAAATGGCAGCCAGTTGAACCTTAATAGCAGAGAAACTGGCCCCACCTTGAAAATGAAAAGCTAGAAAATATAAGACAGCGGGAATTAAAGCAGAGAAAGGATCCACATTTATTTGCTGCACCCATAAGGAAAATCTCTTCCAGTTACTTTTATAAATCTTTCTTGTACAGGTTTCTGAGATTAAAACAAATTATTTGAACAGGAGAGGAAAGCCTCGAATGTCTAGCTATCAATGGAACTGGAGAAACCATGCGGTTAATCTGAGGTCTGGGACGTCCAAGTGAACCATGTCTGATGGGTATGAGAGGTGATCTACACTGGGGTCCATTGTCGAAAAAGGACATAATAGATGAGACCATAGGAAGGGAAACCAAATCTGCCGAAGCCAAAATGGAGCAATGAGGATTTTGCACTTCAACCTAACAGACTTCTGAATGAACTTGAGAATTAGGGGTAGGGGAGAATAAGCATAAAGAAGACCGGAGAAACAAATGTGGACTACAGCATCTCTTTACGCCTGTCCCTGAGGAGGGATTAGGGCAAAGAACTTGCTGCATTTGTTGACGAGGGGAGAGTTGACAAGATCACAGCATGGTTGACCCTCTTTATAGAAGATCATGTTTGCCACTGAATTATTTACAGACCACTCGTGAGGCATCAGAATGGTTCTGCTGAAACTCTCAATTAGAACACTGGATTTCCCCAGAATGTGCACTGCTACAAGAAAGTGGTTGGATGAGATCCTCCATTGCCAAACTCTCAATGTTTATCGGCAAAGAGGGGTAAGATCTTGCTCCCCCCATTTTCTGATGTACCAAACCACTGAGAATGTCTGTTTGAATAGCAATAATTCCTACAGGAAGAGTGTTCTGAAAGGCCTGCTATGCTAAAAGGACTGCTCTCATCTCCAGGACATTCATATGCAAATTTGGTCTCTACTGGGGTGCATGTGCCTTGAACAGTGCGTCCCAAGTAATGCCTCCCCCACCCAAACTGGGAGGCGTCAGTGTGCTGTAAGCATCCTTCAGATCTATACAGTACATACAGTCGCCTTTCTGAAGTAATGGCAGAATGGACTGAACTATGACCATCCAGAATTTGGAATTCTTTATGAACTTGTTTTGATAACGGAGATTCATGGGCATCAGGTCCCCTTATCTTCTTTGGCACTAAAAAGAACCTGGAGTAATAACTGGATCCTGTTTAGTCTGGTGAAACCCTCTTGGATGACTCTCTTGTTTAGCAGCTTTTGAATTTGCAATGTTGCTTGCTCCCAATGACTGGGTGGAACATTCGAGAGACTCTTTTTATCCTTGGTGGATCTTGTGAAACGGGAATAAATATATCCTCTGGATATGATTTTTTGAACCCATGTCTCTTTTGTGATGGCCGCCCAGGCATCTGGCTGCAAAGACATGCATCTTCAAACTGTCTCTAGAGAAGATCAGTCGGGAAACCTTTCAGGAATGCTGAAAGGGTCTATCAAAGAAGGAATCCCAAGATCCCTGATTTTGCGGTCACCCCCCCCCCCACCACCACATGGGCAGCGTCTTCCATCATTTTATTTCCCCCTCTACCTCTGAGGGAAAACTCACCACATGAACCCTGAAAAGGCCCTTGAGAATTCCAAAAAGTACAGTTTTGTACCTACCATAAATGTAGATGTTCGAGTGCATACACTGCTGCAGTCACTACACTTGGGTTCCCCAGTCGGCCTGAGTTCCAAAGTCTTGGTCCGGCGTCGGGTGCTGTCGCCTCCTCCCTGACGTCAGTGCAGCAGGGGTATACAAGATGCAGCCGACGCCATTTTCTTCAGTTTTTCTTGCCCCAGATGTCAGGTGCCCCCAAATAGGTAGGCAATTCAAACTGCTAATAAAACATACATAAGAAAAGCAAACAACAACTTTCAGTTACCAGCAAATACTCCCCATAGGTAGTAAAGGGTAGAAAACACAGGTATGTACCAGCAAGAAAGAGGGGAAAGAGTGAGGGTAACCTGGACTGCAGCAGTGTATACACTCGAACATCTACATTTATGGTAGATACAAAACTGTACTATGTTCATCATGTTACACTGCTGCAGTCATTACACTTGGGTAGATTCCCAAAGCTGAGGTAGGGTGGCTGGTGCTATAAGGCCCTGCAGCACTGCAGTGGCGAAGCCAGCTCTGGATTTAGAGTATAGAGGCAGATGGTAATGCTTGGTGAAGGTACGCACAGAACTCCATGTTGCTGCTTTCAAAATATCCTTGGGTAGATACTCCTCTGAGGTAGGCAGCTGAAGTGGCTGTTGCCCTGGTGGAGTGAGATCTAATGCTGCTAGATACAGGTTTCCCATGGTGTGTATAGCAGAAACATATACAATGTCCTATCCATTTAGAAATAGTCTGTTTTGAAATGGCTTTTCCCTGTGCTCCTGCAGCATATGCTACCAATAATTGCTCAGATTTTCTGAAACCTTTGGTATTGTCCAAGTAGAAGCGTAACTGCCTGTAAATGTCCAAGGAATGGAGTAGTTTCTCCCCTTTATTCTGTGGTTT